>NC_084480.1:221864863-222238613 GCF_030035675.1 Rhineura floridana
AAGGCAACTAAGCCTATGGCAGCAGTCACTTCTACATTAATTGCTCAAATGCCAGGGCCTTCGCCCACACCAACTGATAAGGTCTCGGGGCATTCTCAAGGTCATTGCATCTCCTCCATCACCGGATTGCTTAGGGGGGAGGATCAGAGGTACCTACCCAAAGCACCTTGGAATTTGATCCTGATCCAGGACAAGCTGGCCTTTGTAAATTATCCAAAGCCGGGGGGATTCCAATCACAATACCGTCAGAAACTCCATCTCCTGGACGTATTGGAGCCTATTCTTCCTGGACAGATTCGTACATTTCATATCAACCATATTGAATATTTTTTTAACAATTACAGGACTGCACGTGCCATCATCTCTTTTAAGAACGCTAGCTTAGCCAGATTGGTTTATGATACCGGGGTACCTTGGAGGAACAGGGGATTCGAATTGGGATATTTTTTGAGAATGTGGCCCCTCCCCAACCCCTGGATACTGCCTGCTGGGGTTTAACTACTAGCAGGAAAGGCACAGAGTTCTCAGCTTCGAGAAGCCCGCTATGTTGTATTCATCCAAGGGTCCCGGCCCCGCGGACTTCTCTTCCATTGGAAGACCGGGACAGTACACCAGTCTCCCATGATGACCCACTGCATTTGGAAGAAATCCAGCTGATTGAATCCTTTTGTGGACTGCCAACCAATGAGCAGAGTGCAATTGTACTGAGGCTGACACGCCTAAAAACACTTTTAGGACAATTGCAAGCCAGTAATTATATTCCTCTTAATAATGGTGGGCTCCAGCACCCCCAAATCATTAGATGCTTGTCCTGCCCAACATCTTGGGAGGCCGGCAAATCAATCTAGGCCACCCTTTATAAGTCAGTCTACTCACCAGGTAATGGTGGAAATTAACTTGATCCTCCTTAACACCGCAGCCCAAAATGAGGAGAACTTGGCTTTGCCCAAGCCCCCTAGCAATAGGGCCAAGCCCGCAGATGGTCCCTCTTGGCTGGAAATGTGCTATTTAGACCCGGAGGAACTGGGATCTCCTGGGAAGCCAGTGCCTTGAACGATCAGGCCAGCTCACCAGGAGGGCCCAATTTCCTCCAATGTAAGTACCCTGAATTTAGACATAGAGCAAATCATGGCTCTGGGAAATCCCATGATATGACAGAGCCAAATATCAAATGGGATCCCACCTCCCTCGACTTGCTCCATGGGGCGGGCATTAGCGCCTAAAACACCCTTCACAAGACATCCCAATTCCCCCGGCTCTTACACTAACTTGTTATCCTGGAACATCGCTGGATGGAAAAATAAGCTGGCTGACATAGAGCTCGCTGGCTTCTTACAATCTTTTGACATCATCTGCCTCCAAGAGACTTGGCTCTTAGATACCAACTCTCTCTTCCTCCAGGGCTTTAAGGCTTGGGAAAAACCGGCAAAGAGAACAGCAAACATGGGCCGCGGAAGTGGTGGCTTAGCAACCCTAATCGCCACGACTCTGGATGTTCACGTCACTGAACCCCAGATCGCGGCCCCCGACATCTGCTTGGCCTTAATAATTCACCCCCCTGACTTTCCCCCTTTCATATGCATAAATGTATATTTTTCTCCTCTTTATAACCATCTCGCAATGCCCATCTGGTCGCAATTGGAGAACTATTTGGACAAGCTCTTATGCGACTACCCCTCCCATTTACTGCTCATTGGTGGTGATTTTAATGCCAGAATGGGCGTTAGTTATCCCTGTATAGAAAACCATCAGGGGGCCCTCTCGAGCGACATGGCCACTCTACCACGGGTGTCCCAGAATAAGACTGTTAACAAAAATGGGCACGCTCTTTTCCATTTGATTGTTAGATTCCAATTAATTTGTGTTAATGGATCATATTTGGACATCTCTAATAGTTACTACATCTCCATCACAGGAAAGGGAGTAAGCGTAGTGGATTACATCCTGGGGTCGTCTTCGTTAGTGGACTATGCCAAGGAATTTTCTGTTGAAGCCAGGCCAGACAGTGATCACCTTCCTTTAAGACTAACCTTCTGTGCCCTCCTCCATGTCTTTCAGTCACACATATCTGCCCCGTGGCTGGATAGTGTACAAGGGTCAAGGCGCCTTAAATGGTCCATAGTCATCGGGTCTGCAATAAACCGACTACTAGAGTCAAGTACCCTGACAGAGCTTCGCCAGGCTGCCTCAGATACCCCGGAGGACATCCTTAGGGTATATGAGGACACTATTAAGGCTCTTAAACTGCTAGTGTCTTCAACAGCACCAAGTAGGAGATCAAATGGCCCCCCATCATGATTTGACAGGGATTGTAGAACCAAGAAAAGAGAACTATGCACCCAAATCAGAACCACCAGGCGAGGTAATACTGGCGAAGCTATCTCCCAACTTCTCTTATTAAAAGGGGCATATAAAAGATTACTCAAAGAGAAAAAACAGGCATTTTACTCTAATAACTGGTGGGCCCTGGGTCTGGCGGTATGCCACAGAAACGATTCTGAATTCTGGAGGTTAATTCAGGGGGGGCTTGCACAAAATGTGCCAGTCCCCCCCGTCCTCCCAGAAACATGGGTTGCATATTATCGTGCTACCTTCGGGAGCATGGTATCTGTGTGGCTGTCCCCTCTTGATGACCCGGCCTCACTCCCAGCATGGCCTCCCATTACCAGTGCGGACATCGGGAACCTAATCATGACCCTCCGTGCCGGCAAAGCCCTAGGGGAAGACATGCTCCCTCCAGAATTATTCCTCACTGAAATCACCTGGTGGGGTCCTCTCTTAGCAATACTCTTCACATACATTAATTCCACGGGCTCCATCCCCACAGGTTGGCGCACCAGCATACTGGTGCCCATATTTAAGAAAGGTGACCCCTCGGATCCCTGCAACTACAGACCCATAAGTTTGTTAGACGTGACATCCAAAATGTACGGACGTTACTTGCTAAACAAACTGCTCGATTGGGACTCTAAATACAACATCATTCACCAAGAACAGGCTGGTTTCAGGAAAGACAGGAGCACAATAGACCAGGCCTTTGTCCTCCATCATTTAATTAAAAAGTCCATATCTGGGCCCAGCAGGTCTCTATACATGGCATTTGTGGATTTTGCCTCCGCTTTTGACTCAATTGATAGAGACCTGCTATGGCACAAATTAAGCCAATCAACTATCGCTAAAAGATTATTATGGCTTATACGGTCTCTGCACCAGGCAAATCTTGTATGGGTCAGACGGGGGAGGAATGGTACTCTTTTGCGACCAATTCCAGTTGAGAGAGGTGTCAAACAAGGGTGCATACTGGCCCCTTGCCTTTTCAATTTTTTCATAAATGATATCATTACAGCACTGGCTTCTCCGTCTTTTTTTCCTCCAGCGGTAGGGTCCAGGAAAATATCGTCTTTACTATATGTGGATGACCTGGCCTTGCTTTCTTTAAATAAAATCAGTTTAAAAAGAATGCTGGCCCGCCTAGACTAATATTGCAAAGCCCACCGGTTGTGAGTCAATCATTCCAAAACTAAAATAATGATTTGCAGGAAGCATAAGAAAGCAAAATCAACCTGGACCCTAAATGGGCAGCCACTAGACCAGGCCCACACCTTTAAATATTTAGTTATAAATTTCAGTGACCAACTCTCATGGAGACCACAGTTGGAGGCTACCAAAGTATCAGAGTGACTGGCCAAATAAGAAGGTTTTTTTATACCGGTGGGGGCCAGCTGATTGACCCGATGTTGAAAATCTATAGGGCCAAAGTCCTACTGAAAATCCTGTACGGGTCAGAGCTTTGGGGTAGTTCACTTAAATCCAGGCTTAAGTCACTACAAAATGTATTCATGAAACAGATTTTGGGGCTCCCTCAAGGTACACCTGCTGCCCACTTAAAAGCCAAACTAGGCCTCCCCTCATTGATCTGGCCCATTTAAGGTATTGGAGGAAAATCTCTATCATGGAGGACACCTCCCTCACAAAGCTGTGCTGGCAAGAGCAACTTCGGATTGGGGGCTGGGCTCAAGGAGGTCAGGCAATACTGGAAACCTATGACCTCCCCCAAAAGAAACTAATAGGCTTCAACTCATCTGAGCTCCGTAACTGGGTGTTCGATCATGATGCGAACCAAGATAGGGCAACGATAGCTGTGGCCCATTTTTCATCCTGGTTCCCTCGCTTTAAACCCAACCACGCTAAATCACAGCACTTTGACACCCTGACATACCCCTCTCTACGAAGAGCATTCACGGAACTCAGATTCCAAACAATGCCCACGGCCTATTTGGAAGGCAGGTATCTGGGGACCCCGATCGAGGAGCACTACTGCGTCTTTGGTTGTAATGTGCCGGAAGACTTAGTGCATTATATGTTTACCTGTCCCTTATATTCGAACCCCAGACACAAATTCTTAGCGCCTCTGATTAGCCCCAGAGTAAGGACACCTGGCGACCTGGTGGTCGAGCTCCTGGCTGACAACTATATACAGGTCACTATGGCGGTGGCAAACTTTGCTCTAGCCACAAAAAAGCTAAGAGCAAACTACGTACAAGCCCAGCGAGCATAAATTTAACATGAGCGCGTGTTTGAAGTTGTTTTAAGCTGTATGGTTTCAATTGTTTGTTTTACACTGTGCAATGGCCTATGGCTAAAAGCAAATAAAGTGATTTGACTTTGAAATGTGTGCACAAACATTAGAAAATGATGCCTCTTTGACGCCACTTTCTTAAAAACTGTTATCTGTCTCCAGATTCAGAATATTGTTATGAGCCTGGGGGTTGGGATGGATGATTCCTGTGGGTCCCCTTCCCAGCCTCTGATTTGGAATCCTATGCCTTCGGGCTGGCTCTGCTGGCCAGATGAATTTCCTTTGTTAAACAAATAGAGCGTCCAGGTAAGATAATGTGCCTATCAGTTGCCCAGCAATGGTGAATGGGCCAGGAAGACCCTTTTGTCATTGAAACTCTTCTGGAGAGCATCTCTCCCCTTCCTGGAGCCCAGGAGAGGCTTGTAGTTTAGTGGGTGTCTAGAGAATGCTTGGAGACTGAAGGCAGGCAGAGAGACTAGCTCTCTGCACCATGGCATTTGGGGTGCCTCCTGCAACCCAGATGGAAAAGCTGGATATTGGACTGCATTGAACCCCTCCATCCTTGAGCTCAGGTTGGAATGTGTGTAAATAAACAAACCATATTTCATAAAGACACTGCAGTATCCGCTGACCTTGTTCCCAAAGGAAACCAAACCCCGGATGAGTGCAGGGACCCCAGAAATCTCACTGCTCGGAGATTGGGGAGGTGCGCAACACTGGTGTCAGCAGTGGGATTGAGTTTCCTAGAAGAAGGCTTGGGAGCAAGGTGTGCCTGAGTCAAAATAGAGGAGATAACATCAGCCCTCCTGGAACAGATGAAATTGATGTTCCAGCAGCAAGCAGAACTGGCTGAGAAGATTGAGCAGCAAAGGCAAAAAGAGTGCCAGGAGGACCAGCAGCAAAGACAAAGAGAGCACCAGGAGGACCGGGAACACTGGCAATGAATGAGGGAGATCAGTGGAAGCTTCTTGGGAGAGGGAGACCCCATGTGAGGAGGTGAGAGCCCTGCCTGATTAACTGCTACAAGGGGTTGAGGGTGATCCGGGAATCCAGCTGCAGAGCACCCAGACTGGGGTGGCTAAAGAGATCCAGAAAGTGGATGGCCAGCTGGAGGGCTTGGATTGTGAGGAGTTGCAGTCAGTAACAGGGAAGGAAGAAGCTGTGATTGTCCAGGAGCCTGCCAGGGGAGAAGACAGCAGAAAGCTAGAAGTAGAGCCCCAAGAGTTGAAGGACAGGCTGGAAAATGAAGAGGAAGATGCCTCGGAAGAAAGTGGAGTAGAGGCTGGGGAAGAGATGCTGCTGATAGATTTCTCTGCTCAATGTGTGCCTGCTGTTAAAGAAGTAGTGCAGGAGGAAGAAAAAGCCTTGGAGAAAGGTGAACTAGAGGCTGGAGAAGGGCAGCTGTTGATAGATTTCTTCGCCCCGTGTGTGCCAGCTGTGGAAGAGAAAGTGCAGGAGGAAAAGTTGGAGGCATGTGTGCAAGAGTTGCTCCCAGTGCCTGGAGAAATGGCTGTGCAAGAAAAAGTGCAGGAGGAGAGGTTTGAGGTGGGAGTGCAAGTCAAAGAGGAACTCCCAGTGCCTGGAGAGATGGGTGAGATAAAATCCCCAAGTGACTTTGCCCCTTGGGTGCCCCATAATGGCCTTATCGGGTGGGATGCAGCTCCTATGATGGGTGCAGTCCCTGGGCAAATTACAGCAGTGAGAGGCACCCAGCGCCCTGTGGGTTTAGAGGGCAAGAGACACTGGGAGGGTTACCTGCCTCTGTTTGGGCCCATGATTTACACTGGAGATTGTGAGGGAGGACAGAGAAGATTTCTTTCTGCCAACCTGGGTGGGCTAGGCCAGCTAGTCCTGAAGAAGATGCCCCCAGATAAAGACTTGTGGCAGAACTTTGATTTGGAGTTTGGGGCAGGAGACGAAGTGGACTGGCTTACAGACTTTTCTCAGGGCAGAGAGTGGGAGGAAAATGGCTACAGCCTGCCGTGTGCTGATGAGGAAACAAATTTATTCCTGGAGATGAGTCCCAAGACCCTGCAGGCAGCAGCAGGGATCAGCTTGGACTGGGAACTCCATGAAGCCCCAAGACAAAGGACCATGTGGCTGAATGCATGGTTTGGGGTGGGGTTTGTGCTTATGGGACTGTGATGGGACTGTGTACTGATTTGCTGTAGGAATTTTTCTGATGCTTTTAGTATTGCCTTTTGAAATGCTGTTATTTGTGTTTTTTTGCATGCTGGTGGGAATATGAGCTGTTTAACAATTTCTTAGAAATTATGTTGATAGTTTTTTGTAATAAGGTTTTAATGTTTAAGATTTACTATTCTGTGTCTGTTGTGGGTGTGTGTACAACTGTTTGGGGGAGCAAGGGGAAAATGTGCATGTGGTTGAGGGCATGCTTAAACATGTCAGGAACTCAGTATCTTGGCCACTGCCAAGTAATGAGGCCTGGGTAAGCTGTTTGGATGCAGAACTGTGACTGGGAGCTCCAAGAAAGAAGAGGAAGCCTAAAGAGAGAGTAATTAATTGAAAAAGGTGCTGTAAGGGAATGGACTGTTTTTGTACTTGTGTGGAAATGAGACTGTAATATGACTACGCTTTTAATGATGTGTATTTCAATGTCTTACTAACCTGTATCTGTTATTTCTTTGTAGGAAAAGTGGTTATTCTGTTGTTTGTTTGCAGTTCTGGGACAGACCTTTTCAGAGAAGGGGTAGTGTTATGAGCCTGGGGGTTGGGATGGATGATTCCTGTGGGTCCCCTTCCCAGCCTCTGATTTGGAATCCTATGCCTTCGGGATTTCTCTGCTGGCCAGATGAATTTCCTTTGTTAAACAAATAAGAGTGTCCAGGTAAGATAATGTGCCTATCAGTTGCCCAGCAACGGTGAATGGGCCAGGAAGACCCTTTTGTCATTGAAACTCTTCTGGAGAGCATCTCTCCCCTTCCTGGAGCCCAGGAGAGGCTTGTAGTTTAGTGGGTGTCTAGAGAATGCTTGGAGACTGAAGGCAGGCAGAGAGACTAGCTCTCTGCACCATGGCATTTGGGGTGCCTCCTGCAACCCAGATGGAAAAGCTGGATATTGGACTGCATTGAACCCCTCCATCCTTGAGCTCAGGTTGGAATGTGTGTAAATAAACAAACCATATTTCATAAAGACACTGCAGTCTCCGCTGACCTTCTTCCCAAAGGAAACCAAACCCCGGATGAGTGCAGGGACCCCAGAAATCTCACCGCTCAGAGATTGGGGAGGCGCGCAACAATATATTTGCTGTGTTGGTACTACAATCTGGAAAAAAACAGTTTGTGTCTATAATATTGCCTTGCAACAAAAGGCTCCTGATAGAATTTGAATTTGAACTTAAACTTTATCTAAAGTATTTGCATGAAGTGCAGCAACTCAGACTCATTGTAGCTCCGTGTATTACGTGTGCCAAGCCAACCCAGCTCACAGTCTCCAAGCTGCTACTCACATGCCAATCTCACTCTCCTGTGCCTGATCTGTGCTCTCTTCCCACTTCCTTGCTGCAATGCAATATAATCACACAATTTTAGTATATCCAGATATGGAGCAATGCATCTCTTGTGTGAGGTTGTGCTGATCTTTCTTTCTTTCTTTCTTTCTTTCTTTCTTTCTTTCTTTCTTTCTTTCTTTCTTTCTTTCTTTCTTTCTTTCTTTCTTTCTTTCTTTCTTTCTTTCTAAAATTGATCTAGTAAGCTGATTCACAAGTAAACCTTGCCTGTAGGACAGCCCAGTTAATCCAGAATAATTGAAAGCATTTAGATACTAGGAAAAAGAAATGGTGTGCCATAGAAACAGCAATGCTACATTCCTATGACTGCAATCCTTTATATGTTTACCTGGGAGTAACAGCAGATGTGGATAGGATTTCACTGTAATTGTACTATTAACAGGTGTTGATGTGCTCCAGCCCCCATTACCCTGAGTATTTGCCATGCTGGCTAGGATTGATAGGAGATGAAGCCCAACAAAATCTGAAAAGCCGCAAGTTCCCCATCTTTGACTTACATGGACATAATTTTAACTACACCAATAGGACTTCCTTCTAAGTAAACACTCTTAGGACGAGGGTGTCTGTCTGAAAAATATTAAAACCCCTGAGCCAAATCTGACTGCCTCATACTTAAATTCAGCTTCCCTTCACTATCTCTTAGCCACAGCTCAAACAGTGACTTACTTTGCAGGGTTAGTATGACAGCAGAGAAGATAAAGATGATACGGAACTTTGCATGTCACAGATGGTATTTTAGAAGTAACAACCAAATTAAATTTCACTTCTATTTCTGAACATATTTGGCTATTTCACTTCTACCCCACTCATTCTTTGATGACTCCACAACTGAATAGTGTTAAAAGGCATGATGGGAATGCTTCCCATTTTAGAGTCTTATGACACAGAGAATTTAATCTCCTGTGACTGTCGGTCTCCAAGCACTCCTGGCAATTGAAGGCTATGGTGGCACAAGAACATTTGCCAGGCCTCCATCTAACAACAACAACAAAAATACCCATGGTTTGTAGTGTTAATCTTTTCCTTTGGGTTTAATTAAAGTAAGGTTGCCTGGTTTCAGGGTTTCATTAGCCTCCATCTCAAGGACTCCAGGGAAGGGGCCAAAGCTCAGGCTAAGGAATAAGAAAGCAGGGTGCATGCTGTTTTTCACATGACTAATACCCAGGTATCTCCTCCATCCTAAAGTTCCATCACAGCCTAATCCCCAAATGTCTTATCTTTGGGATAGGTGGGTTGTGTTGTGCAAGATCTCCCAATTAACTATAATCGTGTAACCGGAATTTTCCGGTACGTGTTTGAATCCCACCCAAATACAGCAAGTGTGGAATTGCCCTCACAGTTCTTCAAGGATATTACTTATATTTGTATTTAATATGTTGAACATTATGCTTTCTCCTTTTATCCTCACAAAAATCCTATGAGGTAGAAGAGGCTGTGTCTGCATAATCTAAGTCACACAGCAAGTTTCATGGCCAAGCACTTAACCTGTGGGGGGCTACTGCTGTCATTTTGATATGAGAGTGAGCTAGATTTGGTAGGTCTGAGCCTACGTCTACCTCACATTGTGGTGACAGCAGCTTGGTTGAAGGGCTGTTAAGTGGGGAGAGAGCCTTCTAGTTCTTCCCCACCCTGCAGCCTTTCATTTAAATCACTGTGGAAGGAGCCAGAGCATCCCTCCAACCTCCAAGAACTGCTGCTAGGCTCACAGGCACATAGGGGCCATCATTGTCACAGCGAAGCCTGCAGGGTGGGGAAAGATTAGTGGGGCATAAGAGGGAGGCAGCACATTCTGTCTTGCAGCAGGGAAGACTTTGGACCACTTTTGCAAGAGATGGGAATGAGGCTTATTAAAGAATCCTGGGAACTGTAGTTTGTGAAGGATGCTGAGAGATGTTAGGTGATGACTAGTCCTCTCAGAGTGCTACAATTTCCAGAGTTCTCTGGGAAGAGGGACTGTTAAACCACTCTGAGAATTGTAACTCTGTGAGGGGAATAAGGATCTCCTAACAACTCTTACTACCCTTAACAAACTACAGTTCCCAGCAGGGCCACCAACAGATGGGTAGAAAGGATCAATTCCTGCTGGGCTCAGGGCCAGAAGGGGGCCCAGACTCTTAGCTTTCATTTTTTAAAAAAGTAAGTTTCTAAGTCCTCTGGAAAAAAGGTTATAGACCGAAATGTGAGCTCCCCTCCCCAGTTTCTGTGAAATGAGCTAGCCAGCTGCTCTACTTTCTGCCCTGTATTTAGTCAATGAGTGAAGTCAGAGCTGTGATTGACAAGGTATTTGCTGAACATCAGACAATAGCTAGAAACCCTTGCAAGTTCTTGTCTCTGCATATTGGTTAATTGTGTGCATGTGCACGTCACATGAGTTGAGTAAGCTTATTGCTTTCAGCAATAGCATGTGTGCTTGCCTACCCAATTTTTTCTTTCTCTGTGTGCATCCAGCACGAGATCCAGAAGATCAAAGAAGCACACACAGCACCGCAGGATCTTGGTAGGCATGTGCAGTAAACAATTTCAGTGATTATTATAATAAAAGTGTACATCAAGTTTTTTTTAAAATTAGTTGCAAAAGTAGCACATTATACATTTTATATATCAAATAAGGAGCCATACAATTTTTCTGGGCTGCTGAAGAGGGCAGTTAATTTGTCTAATTCATAGCCTGTTTTGAAAACCTTCCTGACATGAGGCTTAATCCTATACTCACTTTTCCAGAAGTAAAGTTGCAATTCTAATCTCACATACCTGACAGTAAACCCCATTGAATTCAATAGGACTTTTGAATAGACATGGTTAGGGTTGTGCTGTAAATCAATGGGATTTTTGAGTCAATATAGCATAGGATTGTGTTGTCAAACACCCCCCCATCCTATTTTTATGGCAATTAGGCAGGGCTTACTTAGGTGTCACTGTTATAATTTTGGAGGAAACTAATAATGGTTTTTTTGTAAAAATGTTCTGCAATGACCAACCGGTTTGACAATAAGTTACTATTTGGGTGTATGTATTTTTACATCTCCAGTGTGTGTGTATGGAGTCTTTCCAACAACCCTGTGAGGCAGGTTACGCTGAGAGTTTGTTAGTCAAGTTGCACATGCTTAAGAATATTTATGTGTGTGCGTGTGCGCACGCTCGCATGAGCACACTTGTACTGGCAAGTTTTCTTTGTAATTTGTTGTAAAATATCAGGACTGTGGAATGTTGTAGTTAAAGCAATTGGGGGATGGCTGCCTTTTTCATGTTTCCCCCCTCACTGTGTGGTTTATGAATATGACATTATATATTTGTACCTTGCTTTTCTTCTTGGGTCCTACCTCCTTGTTTTATCATTGCAACAACCCAGTGAGGTAAGTTAGGTTGAGAGTTGGTTCAGTCAAGCTGCACAAGCTTCTTAGTTACTACTTTTATGTCTAAATGTTATTTAATAATTATATGAAAATAATTCCTTGTGAGGGCAGAAACTCTGAAAGGCAAGTTAAAATCTGTTAAATAAATACATATTTAATCAAGACTGTGGATTCAAAATAACTGTTCATATTGGTAATATATGTACATACAGTGCCAGATTTAGACTTGGTGAGGCCCTAAGCTATATAAAGGAGGCCCTTTGTTAAAAAAATTACACCATATATATATATATATATATTCAGTACACATAAAATTTTAAAAGCCCCCCAAAAAAATTCTGAAATTTTTTGAGGCCCCTGTGGATTGTGAGGCCCTAAACTGTAGCTTGTTTAGCTTATGCCTAAATCCAGCACTGTGTACATAAGTAGCATTTCTTACCAATAGATTGCTGGAAGGTGAGTGGGAATGTAGGGGGCCCAATTTACACAGAGCATACCAGGCCCAGGAAATCCTGTTGGCATTCCTGGTTCCCAGTGTTACACCAAAAATGGCTCTTTACATCTGGAGGAAGCTCCAAATACACACCAGATGGGAAAACAAAGAATAAGTCAACACCTTTATTGATTACCAATATCTTTTGCAAAAGAGAGACTAGGTATCCGGCTCGTGCCTGAAAACCAGTCTGAAGCAGGATTACAGATACAAGTGATATATGCTTTCAAGCCTCCTCACACAACCCCTCCCTTCTTGTTTGTAACTTTCCCAGACTTTCTCCATTGTCTTGCATTAAGCTAACATCCTGGCCTTGAGTGCTTCATCCGTGCTGTCTACCTCCCCCTGGCGTGATACATTCCAGTGAGCCATTATCTACTTGAACAGTATCTTGTTACATGGGATGAACAAGCTAGCAGAACATTTGGCATTCACAGGCACCTTAGGCATTTTGTTTTTCTGCTTCTATGTTATCTCAAGTTAACACATTCTGTACCATGTCAAATTAACACCACATGCACTATAGTTCCCAAACTATATCTGCCTAATTTCATTACAGTCCCCCCTCAAAAAGCAATTTAGGGGGTTGAAACTTAATCATTTTCCTCTTTTGGAAGGCTATGATACATCATAAGCATTTGTTTATGCGTTACACTCTCAACCATGCGTTGTATGATCAAGTGAATACATGGAATAAAGCAAGGCAAAATTAGTAAAATCAACAAGATTACACACATGTCCATATGCAGTCAGGGGAAGAGGCCTAAAGGGGAGGGGATCTATACTATTCCCTCCTGCATGCACACACACCCAGCAACTGGAAAAATTGAATTCCTTCACCACTTTTTGCATCAAATGGAAAACTGAATTTGCTGGTTCTTCTCCTGGACTTTCTGACTCCTCTGCTCCTGTAAATAGAAGAAGTCCCCATATCCACAACAGCCACATCTTTGTTTAAGGCAATCGTTTACAACAAAAGCAATACAAGAATATGAACACAATCACAGCTACCACAAGTCCACCTGTTATTCCTTCCCAATTGATTTCCCATGCAACTGGAATTAAGGAAGGAAAGTCCATTTTACTCCTTTTTCTTCTTGAATCTCACCTTCAGGCCGAGACCGGGCACAATCTCCAACAGCCACTTGTCTTCAGGACCCTTCTCCTGTCCCTCAGCTGTAGGGAGGTCCTGGGCTACCTCCTTCCCTGGCTCCACTGGTGGTGATGCCGCCTTAAGTCTGCTGACGTGGATCCACTTGGATGTTCCTTGGATCTTGACCGCTGCATGGGTTGTCAACAGGACCTGTTTCGGCTCACTCCACTTGTCTTTAAGAGGTTCCTGCTGCCACTTCCGAACTCGGACCCAGTCTCCAGGTTTATAGGAATGGATCGGTCCCTCCAATGGCAATCTCTGGAACTCTCTTGTGTACCTATGAAGATCATGTAATACAGACTGCAGGGCAGTTACATATTCAACAACAGCATTGTCACCTAACAATGTATTTACAGAACTACCTTTTCCCTGCCCCAACCGTGGTGGTCTGCCATACAAAACCTCATATGGTGTCAATTTAGTCTCTCCCCGGGGACTACAACGAATTCTGGTTAATGCAATCGGTAGTGCCTCTGGCCATTTCAATTTAGTTTCTCTACAAATCTTGGTCAAAGTCTGTTTTGTGGTTCTAACCATTCATTCGATCTGCCCAGATGATTGCGGCCTCCATGGAGTGTGTAGTTTCCACTGTATTCCTAAAAAGTCACTTACTTGTTGAACAACCTTGGAAACAAAATGTGGCCCTCGGTCCGATTCAATACATTCTGGCAACAAGAAACGTGGTATGATCTCCTTTAGTAAAATCTTTGCCACAGTTTGCGCTGTTGCATGACGACAAGGAAAAGCTTCCACCCATCCAGTGAGTTGGTCCACAATAATTAACAAATAGCGCCACCCCATGGTCCTTGGAAGTTCAGCAAAGTCTATTTGAATAGGCTGGAAGGGATAGAAAGCCCAAGGGCGGCCTCCCATTGGTGCTGGGGGCTTAGGCCCTGCTGCATTAATGGCTGCACAAGTAGGACATTGGCTAGCTGCCCTTTGAGTCTCTACATACAGTTCTGGTGCAATGATATAACGAATCATCAAATCTCCCAAGGCACTTCCTCCCAAATGCGTGGCTTTGTGCATATTGAGCACTACATTTCTTAACAGAGGGCGGGGAATAATAATCTGCCCTTCTGGTACTTGCCACCATCCTCCTGGGAGAAGTTTAGCATTTGCCTCTTGGGCTCTCTGGATTTCCTCTGGCAAATATATTGCCTGGTAGTTGGATAAGTTAAGTGATGGAATTAACGCTCCCTGTCTCTCTTGCTCTCCTATCTCTAATGCTGCTTCCTTTGAGGCTTGATCTGCCAAACAGTTGCCTGCGCGCAAGATGGGGTCTTTGCACTTGCCATGCACTGGGACATGTATGACAGCCACTTTCCTGGGCTTTAATAATGAGGACAGGAATGCTTTAATTTCACTGCCATTCTGGATGGGTTGTCCATTACTTCCTAAAAATCCTCTTTCCTTCCACAATGCCCCAAAAGCATGTGTTGTGCCAAAAACATATTTAGTCAGTGTATAAATTGATCTCTTTGTCTGCATATAAGTCCAAAGCCTTGGTTGCAGCCCACAGTTCTGCCTGCTGAGCTAACCAGCTAGGAGAGAGAGCTTGTTTCCATAAGATCTCTTTGCCTTTAACAACTGCAGCTCCTGTACAACGCTTGCCTTCCACTATTCGGCTGGACCCATCTACAAAGACATTATCTGCCTCTTCTATCGGTATGTCTCTCAGTCCTGGCCTTATGGAGGTATCTTGATCTAGAACTTCCAAGCAATCATGTAACAACTCCCCTGGTTCAGGGATTAAGGTAGCTGGGTTCGAAGTATTGCAAACTGACAGGGTCAGATTATTACGTCCAGTTAGCAAATTCTCATAGGAAGACTGTCTTGAAGGATTGAGAACTTTATCTGCCTTTGTTCCCAATATTCTGGCTACATCATGTGGGCCTGTTATTTCTAGCTGTGCCCCCATGACAATTTTCTCAGCCTTTTGCAACAAGCACGCTGCTGCCGCTACCGCTCTCAAGCAGGTGGGCCACCCTTTGGCAACAGGATCCAGTACTTTAGAATAGTATTCTATCGGTCGCCATTTGTCTCCCCACTTCTGTGTCAGGACTCCTGAAGCTACTCCCTTGTTTTCACTCACATACAATTGGTATGGCTTCTGTCCATCTGGTAGGGCTAGCACAGGAGGGTTGCTTAGGGCTTGTTTCAACTCCCTAAATGCTTTTTCCATTAATTTAGTCCATTTCTAATCCTTTAGGAACTGTTGGATAAGGGGTTGGAGACCTTCTCGAACCTCGCGCCTGAGGGGGTATTGTTTCACTGGTTGGGGCTTTACTCCAGGTTTTAAGGTGACTTTCACAGGTTCTGCTTCTAAAGCCCTGGCTGGGTTATCCTTGTGTGCCCATACTATATCTGGGATGCTTTCTGCCTCTGCCCCCCATTCCAAGGCTGGGGCAGGTTTGTGTTGCATCACCAGGGCCATCTGATATGAAGAGCTACAACATTTAGGAATAGTAACTCTCATCAGATTCCCTTCAAAGGAAATGGAAGCTTGCAGTTTTGTTAAAATGTCTCTGCCCAGTAAGGCAACAGGGCAATTTGGGGATACCAGAAATTCATGTTGTATATGTCCATCTCCAATTTTGACCAACTGAGGCCATGTGAAGTGAAGATTTTGCTTTATCCCATCAATGCCTTCCACCTTCTTAATGTGGGGGCTTATTTGGTCAGGCTGTGCCCCTGGCAAAATAGAATATGTTGCCCCGGTGTCAATAAGGGCATTGTGCTTTTGTCCCCTAACTCTAAGAGGCACTACTGGTTCCTCTAGCCTCTTAGGGGACAGGCCTGACCACCTTCATTCTGAATCCTCCTCATGCCCCATCATTTCCCTTTCAAGCTGGCGAATTTCCCTTTCAAGTTGGTGGGCTCCAGGCTCCTGCTTTTTAGGCTGACGGGGGCCTGGTGTTCGCTCTTGGCGCCCTTCTCTATTTCGGGGACAGTCCTTGGCCCAATGGCCCTTTTCATGACATCTTGCACATTCATCTTTCTCCAATTTACGTCTGGGCCCTCTTTGGGTATTCCCTTTCTGTTCAGTGGCCATTGCTGCTGCCATGATGGCACATTCTTTCCTCCAATGCTTCTCCCCCTCCTTTTTCTCTGCTTGGTCTCTATTCACATACACCTTAAAGGCGATTTCTACCACTTGGGCTATAGGCATTGCTGGAGCCCCCTCAAGCTTCTGTAGCTTCCTTCTAATATCTGGGGCTGACTGCGCAATGTACATAGTGTTAAGGAGACGAAGGTTATCGGGGCTGTCTGGATCCATGGTACTATACTGCCGGAACGCCTTTTGTAACTTTTGTAAGAATGCTGCTGGATCCTCCCCTGCACCCTGTCGAATCTCATAAATTTTACTCAAATTGCAGGTTCGTGGAACAGCGTGTTGAAGCCCATGGAGTATCAGGCGCCTATAATTTTCAAGGGGCTGGGGGGTTCCTATTCGGCAATTCCACCCAGGGTCTACGTCTGGAAAGCTCTGTGCCACTGGGACCCCATTCTGCTGGGCTGCATCTATCTCTGCCTGCCGCCTAGCCTGGCTTATCACCATCGTGCGTTCTTCTGGGCTCAAAAGTGTTTGGAGTAGGGTCTGAACATCAGCCCACGTAGGGTTGTGACTTGAAAATATTGATTGGAACAAATCCTGCATTCTGGTTGAGTCTTCCCTCAGGGTTGGGGTCTGATTTTTCCAGTTAAACAAATCTGAGGTGGAGAAAGGGGTGTATACGTATGATCTTGGGGCTACAGCAGGGGCAGCAGGGTTTGCCACCTCTCTCATAGGGCATGTCAGATCAGCCATATCTTCTCTTTCCCTTTCCTGCCTCCTCACTGCCTGTAATCTCGTCGTCACCCCTGGCCATATGGGGCTGGGGACAGGTTGTTTAGGTAGCTCACCCACGCATGAAGCTAATTCCTGTCCCATTTCCTCTCTCAGGCCTGTTTACATTTCACTAAGTTGCCTTTGTAATTGTGTCAGCTGTTGTTGATTCTGAGCCGCTAGAAATCTCCACTTCTGTTCAGTCGTTTCTAACTGCTTGATGTATTCACCTAACACAGGAGACGTGGGGGGGGTTGAGGCTTGTTGCGGTGAGGCTAATGTGCCAGACCCACTTCCTGAAGGGGTCCTCCATGGGGGGTTATACGGAGGGGGAGCAGTGGGCAATACACCATCCACAAAAAGATCCTCCTCTGGCTGACTTAAAACTACAGGAAGATCGGATTTAGGGTGGGGCTTGGACTTTTTAACCGCCATGGCTAAGGCTATCATTGCTTTACAACAAGCACCTTTACATTTTTTTATCCAGGGTGGGTTTGTTCCCACCAAATCCTGCCACACATCTATGTAGGAAAATTGATCCCATCTTTCCTCTTTTGTGACTTTCGCATGCACAGCACTTATAATACTTTTATCCCAAGTTCCCCCCCCAGGCCATTCCAAGCCCCACGTAGTCCATTCATTATTGCAAAACTTAATCAAACCCCATTTAGTCATAGCACCAGCACCATATGCATTTTTAAAATCTTTAAAATTTCTCAAAAAACATCCCAACGGATTCTGCAGTTTTTCTTCCCGAGACACCCCTGTTCCCATCTTACTGGGTTTTTCAACTGCCTGCTATAGGTCAGTTCCCTGGGCTTTTCAACAGGCTCTCATCTCACAGGCCCCTCGTGAAGTCGCCCCTACTCCTCCCGATTCTGCAAGCAGATTTTACCGGGCTTTCTCAGTAGGTCTTCTGACTCTCATGACCACCACAGTCACCGACAGCTTCCCGTTATTCCTGAGGTGTTGGCTCTCTGGTTTCACTATTGGAGCTCCGGTTGATACTGCTGTGCCTTCTGCTCTTCGCACCCTTGGCCCCAAGGCAGGTTCAAACAACCTGGAGCGCTCTCCTTGGCCCGCCCGGGGTGACCCAGGAGGCCAGCAGGTCAGCCAGACCTCCTGCGCTGGCTCGCCAGAATTGTTACACCAAAAATGGCTCTTTACATCTGGAGGAAGCTCCAAATACACACCAGATGGGAAACCAAAGAATAAGTCAACACCTTTATTGATTACCAATATCTTTTGCAAAAGAGAGACTAGGTATCCGGCTCGTGCCTGAAAACCAGTCTGAAGCAGGATTACAGATACAAGTGATATATGCTTTCAAGCCTCCTCACACAACCCCTCCCTTCTTGTTTGTAACTTTCCCAGACTTTCTCCATTGTCTTGCATTAAGCTAACGTCCTGGCCTTGAGTGCTTCATCCGTGCTGTCTACCTCCCCCTGGCGCGATACATTCCAGTGAGCCATTATCTACTTGAACAGTATCTTGTTACATGGGATGAACAAGCTAGCAGAACATTTGGCATTCACAGGCACTTTAGGCATTTTGTTTTTCTGCTTCTATGTTATCTCAAGTTAACACATTCTGTACCGTGTCAAATTAACACCACATGCACTATAGTTCCCAAACTATATCTGCCTAATTTCATTACACCAGGATTCTTTGGCAGAAGCCATGACTGTTTAAAGTGGAATAATAGTGGAATAAATGTATGGTGTGAATGGGGCTATAATGTTCAGTTGCTAATCCTTACTGATTCCACCCCAGGATGAGAGACCTCAAGGGAACAGGGAGACATGCAGCTGTATGATTCTGTTACAGAGAAAAAGAAGGAAGTAGAAGAGATTGTTTTAGGGGAGGAAATTACTGAAAAGCGTGGGTAACTGCATTCTGTGGGTGGTGGGGTTTTTAAAATAGCTCTCTTATAGGCAGAAAAGGAAACAAAGATGAAGTAGAGGAAAAAGTGAAATGTGAAACTGGTACAAGATGCAAATGAAATGTAATAAATACATGCTCAGACATAGCAGTGTTTACGGTTTATGTTTCTTTGACCTACTTAGTAGGGCCCCCAAAACTGCAGCTGTCAACTTTTTCATGTCCAAATCCTTCTTGATTATAACATGAGACAGTTTTAAAAAAAACTCTGAAAATTGAGTCTTTGGTCACAGCATGGCATTTCTGAAGTACAGATCAGATCTCTCATGGATCAAACTATGTTGCAGAATGACTAATTGTGGGATGACTAATCCCCATTTCCCCTCCAAAACTCTATTTCACAGTGGCCCAGAAAACATAACCATCAAGATGGCTGTTATCTCATCACTGGCTTTTGCAGTGAAATGCTCACCCCTTTAAGGCACTTTGCAAGGCCTCAAATGGAACTGCTTCTGTCCCTCAGAATAAAGAAGCTGCAGTCCTCTACACACTTATCTGGGAGAAAAATCCCCTCAAACTCAAGGGGGCTTACGTCATGTATAAGATTGTATTATCAATCAGTCTTCCCATTTTCTATGAACTTATTAATAAAACAGTTCTGAGCCACACTATATTAAAAGAGGAGAGAAAACAACAACCCTCTTGAGAAGACTCATGATATACAGTAGATAGAAAGTATCAGAGACTGAGTGGAAGAAATTAAAGGAAAGACTAGTATATGCTATACAGAATATTCTCTTATTACTATTGTCATAAAGGCTCAGTGCCACCTGTGGTAGGGATGGTTGCAATTACCAGATGGAAGAGAACAAAGATAGTGTGGCTGAAGTGGATTAAGGACTGAGAGATTCTAGGATTAGTTTCTAGTCAAATGAATCCATTTAGTTTAGGGTTGCCATATTGCCTGGTTAGCCAGGTTTTACCCAGATTCTAGCCATGCTACCTGGTGCCTGCTTAGTCCATTGTGTGGCCCGGATTCCCAGCTTTCATTAAAAAAAAAAGGAAGTCTCTAGCCCTTGTGGATCCAGAGATACAAGGCAAGATGTGGCGGCAGTTTTCTGCCCATTTTGTTAGAAATTAGCCTATTCCCACTTTCCATTGTTCTTAGTCAATGAGAGACTCTGCTATCCTGGGAAAATCAAGAATTTTAGTCTGCCTGCTGCATATGCAGAATCTAGCAGTTTAGAAAACTGCACATACTCACTTGATCAACACATGCAACTCCATCCCTTATCCATAGACTTTCTGGTTGAGTCAGCACTCAGCAAGGAGGAGCAGCCTTCATCTCAATTGTCTCTGTGTCTCAGGGTATGTGTCTTACTTAAGTGGTGAATGCAATGGCAGGGTCTGCCTGGTATCATGGAGGATGGAATAAAGAGGTGTGAATCCACCAAATGCTCCCTCCCCTGAACAAATACAAGATATAAATATAAACCTTTCTGTAGAAAAGGTTGTGGTATCTGCATTTGCATTTTTTGGCCCTGCTCCCACCCTGTTAAAGTTGCATTGGAATACAGTCTCACTTACCCTGTTGCCCAGCAGAGCCTCTGTTCAACAATTCAGAAAAGGCTGAAAAGTATTTTTTTATACATATCCTTCCTCAAAATGACTGGCAAGCATCTCCCCACTGAAGATAACCTCTTCATTTCCTCCACAGGGATGGATGTGTGTGTGTGTTCATGTGTGTACATATATACACACACATGTACATATATACTTTCAGAGAGAGAGAATCTATCTATCTATCTATCTATCTATCTATCTATCTATCTATCTATCTATCTATCTATCTATCTATCTATCTATCTATCTATCTATCTATCTATCTATCTATCTAATGCAGTGCAGTGTGGGGTGTAAAGTGTCCCCCCTTAACACCAATGGGAATGGAACAGCTGCCCTGTCTAATGCTAGCACATCTTGCCGCGTCTCTAGAATTTATTGCATTTATTTTTTAATTTTTTTAAAAAGTGGTGCCACCACTCAAGTCCCTATCAAGTTCCAGCCTTTATCATAGAAGGCTGCATTTTCCCTCTCCCTGATCTAGTATGTGAAAATCAGTGTATTAAAACACTTCCCACATGCTCAGACACTAGATAAGATGATTGACTGAACTGATAATTTTGACATTTTGTCTCTATCTACATTACAAGTTGTAGCTGTGTGTTCATTTCACATTTCCTAATTGTTGGTACAGACAAGCTCCCAGTCACAGTATTGCTTTTAATTGATGCTTTGCTAGCTTTTTGTTTTATGCTGGATTTTTATACTGCTGCATTGACTTGTTTTATGTTTGTTTCTATTTTGTATTTTATTATGTTTTTATATTGATTGTGTATTTTTATTGTTTTTAATATATTTGTAACCTGTCCTGAGCTCTGTTTGAGTGGCTGAGTCATTCTGATTGGCTCCAATCAGCAGGAAAGGACAAGAAAGCATGCTAGAAAACTCTTATTGGTACACATGCCCCTTTCATGCTGATTGGCTCATAGGATGCTGAAGATATTGGGACCCTGGTGGGACCCTGCTCCCAAAAAAGTAAAGGGTCTAAGTCTCCCCCCTCCAAGACCCTGGATGACTACATGCTAGATGATTTACTGTGGCCAGTTCTGACAATCATCTTACAATGTTGTTAGTGCAGTTATATTTGCTCAATATGCTGGGCTGGAATTACCATTAGGGAGAGTGAGACAGCCACATCAGGGAGCCTACATCTATTTATTATTATTTTATTATTTTATTTATATCCCTCCCTTCCTCCCAGCAGGAATCCATGGCGGCAAACAAAAGCACTAAAAACACTTTAAAACATCATAAAAACAGACTTTAAAATACATTAAAACAACTTTATAAAAACATTTTTTAAAAGCTTTGAAGACATATTTTAAAAAAGGTTAAAAAACATATTTTAAAAAAGGTTTAAAAACATCTTAAAAAGCAATTCCAACAAAGATGCAGACTGAGATAGGTCTCAACTTAAAAAGCTTGTTGAAAGAGGAAGGTCTTCAATATGCGCCGAAAAGATAACAGAGATGGTGTCTGTCTAATATTTAAGGGGAGGGAATTCCACAGGGTAGGTGCCACCACACTAAAGGTCTGTTTCCTATGTTGTGCAGAACAGTTGGTATCTGCAGGAGGCCCTCACCTGCAGAGTGCAGTGATCAACTGGGTATATGAGGGATAAGACGATCTTTCAGGTATCCTGGTCCAAAGCTGTAGAGGGCTTTGTATACGAAAACTAGAACCTTGAACTTGGCCCGGTAGCAAATGGGCAGCCAGTGCAATTTTTTCAGCAGCAGGGTGACATGTTGGCGATACCCTGCCCCAGTGAGCATCTCACTGCCGCATTTTGCACCCGCTGCAGCTTCTGGACCAACCTCAAGGGCAGCCCCACATAGAGTGCATTACAGTAATCCAGCCTGGAGGTTATGAAAGGGCAGAACATTTTAATTTAATATTGTTGGAGTTTTAGTAGCAGAGAAGGGGTGAGGCACTTGTGGGCTTTTCTGCCTAATGTCCCCAAAATGACTAGCACTGGGTCTTACACCCAAGGGGTGCACCATTTGCTGTTTTGCCTCAGAGCAGCAAAATATCTTGAGCCAGCCCTGTCAATATGCTGGTGTGAATAGTCCTGAAGTTCCCAGAGTTGTGGTGATGCTGACACTGTTGCGTGTTGCAGCTTCTAAGGAGAGCACACATACTTTGGGTGGAGAAAGATTATTATTCAGACTGACAGCAAATGATAAACTTACCATAATCTTGGTTTCATTAGTCTTCATTATATGACCACGACAGCTTTAATTGCTGCCCCGCATACATAAGTAATAAAAATGTAAAATGTTTAAATGAACTGTGCCTCCCAGAAGCCATTATAAAAGATTAATGACAAGCACTCTTTGCTAATTTAAACGTCTGTAAAAACCACATCCGAGTAGCCCTTGTGGTTTTGATGATATTAGAACAATATTTGCTAGACCTCTTGTCTTGAACCATTATGCGCTGAGGTTTGATGACTTTGATTATTCCGCCCTTAGTGAGTCTGACTTCAATACATATTTGACTCCCATTTACTCAGACCTGACAACCTATCTCATTCCCGCAGTCCAAAGTGGCTTCAGGTATTGATGATGGTCTGTCTTGAAGAACTGCTGATGATGCTTATAGGGCTTGAAGCAAAGGCATTATTAGCAGCACTCCTAACTTACCTGTTGCAAATTTCATTCCCTGGGCAAAAAGCTAAAGAAGAAAAGAGTACTGACCTTTTCTAATAAAACAAGTTAAATGGTTGAAGCGCAGCACAAGCCGCTCTTCTCTCTTTAAAAGAATTCTTTATTCTTTATTCACATGTAAAAGCTTAACCTCGCTCATAGATAGACATTTTCCAAAAAATTACTGTTCCTAGATGTTGTAACTATGGCATCCAAAGCATTTACTCAAATTCATTCTACTTCACAATTGGTACAACTAAGCTGAATAGTCAATAGAAAGTTGACCGAGTCAGACCATAGCTCAATATTGTATACACTGACTAGAAGTGGCTCTCCAGGGTTTCAGACAGGAGTCTTTTCCAGTCTTGCCTGGAGATGCCAGGGACTAAATTTGGGACCATTGGAATACAAACCATTTTCACTGCCACCGACCTATTGACCAGGGACAGGGTAAATATCAGGTAGGATACATTCCATGCATAGACAGCAATATGCATTTGGCATTGGCAGAGAGTAACTGGACTGAAATGATTCATTCCCCAGGACAATTGAGGCTTGGACCTAAATTATGGGCAGAAGCTGGTCTGGAACTGCTAAACGACCACACACTCAGCTACTCTACCCCAAATTGTGAGGTGAACTGAACATTAGTTGATTAGATCATCAACACTCTTTTTTTTAATTAAAGAAGAGGTTGGATAACCAACTCCTCAAATGATACCCCGTCGTTTGCTTGCCTCGTGGAAAAGCTGATGAAACCTCTTAAGCATGCAGCCTGGTTCTTGCTGCAAGTTTTAATAAACCAGAGGGGACAAGAATCTAATGCACTGCCGCACACACCTTTTAAACATCCAAGGATAAAATTATGAAAGCAATTGTGGGAAGAAGGCACAATTGACATTTTTAGCTCAGATATGAAGCCCCGCTTACCTGTGCAGCATGGATAAGTGGGGCATAGTTGCGAGGAGGGAGCGATGCTGCCGTGGCCATCTTCATTAAGGGCAATGTTGCGTGTCGCAGCGTTATGCGTGCGTGATGTGCGGCAGGGAGGGGCAAGGCCATGGGTCTATTTAAGGCCAGGCTGCCCCTCCTACCTCCTCTTTCAGCGAGCGATGAGAGGACGACGAGGGACATAGCAGAGAGAGCTTCAGGACAGTCGGCGTTGGTTGGGCCTGTTGGGCCTAATTGGTTACCCCCAGAGGGGGTTTTGGGAGCCCCAACAGCTGTGGGGTAGCGCTGCGGCGTGGCTGCGACTGGGGCAGGCCTCGTAAAGGGGCCTGACCAGCAGGCCTCGTAGCGGGGCCTATCAGCGGCATGTCCAATACCCCCCCACCTAGCAGTTGTGGAGGGGTTGATTGAGGCTTTTTATTGAGCAGCGCCACGTTAGTGCTGCTGCTGGTTAAAAGAAAGACACACAGTATACTAAAAGGAAGTTTAAAAATAAATGAGACTATACTGGATATACAAACAAAATTAAATATAGTCATGCTAATACACTGGTTAAAGACAGACTCATGCACATAAAGGGAAATTAAAAATAGATCAGAATAAAAGGGACGAACAAACAAACTTATGTCTAATCCTTCTAGTTTAAGTTCCCTCTGAGCACTCCTCCCCCAACAGGTTCAGCTTAGCCCCCCCTGATGATATACACAGGTTGGTTCTTTATTATATTCACTAATAGGCAAAAAACCTTGTGGTTTAAGAATGTACCTATAGCCCACAGCTATTTCTACCAAACTTTAAAAAGCAGGGAAATTGGGCAGCTATAGTGAATGCACCAGGGGCGCAGGAGACCTGAACTCCTCTCTGAGATATTGTAGTGCCATACAAAGTTGTCAATATGCTCAGAGGCACATGTCACCAAATTCTTCCAAGCTACACAGCAAGTGGATTGGACTGTGAAAGACCAACCCAAATTGTGTTTGCATTTTGACAACTTTGTAGGGCATTACAATATGTCAGAGAGGAGTTCAGGTCTCCTGCTCCCCTGGTGCATTCACTATAGCTGCCCAATTTCCCTGCTTTTTAAAGTTTGGTAGAAATAGCTGTGGGCTATAGGTACATTCTTAAACCGCAAGGTTTTTTGCCTATTAGTGAATTTCCCTGCTTTTTAATCCGGAAGGTAAGAAATGGGATCCTGTGCAAGTTTGCTGAGAATGGATTGATCATTTGCATGCTTATTGTGTTAAGTGGGATTTACACACACACACGGCAATCATGCTTAGGATAGGTGAAACTGACCGCAGGGAATGTGGAAGGGAGGAGGGGGAGGAGGGAGGGGTGGAAAGGCAGAGGGGAGGACTGGGATGGGAGCAGGCAGGAGGGGGGGAGAAGAAGGACAGATGTGGTCATTTGCATGTTTATTGAGTTCAGTGGGATTTACTCCCGTGCAATCATGCTTAGGATAGGTAAAACTGACTGGGGGGGGATGGAGGCCTGGAGTGGGCAGGGAAGGCGGAAGAAGGAAGAGGGGAGGAGAAAGGGAGAGGAAAGGGGAAGGAAAAGGCAGGTCTGATCATTTGTATGATTATTGAGTTGAATCGGATATACTCCTATGCAATCATGATTAGGATAGGTAAAACTGACCAGGCTGGGCCTGCCAACCAAGACGTCTTCTGTATGCTTCACAGTTGGGCAGGGGGAAGGGACAATTCTACCTTGTGGTTTTTCCCATTACAATGTTGCAAGAACATCGGCACTTGGCTGACTTTCTCTTCTCCTAAAGATACAGGATCAGTCTCAGGCCCTGAACCTGGCAACCCTACCTCCCACCCAAATTTAAAACAAAGCTGTCCCTGGCCACATCCACACCAGGCCTCTATTACACTTTGGACAATCATTATGTATTTATCTATTTATTTAGTGAATTTATATACCGCCCCATAATCGAAGCTCTCTGGGCAGTTTACAATAACTAAAAACATTAAAAACAAATATACAAATTTAAAAACACACCTTTTAAAAACAATTTAAAACAATTTATCATGGCTTCTCTCAAAGCCATGGCTCAAAGCCAATCATGGCTTCTCTCAAAGAATCCTGGGAAGTGTAGTTAGTGAAGGGTGCTGAGAGTTGCTAGGAGACGCCCTGTTTCTCTCACAGACCTTTAATCAGAGTGGCTGACTGTTAAACCATTCTCTCAGGGCCACTTGAGCTCTGTCAGGGGAATAGGAGTCTCCTCTCAGCACCCTTCACAAACTACACTTCCCAGGATTCTTTAAGGGAAGCCATGACTGTCTCAAGTGAAATCAAGTCTCGTGTGGGTGTGGCCCTCTTATTAGCCAAGCCCAGCAGCTGTGAGGCTTTTAGAACACTGAGAGTTGGTCCTTACTGAGCATGCCCCGTGTTATAATAGGCTTCCAGCCAAAATTTCTTAAATTAATTAAAAATCAACCAGGCATTTTTTTTAACTTTTAAACTGCAGTGGATGAAGGTCAGAGTATGGGGCAACTTCAGTATTAGGATTACAGGTACTCTGTGAACATGGCTGATTTTTAATGAATTTCAACAGATTATGAGAACTCGTTGAAAAAAGTCCAAAAGGGCTCTGAGGTTTTTTCTCTCTTTTTAGACTTTGAACTCTCGATTCTCTCTGACTGTTTTGTGTATCGCCATGAAAATTGACAGGGTTGTTAAGCAAGTGTTTCTGAGTTCAGAACTATAAGTTTTGTAAGGTTTTGTTTTGAAATGAGTTTATGGGAAGCCTCAGAATGGCATGGGGGGATATTTTCCATTTAACATTGCGGAATGCGAAAAATCCCCGCTGACTATAGTATACAGCCACTCTCGTGGCTGTATAATTATTACAGGGTGGATGCATGATGTGATGGCAGAGCCCTTTCGTGAGGCTTATGACTTCTTGCTAGGCCCAGACATAGGTACAACTTTTTGCTAGGCCCGGGCATGTATGAGGGTTGAAGTACTTAATTATATGATTATTATACTACATACTAGTATATTGGTGGGGCCTAGTGAGCCTTTTTAGCCTTTGGGCCTTTCATAGTTATATAATAATAAGGGCGGAGATAAGGCTATTTGTTCACTCTGAGACAGAAGAGGCATTTACCTGAATCTAGTTAGGAATGGAAAGTTTAGCAGATGGTAATCATATTGATTGGGGAATAGGAATAAAGAGGAAAGCCCGATTTGCCTAATAGAGATCCCTCATATTACAGGATCTTAGACTCTTATTGACATGGGCTGCCTTTTAAGGTCCAGGCAGACTCTTCCCCCCTTTACTGAGGATTGTGGCACCAACAACGAAACATCATTACCTGAAATTACATTTTAGTTAGGACTTCTGATATCATTACCTGGAATTACATATAGCGTGCAACGGTTGCATTGGCTCATCTATTTTGATATGTGTTGGAAAACCTGCTATAGTGCAGCCACATATTGGTGACAGCAACACATCCTCAGCATCTGCTGCTCTTGGATTTATGATATCATTTACTAGAAAGGGATATTGGATGTTAATTTTGCATTTTGGACATTTATTATGATAGGTGTTTGGAAGCCTACAAGGGGGAGGCCGCTGCAGTGGGCCATATATGGGTGGCCAGTGCCATATCCCCAGTATCTGTGCTTTGGGGAACTGGGTTAGCTGCACTAAAATGGTGGCTGGGAAAGTGTGCTTACTCATAAATGATTTCCTTTCTCTATGTGAAACAGGGAAATATGAGGCTAGTGGCCCTCACAGCTGTGAGGAGAAGCACCCAGCAGTAGCTGCTCAAGGAAAGCGTCCCTCCCCTGTTAAGCTTGAGGTACTGGGACCTTGCTTGCAGACTGCCCAGTTCCTGGGGAGGTTTGTTTTGTTATGGGGTTTTCTTTCAGTTTCTGGATCCCATATTGTAGTCTCGGGGCTTGCCTTAAGGGCAGAGCTTGGAAAAGTTACTTTTTTGAACTACAACTCCCATCAGCCCAATCCAGTGGCCGTGCTGGCTGGGGCTGATGGGAGTTGTAGTTCAAAAAAGTAACTTTTCCAAGCTCTGCTTAAGGGCCTGCACTCTTAAATTTGTCTTGGGCATAGATACAATGGCGATCAGTAATGGCTTCCTACCAGTTAGTTAATGCACTGCCTATGGGAAAGTATGACATCTAATCTGTTTTTTCATCTACTGTGGGGATACAAGGGGATTTATAGCTGCTGGGTTTTTGCCTTTTCAGTCAATTCTATGAAGTAGAGCATGATATATGGGCTGCTCTATTCTCACACGGAGCGCTTCAGCTCCTTTCTTGAAGGGGCTGTCAGGATGAGAGGGTAAAAAATTTGGATGCATGTTAACACCTGATGTCACAGATTATGGAATGGCTATGTAACTGGTTCATCTTAATGGCTGTGTCAATGGACCATCCTGCCCGGTGTTAACCTTCCTGGGCATACCACCTAATTCACCACCAATCATACTCATGTGGTCAGTCAGTAAGGGCTTCATGCCAGTTAGGCCAAGAAAGTGTTTCTTGTCTGCCCTCCAGGTATTTTCCGGTGGTGTATGAGGTTGTAGCAGGGCTTTCACAGCCTTACTACAGGTTCAGGGTTGTGGCTGTATAATTTAATGCTTGCTGTGATCAAATATTGATCAAGAAATTAGAGCCAAATTGCAGGTTACATTTTATATTCTGGCCCAAATCATTTGGTCTAGTTTTCCCACACTCCTGGGGAAAAACTAACTAACTTGCTGTAGAATTATGTGACATAGCTCAGGGCTAGAGCATCTGAACTGCAGGCTGAAGGTCCATAGCATCTCTAGGTAGGGCTGGGAGGTAGAGCTGGAAGTCCATGGATGCATTGGGGTTTTTGTGCTGGCTGCAGGCTTGGACTTATAGACAGTGAGGCTTGGGAACTCTCCCATCCATTTTAGTGGGATAACATGGTCATGGGACAGGTCTGTGACTTCCTTCTATTTCGGAACAGTAGGGCTATGGCCCTTGTCTGTTCCTTTGTTCTCTAGTGCCCAGATTTTAATGTTTTCTTTTGGGGCATGGTAAGGTAGAGTATTGACATTGTTTTATTGAGGTGCTGTCATGGACTCAGGTGGAGTGATTCAGCTGTGCTGTGCAACCACACATTGGGAGATTGGGGAGCAGAGTCAAAGATGGCCATAAGCCGGTCTGTTGCCCCAGCATGCTCAACAGCTATCAGAATGCAGGAGGGGTTTTTCCCAGGACTTCTGGGCCGACAAGGGCTATGCGCCAGAGTGGCCTATTCGGTGGGTCACCTGCTGGGATTACCTAGTGAATGGCCGGAGACTGGGACTCTCAGTCCAAGCACTTCGAGGTAAAGGCTGATGAATTTCCCACCTATTCCAGGGACTTTAGAGTCTGCCGTATGTTAGCTAGGTGGGCTAGAGAACACCCTGCCACCCTCGATCCCCGTTGCCCTTTCTCATGGGACATTTTATTGAGTATGGTGGGCCAGTGAAAAACAGTATGCACCTCAAGCTATGAAGCCAGACTATTCCAGGTGGCAGCCCTTACGCTGGTTTTTGGAGCTTTTAGGATAGGTGAGGTGGTGGCTGGATCCAAGGGAGATTTGTCTCGAGGGGCCCTCCAGCAATCAGATGTCTCCATGGAAGGGAGTTGTACCTGTATAACATTGATGGACCGGAAATGTTGCTGGACATGGATGGAGCAGTTGTGCACCCTATCCTGGGCTTACAGTTAGGCCTCAGTCAATGGGCTGCAGTGTGGTGGCTTGGCTGGCGAGGAATACTTTGGGACGGGCTCCTACCCACTTTGTTCCAGCTTGGTTCAGTGCGGACATCTCCGCATGTGGTGGTCATTCCCCGAGTTGGGAATGACCTCAGTATTTGAGGCAAGGCCCTCAGGTAGTGGGCATGTGCAGACATGCAGTTCGGGACGCAACGATGGCCTCGGTTACCTAAGGGCATGGCCCTCAGTTGCAGGCATGCACGGACATGCACTTGGCAAGGCACAAGAAGGGCATGGCCCTCAGTTTGGCAGGCATGTGCGGACATGCACTTGGCGAGGCAACGGAAGGGCATGGCCCTCAGTTTGGCAGGCATGTGCGGACATGCAGTTCAGGAGGCAACGGAAGGGCATGGCCCTCAGTTTGGCAGGCATGTGTGGACATGCAGTTCAGGAGGCAACGATGGCCTCAGTTACTTAAGGGCATGGCCCTCAGTTGCAACGAAAGGGCATGGCCCTCAGTTTGGCAGGCATGCATGGCATGCAGTTAATAAGGCAACGTCGGCCTTGGTTACGTCTGCTTTGGTCAGACATACTCCCGCGAAGGGTTTGGTGTGGTGTCTGGAGCCCGATAGGGATGGACCAAGTGCGAAAGAAGGTCAACTGGCAAATTCGGTTGGCTATTCTGAGGCAGGGGGGGTTGGCTATTTCACACCCTGCATTCAGCATTGGATGGGTGAACTGTACAGGGCCAATGGCGTTCACCTGTCTGATGCAGGTAACGTCTTTTTGGCAGACCTGCAGAGGTGTCTGCGAGAGGTGCTTCTCGGCAGTGGGTAAAAGGGGACTAAATAGAGATTTGTCCCCTTTTTGTGGCGGGAAGGTGCGGAAAGGGAAATAGGTAAGGACAGCTCGGTGGCCCCCTTAGGCACCTTTGGAGGTGATTGGGGGTTCCAGAGGCCTGTCTGTCAGAGCTTTGTGGCTTGAGGGCAGGATATGGGCTGCTTTTGGGGCCAACTTAACTCATCCACCCGAGGTTTGTGCGGCCCCGGGGGGTGGTGACCTGAGAAGGCCCCCCTACTCACCTACTGGGTGTGGCTGGCAGAAGGGGTAAGCAGATGGGGCTTGCCCTTGTCCCAAGCAGGGGCTGGTGGCCCATGAGCTGTATGGCAAGATGCTTGCTTATAGATAGTTCCGCACCTAGGTTTCCCTCTGCAGGTCACTTTAAAAGGTGTTTTTGTATAGTTTAATAAAGTGGCCCTTGTTCAACCCAAGCTCATGTGTCCTTGTCTTATTTCACCCCTTCACTCGCAACTTGTGATACCATGCTGAATCATATATGTAAGTGATTTTCTTCATGAAAGAACCTGAATCCTATTTTGGGTGGTCATGCTACTCAGTTGTTTTATCACCAGGAAAACCTTTGCTGATAGGTATTCTGCATTCATAATCATATTGGACAAGAAATACTTCTTTGGTGCCACCACTACCATTTTTGATGGAATATAGCCCATATTTTGCACTAGAGGAAGCAGCTTAGTTTTTTCTTCCTTACTTGCTCTTCTTTACATAATTCAAATCCTAGTGTTTCATAAAAGTAATGGTTTACCAAGTGTAGCATAGGAGCTGAAAGCTCTCCTGGCCTCAGTGGATACAAAATAGGTAAAGTGATCCCTTTTATTTGAATTAACCCTTGTTTTTGTAAAGAATAAACAAGCTCTCAAGAAATACAGAACTCAAGCAAAACAGACAGTTAATTGTCATCTAGAGAGCAAAGTTACTCCCAACACAGATATTTTTAGTTACATTTGGTGACTATCCAATGAAGGATATCATCTTACCTATTTTGTATCAGTTATTCCATGAGTCCAACACAGCAACAGTTCTTCATATAAAACCGGTCAAGTAATACAAAAACCTGACCAGATAAGTTAAAAATGGCTCATGTTCTTGGAAGAAAAGCAAATAGAATCAAGAGAAGGCTAACCTCAAAACCTCAGATATAGCAATTTGGCAGAGTATGCTATATGCAACCAAGGAATACATGCCATGACTCAATTTTCTTCATTTCTTCATATAATGGAGTTAAATAAATTTACTTTGTAGTCTGACATCATTTGACAACTTGCTAAGTTATAGGACAAATAGTGAACCAGTACAGACATAAAGGTAAATCATGGTTTAGCATAACAGAAATGAACGGCACCAAACCTTAGGTTTGTGTCCCCCCACCTTTCCTACTCTGGCATAGCTGCGAGAAGATCACAAGCATTCATTTCCATTTTTAAATTAACCACAGTTTAGCATGTCTGAACTCTAAACTATGGTTAATCTTTACTGTGCTTGACTGAAACAACGAATTTCGTAACTCATGCTTAGAAGTTGTTTTGTTTAAACCAAGCCACAGATAAAATTAACCAGTTTGTTGACTTCAGACAAAACAACAAGATAAAAGTATCAAAAATGGGAAGGGAAGCTTCCAATCTCTTTATTGTGGCTACATTGGAAGAAGGGAGGGGAGAGGGTAGCATGCAAGTCCAAGGCCTGCTGTGGCTCATTCCTGTGATGTCTGAATTCTTTCAGTATGTTTTACCACCAATAGGATTCATACTTTCAAGCTGGGTTCTAAAATCGGGGACCAGTAGCAGTCGGTGTGGTGTGGTAGAGCCATGGCAGTCCCATCCAAGTAACCTGCAGTGACACAGGTGTCAGGAGGGCAGCTCCATAGCTCCACTCCACCTCTGGCAGCTTCTGTCAGGGACAGAAACTCATTCATTCATAAAAGCAACTAAATGTAAATGTACTGCCTTCAAGTTGATTCCAACTTATGGCGACCCTATGAACAGGGTTTTCATGAGGCTGAGAGGCAGTGACTGGCCCAAGGTCACCCAGTGAGCTTCATGGCTATGTGGGGATTTGAACCCTGGTCTCCCAGGTTGTAGTCCAACACCTTAACCACTACACCACACTAGAGACTAACAAAAATCATAAATCTTAATTTTTGTTGTTATATTCTTTCAAGTCAATTACAATTTATGGCTAACCTATGAATCAGTGACCTCCAATAGCATCTGTTATATACCACCCTGTTCAGATCTTGTAAGTTCAGGTTTGTGGCTTCCTTTATGGAATCAATCCATCTCTTGTTTTGTCTTCTTCTACTCCCTTCTGTTCTCCCCAGCATTATTGTCTTTTCTAGTGAATCATGTCTTCTCATGATGTGTCCAATGTATGATAACCTCAGTTTCATCATTTTAGTTTCCAGTGATGAAAAATGAAATGGACTGCCTTCAAGTCGATTATGACTTATGGGCGACCCTATGAATAGGGTTTTCATGGTAAGCGGGATTCAGAGGGGGTATACCATTGCCTCCCTCTGGGGCTGAGAGGCAGTGACTGGCCCAAGGTCACCAAGTGAGCTTTATGGCTGTGTGGGGATTTGAACCCTGGTCTCCCAGGTCATAGTCCAACACCTTAACCACTACACCACGCTGGCTCTCACTTCTAGTGATAGTTCTGGTTTAATTTGTTCTAACACCCAATTATTTCTCTTTTTCGCAGTCCATGGTATGCGCAAAGCTCTCCTCCAACACCATATTTCAAATGAGTTGATTTTTCTCTTATCCACTTTTTCACTGTCCAACTTTCACATCCATACACAGAGATCGGGAATACCATGGTCTGAATGATCCTGACTGTAGTGTTCAGTCAGGGGCGTCACTACCGGGGTGCAGGGGGTGCGGCTCACACCCGGGTGACACCATGAGGGGGGTGACACCCAGAGCCGCACCTCCCCGCACTCCTGCTAGTGATGCCACTGCCCCCCGGCACCCGGTCCGGTGCGCGCCAAAAGCAGGTGCCCGTTCCCTGGCGGTGAAGCCTGGACGGGCCTTTCACCGTCAGCCTGGAGTGTTTGGTGCGCGCATGCCTGTGCGCAAGGCCAGCCACCCCTGTCCATGCCCCTGGGAGGATGCGCGCCGGAGGTCTGCACCCCCCCGCACTCCCACTAGTGATACCGCTGTGTTCAGTGATACATCTTTGCATTTGAGGACCTTTTATAGTTCTCTCATAGCGGCCCTCCCCAGTCCTAGCCATCTTCTGATTTCTTGACTATTGTCTTCCTTTTGGTTAATGACTGTAAGAAATCTTATTAAATATATCCGACTTGCATACATTCCACTGTTTTGCAGATTAAAACAGGGACATCTGCATACTTACACGATCCTTTTGGTAGTGATAGGGATGAATTCTCAAAACTGCTTGCCTCATTATGTGTTGCTGCAGGCTCTTCTCTACTTACTGTATTCCCTGCATTCATTTATTCTGCAATAACTGTCGTGCACTGGCTTCAGAAGCAGGGTAAAATCACAGTAACAATTTTATTAAAACTTTAAGCATATTTATAATACAATGCATGCCTGTAACCTGATCATTTGCACATTTACACAGAAGAAAGCATGCACAGAATTGCAGCCTTTGATCAACCAGGAAGTGTTGTCTTGTTATATTTTATTGCATGGAAAGTGACCATGATAGCTATAAGCTTGTGCATGCTAACTCAACTGTGGGGATGGGCAAATCTTTTAGTTTTGCTTTCTCTCAGTTTTATCCTATTTCCTATAATAAATTCAGTTCTCCCCATTTCCACATTGGTTTGCAATTTGTTTAAAAAAAGATCCTGCATTTTTGTGCAGATTGTTTGTTATACACATGCTTGTATGCAACTTTGCTTATTATACACATTTTTGCAAATCAATTTTCCCTAATATTATTTATTTATTTATTTATTTATTAAATTTATATACTGCCCGACTAGCAATAGCTCTCTGGGCGGTGAACATAAAATAGCATAAAAATACAATGAATAACAAAATAATACTAAAATACAATCATCAATCCAATAAAACATTTTAAAAAGGAAATCAGTGTAACTTAAAATGCTTCAGAGAATAGGAAGGTTTTGACCTGGCGCCGGAAGAAGAGCAGAGTCGGCGCCAGGCGTACTTCCTTGGGGAGACTGTTCCATAGTTTGGGGGCCACCACTGAGAAGGCCCTAGATCTTGTCATCACCCTCCGGGCCTCCCTGTGAGTTGGAACCCGGAGGATGGCCTTCGTAGCAGAACGTAGTGCACGGGCCGGTTCATATCAGAAGAGGCGTTCCGCAAGGTATCGTGGTCCCGCACCGTATAAGGCTTTATAGGTTAATACCAACACTTTGAATCTAGCCCAGAAACATATTGGCAACCAGTGCAAGCTGGCCAGAACAGGTGTTATATGCTCGGACCGCTTGGTCCTTGTCAGCAATCTGGCCGCCGCATTTTGCACTAGTTGTAGCTTCCGAACTGTCTTCAAAGGTAGCCCTACGTAAAGTGCATTACAGTAATCCAAACGTGAGGTTACCAGAGCATGTACCACTGATGTAAGGTCCTCTTTACTCAAATAGGGACGTAGCTGGGCTACCAACCGAAGTTGGTAAAATGCATTCCTAACCACCGAGGCTACTTGAGCCTCAAGTGAGAGGGAAGAGTCTAAAAAGACTCCCAGACTACGAACCCGGTCCTTTAGGGGGAGTGTAACCCTGTCCAGGACAGGGTATATATCCACCATCCGATCAGAGAACCCGTCCACCAACAGCATCTCAGTCTTGTCTGGATTGAGCTTCAGTTTGTTAACTCTCATCCAGTCCATTGTCGCGGCCAGGCAACGGTTCAGCAAATCGACAGCCTCACCTGAAGAAGATGAAAAGGAGAAGTAGAGCTGCGTGTCATCAGCATACTGATGACAACGCACTCCAAAACTCCTGATGACCCCTCCCAACGGCTTCATGTAGATATTAAAAAGCAGGGGGGACAAAACTGACCCCTGCGGGACCCCATATTGGAGAGCCCGCGGTGTCGAGCAATGTTCCCCAAGCACTACCTTCTGGAGACGACCCGCTAAGTAGGAGCGGAACCACTGCCAAGCAGTACCTCCAACTCCCAACTCCGCGAGCCTCTCCAGAAGGATACCATGGTCGATGGTATCAAAAGCCGCTGAGAGATCAAGGAGAATCAACAGAGTTACACTCCCTCTGCCTCTTTCCCGACATAGGTCATCGTACAGGGTGACCAAGGCTGTCTCAGTGCCAAAACCGGACCTAAAACCCGATTGAAATGGATCTAGATAATCAGTTTCATCCAATAGCGCCTGGAGCTGGCCAGCAACCACCCGTTCCAAGACCTTGCCCAGGAATGGAACATTCGCCACTGGCCTGTAGCTGTTAAAATTGTCTGGGTCCAAGGAAGGCTTTTTCAGGAGTGGTCTCACCACTGCCTCTTTCAGACAGCCCGGGACCACTCCCTCTCGTAAAGAGGCATTTATCACTTCCTTGGCCCAGCTACCTGTTCCATTCCTGCTAGTTTTTATCAGCCAGGAGGGGCAAGGATCCAGTACCGAAGTGGTTGCATGTACCTGTCCAAGCACCTTGTCCACATCCTCGAGTTGAACCAACTGAAGCTCATCCAACAAAACAGGACAAGACTGTGCTCCGGACATCTCACTAGGATCTACTGCTATAACTTGAGAGTCTAGGTCCTGGCGGATACATGAGATCTTATTCTGGAAGTGATCGGCAAACTGATTACAGCGGGCCTCCGATGATTCCACCGTGTCCGGAGGGTTTGAATGGAGAAGCTCCCGGACAACTCGAAAGAGCTCCGCTGGGCGGCAAAGAGATGATTTAATAGTGGCAGCAAAATGATGTTTTTTAGCTGCCTTCACTGCTCCTACATAGAGCTTAGTCGAAGCACTAACCAGCGCATAATTGTATCCATCGGGAGTTCATCTCCATTTCCGCTCAAGCCGCCTCCTATCTTGCTTCATCGCTCTCAGCTCCGGAGTATACCATGGAGCTGTATGAGCTCTACACAGGAGATGGCGTGCAGGAGCGATCGTGTTTACAGCCCGGGTCATCTCCGTATTCCACAGAGCGACCAGGGCTTCAGCAGGAGCGCCAGTCCTATCAGCCGGAAAATCCCCCAGAGCCCTTTGAAAACCTTCAGGATCCATTAGTCTCCGGGGGCGGACCATTTTAATAGGTCCCCCACCCTTGCAGAGGGAAGAGGTTACTGAAAGTCTAAACTTCAGCAAGCAGTGGTCTGTCCATGACAAAGGGAGTGTTGTAAAACTCCCCACATCCAGATCACTTTCCCCATGCTCAGTAGCAAAAACAAGGTCTAGAGTGTGCCCCGATACATGTGTTGGACCACTAACATATTGAGATAGCCCCATGGCTGTCATGGAAGCCATGAAGTCCTGAGCCGCGCCAGACAAAGTGGTCTCGGCATGAATGTTGAAATCCCCCAGTACTATTAGTCTGGGGGACCTCAACAATATATCCAAGACCACTTCCGCCAGCTCATTTTTGTATGTTATTTTCACTAATATAGCATTTTATACACTCTCACCTTTTATGTGCATTTTTGTACACATTATTTGGCTGGAGAACGGCATTGCAAAATTTGGAGAAGTGCAAATTTTGAAGGATGGCTGTTCTGGTTCACATATTATTTCAGAAAATGAGAATTAGATAGGTTCACCTTTAAATGCAAACTGAATCAAATTTCTCCCTCATCCCTACGTTACAGCAAGTCCCCTTGGACTTAATGGGTTTACTTCCATCCAAAAGGCAAAGAACTTGGGATCTGCAAGAGTTACAAGGCAATCTGACGCATGTTAACTAGGAGGTAAGTCTCACTTTGGTCAATGGGGCTTATTCTCAGGTAAGTACAGATAGGATTAAAACCTTGGAATGCCAGTTATCTTGGGCCACTGTGTGCGCAGATGCATATATACCACACACAAACATTTATAAAATACATTTCCTAATTTTGCATATCCTGGTCTGGATAGTCTGAAGTGCTTGGAACTTGTAGCTGTTGGTACATGAGACATGAGGATCTTTTTGAAGAATTAAATCAGTATCAGTGGTACTACAGTAGGTAGAAGGCTTCATCATAAAGTTAGAGCCTAACATGGAGTGCAGACAGATGACAAACTCCTTATTTGGCACTCACTTTGTGATGTGCCTTGTTCTTCAGTAACAGAAAACAACAGCCATCTTTTTTGTTGGCTGCAGCTATTTCTCTTAATGTTGCTCTCCTTGCTGAGGTATGGAGAAAGCAGCTTAGCAAAGACCCCCTCCACTATTAGTTTGGCAGGCATTACAATGCTCTTCTTTGTCAGTTGCTGCCTTGGTACTATTATAGGTAAATATGGAAGAATTTCAGATTAACAGAGTTAAATTCCTATGAGGAATAGGAAGAAAGAGGGACTCGCAAGAATAAGGATCAGGGATGATTTAAAAACTAGATAGAAATCAGAGGTACCCTTGATAATTTGGGACAATTGAGCGGTATGGGCTAGATTCTTTATTATATGACTTTGAAAATGCATGTTAAATAATACTATGGTGATTTGATTCTGTATTACTTTAGATCTGAATCTGTATTAGCAATCCTGAGAACAAGGGCCATTTCATATTACTAAATTTGATGTTTAATATATTTGTATGTTTTATTTTGTACGTCACCCAGAGTGGCTGGATAACCAGCCAGATGGGCGACTAATAAATTAAATAAATAAATAAATGCCTAGACAGAAGGTAGTGTAAAGCACAATCCTATACCTGTCTGCTAAGATGAAAATCCCATTGAGTTCAGGTAGGTAGTTACAGGACTGCAGCTTAAGTGTAGTACTAAGTATGAAAAACATGGATCATGATTGCAATGTATGAGGGTTGTTGTATCCCTTGAGTTCATTTCACTGTATATGAAAAAATAATGATCAAGCATCTGTCTGTAGGGTCTCATGCACAGGTACAGGGAGGTCAGCCAGAAATCTGGTGTTGAACAGGAATCCCCAGCTTCCACCTGGACACAAAATAGAGGCAGAAAAAGCTGCTAAAAGTCAAGTTTGGGTTCATTTGGTGGCTTTCATTTTGATCCAAATAGTTGAGCGACATTAGAGAGATAAAGATCAGGCCTACATGGTAAATAATAACTCCTCTGTGTTCTCTGTCACCCTACTGGAGTGATGAACATTATATTTTGCAGGGTTATGCTGTAATCTGATTCCTGTGTTTAAGTGCGTCAATTGAAAATGGATGGAATGTTTATTATTTCTAAATCTCATGATGCTGGGTGTGGGGAAGGGAAAGGGAAATGTTAGGGTTTTAGGTCAATTACCAGGCCTATAGGTAGCCATGTTGACAGATGAACCCTTTGTTCAAAATCAGAAGTTTGTACCCTTTAAATGCTACACCCTGCCTTGTATATTTTTCAATCATTTAAAACATCAAATTAATAGACCTTAATATGCAACTGAAACCCTGTAGCCTAGAAATATTCCACTCCTCCTAACATTATTGATTTGGCTAGACCATGAAAGAAGGAAGAATAAATTGTAGGCATTGCAGAGATTACTGAAATGGGAGGACCAGGAGAGCTCATGCTTGCCACAGTGATGCAATTTTGGGCCACATGATGGGGGAGCTGCTTGTTTCACTCACCTTGGCTCATAGAAACTACACTTCTGAAATAAAACTTAAGTACCTGTGAGTAAATGTTCTATCCCCAAACCAGAGGGTACTGCGCTCACAGAAACCTTCATCAACACTCAAATTGTTTCTACAAAATCCAGTCCAAATCCTTGAATAATGATCAGAGATAGGCGGTGTTATTTTAAAATGAAGTACTGTGGTCTAGCTGCTAAATAGTTATACATAAATGTATGCTTTGGGAAAGATTATGACAGTTTCCCCCTTGGTAAAATAGGAGCACTAAGTGCCCTACAAAATAATAAACTTTGCAAAGTACTTTTGCAGATTATAAATCATAAATGTTATCCATAAATTGATGCAGCAGTCATAGCCTCCGATGTCAGTATCCCAGATTAGGCTCTAAGTATTTATCTGATCTGTATATGTAATTATTCTGCAGTGCCAGCCTATTGTAATTAAACAGTTTAGACTTCCAATAGTTGAAGGGGAATGGATCTTGTGAATGAGCTATGCTAACCCTTTGCTCTGAGGTTGGTTATTCTGTACTTAGCAGTTCACAGGTGCTTGCTGAGATTCTTCTTGACAACTTCAAGAAAGAATATTCTTTCCAGGGAGCATGTCCCACTGTTGGAATTGCTTTTACAGTTAGTATGCCTATCTCAGCATTTACTCTAATTCTGCCTTCCTGTTATTAAAACCCATGACTACCTGCCCTACTTTCAGTAGCTATGAAAAATGGTTCCCATTTTCTCTCTCTAAATCTATTATTTGACCTCAATACTTTTAAGGGATTCGGCAGGGTATTTGCACACTGTATGGTTTGGCATCAGGTCCATGTCCAAAGAAGCTCCTGTTGGTAGACCAGTGTCTGCAAACACTTGTTTCTCCCACTGTTTTCTATAGTTCCATTTTGGAAGCTGCTCTATGACTAGGAAGATTATCAAGGTTATGACCTCGTATTACTGTGAACAGAAACATTTTAAAAATAGCTTGTATGGTAAAGTTTTCTAGACAGTGTGGTACCCCTGGACTATGTAAAATTATGCAGAATTCTGCAATCATGTTTAGGACCACATCCGCATCATATATTTAAAGTAAAAACAGTCAGTTAAAGATTATTGATTATTAAACCACTCTGGAAATTGTGGATCTGTGAGGGGAATAAGGGTCTCCTAACAACTCTTAACAAACTACAGTTCCCAGAATTCTTTGGGGGAAGCCATAACTATTTAAACTGCTGCTCTTCCATTTTATGCTGAAGAATTCTGTTTTATTTTAATATGATCTGTTTTTAAATATGTATTCTGTATTTTCTTATATTTGTTTAATTGTGGTGGCCTATGGCTTTGAGTTTGTTCTCTGTGGAAGGTTGGTGTCTTTACCAAATATGGAGCCTAAGAAAAACTGGCTGTCCAATGCTATTGTCATTTCTTGCACAATCTGGATACAACACATGTAGGGTTTCCAGATATCCGGTTTTTAGCTGGAGACTCCAGATTTTTGGGGTTCTCTCCAGGCTCCAGGTGAGTCACCTTAATTTCTGGACTCTCAGCTTTCATTTTAAAAAATTAAGTTTCTAGGTGGTCTGGTTCAAGAGATATACAACAAAATGTCAGTGGCTCCCCTGCAACTTCTGTTAAATGAACTGGTAGCTGGCTGCTCCAACCCCTCCCTTTCAGGTTTGTAGCCAATAAGTGAAGTCAGGATTGTGATTGACAAGGCAGTAGCTAGACCCCACTGCAAGACCAGAAAACTGTTCTTTTTTCCTGCTTATCTGAAAATCTCATAAATTAAGTATATAGATTTCAGACTTTTTCTCTCTAGTGTGCAGGACTCAAACAAGTTTAAATTTTCCTGGGCTGTTGAAAAGGGCAGTGTTTTGAAAACCTTCCCAATATGAAGCTTTAATCCTATACACGGTTTTCTGGGAGTAAGGCTGCAATGCTAATCCCACATACCCAGAGTAAACCTCATTGAACAATAGGACTTACTTTTGAGTAGACATGGTTAAGATTATGCTGTAAATTAATGGGACTTTTGAGTGAACACAGCAAAGAATAGTGTTTGTGTTGTAAATCTTTCTCTCCACCTCCAATCCTATTTTTTAAAGCAATTATGCAGGGCTTACTTGGGTATCACTGCTTTTATTATATAGCAAACTAATACTGATTTTTTAAAAAATGTTCTTCCATGACTAACTGGTTTTGACAATAAACTATTATATGGGATGTATGTATTTTTACATCTCCAGTGTGTGTGTATATATGGAGTCTTTCTAACAATGCTGTGAGGTAGGGTTGCCGACTAGAAACCAAGGCAGCTCACAATAAGAAATAAATCCCTTTAAAATCCAATAATCATTTAAAAAAAGTTTAAATAGTTGCAAAACAGCTTAAAGTGGCATGATTCTGAATTTTGGGTTGCGTGAGTGAAATTCCTTATCCTTTGAGGTTGCAGTTCTGTGCACGCTTCCCTGTTTGAGTAAGCCCCGTTGAATACATTAGGACTTTCTTCTGAGTAAACAAACATAGGATTGCACTATAAATATCTTTACAGGTTGTGTAAATAATAAACATCTGACAGTCATGCTTATATAAATATGTCTTCATAATATGTCCCGATATCTGATTTCACACTATGGTTGTACATTATTATTTCTTCTACATTTTAAGTGTGTTCTTCCTTGGGGTGGTCATGGTTCCCTATGTTGTTTTCATCCTGAGGGGCAGATTAGGCTGAAGATGGTGAGTAGCCCATGGTCACCCAGTACACTTTATGGCTCATTTCCATTTTAAAAAATTAATTAAAATGATTTACATGCAGGGAAAGTTTATTAAGTAGATCCACACAACACATTTAAAGCACATCAAACTCACATTTAAAGAACATGACTTCCCCTAAAGAATCCTGGGAAGTGTAGTTTCCCTCTCACAGTTATAGTTCCCACCACCCTTAACAAACTACAGTTTCCATGATTCTGTGGTGGGATTCATGTGCTTCAAATGTGTGTTGAATGTACTTTAAATGAATGGTGTGGATCTGTCCTAGATATGCTGTGCATTCATTAGTGAATTGAAAAGAACAATTTTAAAAGATACTTTTTTAAACAGGGAAAGGATTGTAGCTCAGTGGTAGGGCATATGCTTTGCATGCAATGGTCCAAAATTTAATTTCTGGAAAAGACCACTGCCTGGAATCCTGGAGAGCCAATGCTAGTCCATGTCATCAGTACTGAGCTAGATGGTACCAAATGGCCTGACTTGGTTTTATTGATTGATTGATTGCACTTGTATACCGCCCCATAGCCAAAGCTCTCTGGGCAGTTTACAGCAATAAGGCAAATTCCTCTGTGCTTAAAAGAGGAAAAAGACCCAAGAGCTACAGTGACTCCAAAATTTATTTATGTATTTTATTTACAACATTTATATACTGCTTTATTGTAAAAATCCTCAAAGTGCTTTACAGAAGGAATTAAAACAATAAAATTATTGGCAAAACCAGTTAAAGACAAGTATTTAAGAACATTCAAAATATTAAAACCAACAATTAGTAATAAACAGACAAAAAACACCATAGCTTCTACATGCTGAAAAGAGTGCTGAAAAGAGTACAATGAAGACACCTGCTAAAGGAATGATTTCTTACGAGAGCAGAACAAGTACAATGTGGCACCCCTAACATGGAAAGCACACCTTGAACTTGGCCTGGTAGCAAATAAGCAAGCAGTGAAGATTTCAGAGCAGAGGTATTATGGGCTGATAGGGTCTTGCTGTTGTCAGCAATTGTGCTGCAGCATTCTGCACTAACTGCAGGTCCTAGGTCAGCTTGTGCTGCATGGGAAATTCTGTTACCTTGGCTGACTAGCTCCCAGGATTTTTTTATTTTGGTTTTTGGTTAAGAATCCTGACTGGTTGTGGGATGCTGAATTTTCTGCCTTACTCATAGGAATCTTGTGGTTGGCAAGGTATTGCATTTAGGAAATCATTACTGTGTTTTGATTTTCTTTTTCTATTTGCATTTCATTTACCTTTAACTTCACATCCATAGAAGCAACAACAGTGGTTCCATGTGCTCAGTTCAACTCCCTTAAACCCACTGATGATACACTTTGTTGGTTGCATGATGGTTTCTTGCCCAAAAGTGGTAGAAGAGATTTTACGTACTGGGAAGTGTGGCTTCAATTGTTGTTCCCAAGCTGCTGCCTCTGAAGATAGACCAAACCATGTGTGTTTTCTCGTTGTCAATTATTATTCACTGGAATTGGGTTGGCTGTGAAAGTGAGTTTATAGAAGCCCACAGGATAGATAGAAAAGGGTAGAGAATCTTCTTCCTCTTACTAATTTCTCAGACCTCTTTCTGAAGTGAAGGGTCAAATCCATAAAGAAATTTGGAGCAGCCACATTAAAAGGTAGGGGCAGGGTGTTCCAGGCAGGGGGTTGCCAACCCTGCTTGGATATGGATATCTTTGCAGAGGATCCCTAATCAAGATTTACCAACAGCACAATCCAAACAATATCTACTCAGTCTTATTGAGTTCTATGGCACTTAGTTCCTTAGTAAGTGTGTTTAGAATTGCAGCCTTCAGGGCTATCCATCTGAGTGCTCCCATCTAACATCTCCACAACACTAGGCTCCTTTCTACCTACAATAGCCTTCTGGTGACTGGCCTGGCCTGGCCTGAAAGCACGTAAACCCTTCTTGCCAGAAACAAGTAGGCTAGATTAAATGTTCCCTACCCAGGCTCCATCTTTTAGCTAAGATTTTTATCTTAATTTCCATCAGAGAAATTTTTTTGTTTGAATTGTATACGCCAAGCAACTGTGGTTGATGCTTAATGTATTGTGCTGAATGATATCACTTGGGCCTGCCCCTGTGACAGCACTCAGGCCCACCCTATGACATCACTTGGGCCCACCCTGTGACATTACTAGGGCCCGTCCCTGAAATCTCAAGGTTTGGGATGCTTCTTACCTGGCAACCCATCTTGGCAACACATGGCCTGTTCTTGAACACTTACTGCACTGCTAGACAAACATCTCTGATGTGAACTTTTCCATATCTTGCATATGTTGTCTGAAAGGGCGAGTCTTTTTGCTGCAGAGTGCTTTTATAATGGCTGACTTTGAAGGAGGTTGGACTGTTTTTTTCTAGGTTTCATTTTGTGCTGTTTTTGCAGAGACTCGAGGAGTTAATCTGCCCTTTTCAAAATGGCTGCTTCCGCTTCAAGTATTTTTTAGAGTAGAAGTCATTTCCAAGTTGTCTTTGCTCCTTGTTCTGGGTTTTGAGCTATTCAGATTTGTTTGTGATCTGTGATCTGTATGGCTTTGTAAAGGCTAAAATCCTCCATTAACTGCATTCTTTCAGAAAACCCCTAGAATTCCAAGCTCTAGTCTACTTCTAAAGCAGGTGTGGCAAACCTTTGGCTCTCCCAAACTCCCATCAGCCACAGCAAGCATGGCCAATGGACAGGGATGATGGGAATTGTAGTTCAGCAACATCTGAAGGGTCACAGGTTCCCTACATCTGCTCTGAGGTGCTCCTCTTTTTCTTTTTCTATCACTGGCTTGCTAAATAACTGTAAATCAGAGCTTGGAAGATTATTTTTAAAAAGTAATAAATTACAGTTACAATTACATGGCCCAAAAAAGTAGTAAATACCTTTACAATTACAATTACTCTGAAAGAACGGATTACTTTACTTTTCCTCAAAAATAATCACTACAATTACATTTCAGTTGCTTTTTAAAAAAAACACCTACAAGGTGCTGGCCTTGGCTGCTGCACATCTGTACCCTAAAGCAACATTAACACATACAGAGGTAGTAGAATAATTCTTTTTATCCATAAGGTAGCACTGGTGGTCCCTCCATTAGGAAGGGAGGTGGGAAGGGAGGTAGAGGCCACTACTCAGATCTTTGCACATCAAACGAAGTGCAACTCCCCCTTTCCTCAGCCAGCAAGCATAATCTCTCTCACTTAACCACCCCCTGGACACTGCCCTGCCGCCAACTAAGGGACACTCACTCAAGCAAACATTTTCCCTGAGATGCAAAAAAGTTAAAATACTGCAAATGCAGCACAGTAGCCAGAGAGGGTGGTGGAGGCCACTTTGTGTGCCAAATGCAAACACACACACACGTTGTCATCTTTCACCTCCACAGTTCTTTATCTCCATTCTGCTGCTGCCTCCTTCTCCTCCTTTATCCATGTTCTTGCCCTCTGGCTGCTTTTTCCCTCCACTCCATTCTTCACCACCACCATCCATTTTTTAAAATAATTGTTTTCTCCACTCCGCCCCATCTCACTCTCCACCTCCTACCCACTCACAGAGCATGAGGGAAGAGTGACGCTGCACAGAAGTCCAGTTTAAGGCACATGATTTTCATCCACAAATCAGAGGAGCAGAAGACTTCACCTGCTCCCCCCTCCCAAGTAATGCCCAAAAGTAATGCTGGAAACATTACAATTACTCCACAAAAGTAATAAAATTACTCCTAGTTCTATTACAATCAAAATGTAAAGGAATTACCCACTCGTTCCTCAAAAAAGTAATGAATTACTTCCAAGCTCTACTGTAAATATAGTTCTAAAGATGGCACTCAAGACAACACAGTATTGCCATTATTTTGGATTTTGTTTGGACATTCACATCATTTTTCATATATGTGTCTTCTTTCTTTAAAAAATGCAATTAATAGGCATATATTAAGGATTCTGTATGTGAACTATATATACTAACCTTTCTGCCAGATTTACCATTTATATTGCATAACCCTGACTTTATTGCTTTATACAGCAACAACTGAAATATAATACAAAAATTAAACTAACTGCAATTATATGACTAAATATGAATTAGCCATTTAGCCTGGTGCTATCTGCTGGTGCTGTGGTAGTTCTCCAATGGCTCAGGCAGAGCTCTTTTCCAACCCTGTAAACAGAGATCTTTCAACTGGAGATTCTGGAGTTTGAAACCACACCCTTATGCATGAAAAGTATGTATTCTATCTCTGAGCTAGATCTCATTCCAAAAATTTTCTTGAGATGCTGGGGATTGAACCTGAGATCTTCTGCATTCAAAGAATGTGCTTGGGTACTGAACAATTGCCTTTCCACTTCCACACTGCTTCCCCCAACAGTGGTTAATGTGTTGTTTGTTGAACCTTGACCATTAGATTCTGGATCCGCATACAGTGACATTAACTGGTTTGTTAGCAGGATTTTATATAGCTCTATGGTATAGCTTCAAAATGCAGGGCTGCAGCAGGATTTCTTGTAGGCCAAGGGCAATGGGGAGTCTGGAGTCTGGGTTGTCTTCAAGTTATATGAAAGCAGTGTAGCTAATCCACTGTGCCTGAAATCCTTTTTCGTAAGAAAAGCTCATGCACTGAATAAATGGGTTGCATCCAACAAAGTTGTCCTGTTTGCACAAGGACTTTCACTCGGGCAATGGAACTTCCCCTCCCTCTCCTCCCACTACACCCCCCATCTGTACAGATTTGCTCCAGGTTGGGCGAAATCTCAAAACAGATTTGGGGAGGGCGGCACACAAGGGGAAAGGCTTGCACAAGTGGAAGTCCTTGCCCGAATGGGATTACTTTGTTGGATACAACCCAATGCGTGAGCAGAGTTGCATAGACTAGCCTCATCTCTGATATCATGTATGCTTGCTTGCCCCACCTCCTAATGTCTGCATAAACAATGCAAACATATGCAATGAGGAAAACGTTGCTCTTACAACTGTACACACAACTTCCTCACTACAGACATTAAACTAGGAACCATTCATGACTTAAAAGCTGGGACTAATTTCCCTGGTAAAAACTGCCCCCATAAATACCAGTCCCAAGAAACCATAGATGAAATGGGACATAATATCAGGCATTCATGTCTGAGGGTGTGTATTCCTATGATAGACAGGCTACCTGGAAGCTTAAAGTCAGGCAGACTGAGGGCCAGGATTCTAGCATCCTTCTTGTGTCATCTGACTTCCCAAGACAGGATGATTATAGGCTGTGGTACAAATGCCCCAGGTGGAGCTATCTGTAACTGACCTTGTAGTGGTACAAAAAGCCACTGTATGATCCACAGAATACTGTCTGGCTGAAGCCCTGGTAAGCAGTGACTGTATGATAAGTTTGCCTGTCTTTGCATGGGAAATATTTGGGGCATGTAGAAACAGCTGGTGCACTGTTATACTTGTGCAGATAAATTTTGTCAGGAAGCAAGTCCACAGAGGCTCTTAAACTGAAGATCTCTGAGGGATGAGAGCCAAGAGTACGTAAGTTGGGAAGTTGAAACAACATGCTGTTTTCCTGCAAGGAAAGAATTACTGAGACCTGGTCTATCATATGCATGTAGCAGAATTACATGGTAGAGTGAATCATACTAGTTCAGAAGGCAGATTCAGGAATACAATTTTTTGGTGCTTCTCTCCTTGTAAAAAAACCACAACTGGATCGAAGAAAACTAACAGATCTGGGAGATATCAGCCTGCTCTGTGCTCTGCCAGTTTTCTTCTTGAAGGGAGTCCCTTCCTTCCTTCCTTTTTCACCTATGGGGGCATTCAAAAATGTGTTCTCTTGCCTGCTCTGGTGTAGTCAATTCTATAAGCAAGATTGTCTTTCACCCAGTTCTGTTGCATATGTTTAGCCAGCCTAAATCAACAGCATTTCTATCAACAAATAAATGAAAAACAAACCATCAATGTAAATTTCTTATCAGAGATGGGTTTCTGATACCAGTTTTTTTATTCATGAATACATATACAAGAGATGATGCATAGTTTATTAGAGATATGGTTGAATGTAACAAATTTCCAAAACATCTCAAAGAAAATAAAAACAAACAGTAACAAAGAAGGAGGTGTGACATACTGAGAACAATGCACATGATTATCTTGCTAAAGTAATTGCAGAAATGCAAACATTGTGGTGCTTGTGTGGTCAGAGCCTCACCCAAGACATTTCTGTATCTGAGTCAAAAATCCTTACATACCTGGAGGCTGTTCCACTTGCACTCTATTGACATTTCAGGAAAAGGGAGAGCACTGAACATCTAAGAATTACACTGGATCTCAATTTCTTTCTTGGAAACCACATCTTTTAAATGTAGAATACATGAAAAAGAGCAATTTTTGGCAAGATACTTACAAAAATATGGTATAATCCACCGCGTGCTGCTCCAGCACAAGTTCCTGTTGCAATGAATGGAGGATGTACAGAAGCAGTTGTTGGTGGATGGTAAAATTATTATGTTAGAAGACTGAAAGCAACTTGAAATGGAAGTGCCTGCAATATACATAGTATAGATATTAACATATCACATAAAAAGTTTTATCATTTCATGAAAATTTCCCCCCAAGAGTCAAAAACAATTGAACCAATCTAGCTTTCTGCAGAAAGTTGTGCTTTATTTTATGTATTTTCTAGCTACAAGATCAGCGAAAACTGTCATTTTTTTATATGTATATACTGTATAATATGGCAATCTAGAAGAAATGCATGCAGCTTCTAAGCACAGGATAAATATCTCTTGCTAAACAGATGGGAAATCAGCCAATTAGAAGGACCAGTAACATAATATTATTTACATACAGCCATATTATATTCTTACGTTTTCACAGTAATGTGCAAATGTTACAAATATGGCTTTTCATTTTTTAAAAAAGTAAGACATAATTGTGCAGAGTAATATTTCTAAATGGTTAGGACTGTTTCACCTTTTTGTGAAACCTGTTGAGTTAGCATTAACTGTACACTGTACTCAGTTACCACTTTAGTAACTGTAGCATAGTTCACACATATTCTCTAAGGCACAATATTAATATTAAATGCTTTAAAAATGAAGCCATGCTTTCTTTTTGTTTATGTGAAATATGCTGTTGCTAGCTATATGGTAACAACATTATTGGTTGTACGAAATACAAGACTACATTACATGCTTAAATTTTATATGTACTTTATAAACATGAAGCTACTCTGACAACAGACTATACAGCATTGCATATTAAAATATTTGGTTTTGGTAATACTTGTTGTATACATAGCAGAGAGTTATAAGGCTTCAGTGGAATAATAATCTTGTAATTGAACAAATATTTTACATTCTTTGATAACGGTATTTACAACTGCTGTAACTCATCCTTTGTCATTTGGTAATTCATACAAATTTCATATGCATCCTGCTTGACTGTCTAAAGTGCTTACTTATCAGCATGAGGAAAGAAAATGCACAATTGTCTTAAACATAACAAAACCACAATGGCAAGAGCATTTGCATGGGATCTGGACTGCATTCTCAGAAGCAGAAATTATTGCTGAATTCAGAGCCTCCACAAGGCAATTAGTTATATTGGATATATATATATATATACACACACACATGTATATATATATATATATATATACACACACACACACGCATATGCATATATGCTAGTTTATATGTACAAGCATACACATAAATCAGTTGAGGAAAATATAGATATCAGTGTTTCTGTCCATCAACCTTAATGTTTTGTGCTGTTCAACTGTCTTGTGCTATGTCTAAAAAATGATTTACTTCAATGTATGAACATGCAGTATGATTTATGAGCAAAGACCTGCAACAGGCTGAAAAATATAGAACTGAGATGACAATCTGGGTTTTTAAAAATGCACCAGGAATAAGGCAACAAGTTGTAAAATACAGTTCAAAGGAAGAAATCCAGGAATTCAGACATATATTTTATTTTCTATGGATTGTATCCAATTAAGTCATTCAGAGTAAACCCAGTGAAATGTTGTCCATTGATTTCAGTGGGCTTACTCTTAGCAGATGCAACCTACCCATACCAGCACACTTTTTTTTAAAAAAAAAAGACACATTAAGTTCCAATATATGCTTGATAGCTTCTATGCCTAGAAATACTTTGGATGGCAGCATATTCAAAGCTGTCAGTAAAATGTCCTGATGCTACAGTCTAACAAAATAAGGCACTTCCAGGGTTGTAGTCCAGTAGAGCCCAAAGGAAAATAAAACCAGTTTTTAGCCAGTCACCTGTTGTGTCATATTTTCTATTTCAATCCATGAAACACACCATTTTATAGTTTATTTCCTCCATTTTCCTTGAGATGATTTTCTTCAAAGATGTTTTCTTGATTGAAGTCAGCCAATTAGGTTTATGTATAGAAATACAGAAAAGAGGTAATTGTCTGTTCCAAACATTCAAGGAAGGAATAGAGCAGTGTGATACGAGGGATGATCTTCCATTTATCTGAAGCTGATGTCTCAGCTAAGCTTCATGATGGCCAGCTATGAATGGACATTGGTGCTGGAGAGGTCATTCCTTATTATTTCGTTTACTGCAAATAAGAAAACAGAAAGGGAAAGGTTATTTCACTGTACTCTTACCACACCCTCTTCTGTTGACAATGACATTTAAAGACACTTGAATTAGTGTTGCCAGTTTCTCTTTGGTCATGGGTTCTAAGCATAAAATGCAGTGAGTAGCAGATCAGGCCAGGCCCCAAGTGCAAAACAATAGCATTATTCCAAAGAAAACAGCATGCTAACTCATGTGAGAGTTCAAGGGTCCCAATAGAAAGGATCACTTTGGACCTTGCTGTATTGCATCACTAATATTCCATCTCTGTAATTTAGCTACATACAAAAAATATTTGGGTTGTCTTTGAAGGCAAAGGGGACAAACAAGAGGAAGTCTATAGAAGAGCTGATCCACTGCACATAAACTGACCTGAGTTTGCAAGCATAACACACAAAACAGCAGGACGCTGACCTGAATGCTTGACAATGGCTATGACTCGGTTGGACAGGGGTTCCGTATGCTGATGTTTCCGCAGTGGGAGAGAGAGTTGATGAAAGAAGGAAGGGAGCTAAATCAATGGTTTTGCTTGCTCGCAGCTGGTAGCAGTGAAACAGATAAATCCACATGTCTTCCTCAACAGTCAAAAGCACACAAATGTAAAAAACTCGTTCCCCATTAGACACCTTCTGAAGATAAGGCAGCAAGTTCAAATTTCCATACCAGGCATTTAAAGAAAGGAGTAAACAATGTCTATAAGCATTAACCTGTGTGGTTAATAGTATAATTTTTGTTACCCGTGATTCTTTTTTCATTCTCCTCCCCCACCACTAGACTTTTGGGCTGTGTAGTTTCCCACACTCTGGTTATGTCCATTTATCGCTTGTGATTTTTGGCAGATGGACAGGAAATGACTGAACCTGGCAAAGCATATCAACAGTGAGCTGCACAACATCCCTTTTATTTCCACCCTGCCTCCCTGTGGTCCCTGCCACTGCTTGATTTACATTAAGATAGACAAAATGTCATCAGTAAGGCTGTCACCACTTTGGAGCTTTCCTAACATCACAGGGAAGGGGAAACACACGCTCACGTCATGGAATTAGCCTGGAAAAGCCCACATTTCCCTTTGCTTGTGGGCTGTTGATCATTCCTACTTGGATAATTCCATTTGTTTGTACAAGAAAAAAAAAACATGCTGATCAAAAACAAATTTCCTGTAAATGTGTGCTGTTGGTTGTTTTTTTAAAAAAATGTTTAAGATCTGTGGCACATTTTTAGAAAGAAGGCAACTTAAATCACGAGAGCCCAGACTGGCATAAGAGAAAGTTGGCATTGAGTTCATGATATATCATCAAAATGCCACTTTTACTTATGAAAAGCTATGTAAGGTACTGGGGAACTCGAGCATCAGAGCCCAGCTACTTTATTACCTATACCACCAAGGTAGCTCAAAGGTTGAGAGGCTTACTGGACCAATCTTTCCCATGGTCCACCGCCATGTATGTAATGGCTAAAGAATGTGCTACAGCTTGTCATCCAGGGTGGGTCAAGTGATCTCAGGAACGTATGAGGGGACTGATTGGCTCTATATGACTTTTGCTCTAGGTTTCCATTCTCAGTCTGATCCACCTGCCGCTTTGAGTAGCCAAACTACTTGCCTTGCCTAATCCATTTACTTATTCATATCAAAAGGAATACTTTGTTGAACCACCACAGAAAGTAAAGATATGTGGTATATTACACAGCAGGCTCCACTACTTCAATGTGACTGTTTCCTGCCATTAAATCTTCTGAGAAGAAAGAGATCCTTGACCCACATTCAATACCACCTTATTTATTTATTTATTGCATTTCTATACCGCTCCATAGCCAAAGCTCTCTGGGCGGTTTACAACAATTAAAAACATTAAAAACAAATATACAAATTTAAAAACACATTTTTAAAAAGCAATTTAAAAACAGATGCTAAAATGCCTGGGAGAAAAGTCTTGACCTGGCACTGAAAAGATAACAGTGTTGGCACCAGGCACACCTCATCAAGGAGATAATTCCATAATTTGGGGGCCACCACTGAGAAGGCCCTCTCCCTTGTTGACAGACTCCCAGCTTCCCTTGGAGGAGGCATGTTGAGCGTAGTGTACGGGTGGGTTCATGTCGGGAGAGGCGTTCCATCAGGTATTGTGGTCCTAAGCCATGTAAGGCTTTATAAGTTAAAACCAGCACTTTGAATCGAGCTTGGAAACATACAGGCAGCCAATGCAAGCGGACCAGAATCGGTTTTATATGTTTGAACCGTCTGGTCCCTTACCAATCTGGCCACTGCATTTTGCAGAAGCTGCAGTTTCCGAACCATCTTCAAAGGCAGCACCATATAGAGTGCATTGCAGTAATCTAACTTGGAGGTTACCAGAGCATGGACAACTGAAGCCAGGTTATCCCTGTCCAGATAAGGGCATAGCTGCGCCACCAACCGAAGTTGGTAGAAGGCACTCCGTGCCACCGAGCTACCTAAACCTCAACTGACAGAGATGGTTCTAGAAGAATCCCCAAGCTATGAACCTGCTCCTTCAAGGGGAGTACAACCCCATCCAGGACAGGTTGGACATCTGGTCAGAAGAACCAACCACTAGCAGCATCTCAGTCTTTTCTGGATTGAGCTTCAGTTTATTAGCCCTCATCCAGTCCATTGTCGCAGCCAGGACATTGTTCAGCACATTGACAGCCTCACCTGAAGAAGATGAAAAGGAGAAATAGAGCTGTGCTCACTCCAAAGCTCTGGACCCAACGGTTTCATGTAGATGTTGAACAGCATGGGGGACAGAACTGACCCCTGCGGAACCCCATACTGGAGAGTCCAGGGTGCTGAGCAATGTTCCCCAAGCACCACCATCTGGAGATGACCCTCCAAGTAGGAGCGGAACCACCGCCATGCAGTCCCTCCCACTCCCAACTCAGCCAGTCTTCCCAGAAGGATACCATGGTTGATGGTATTGAAAGCCGCTGAGAGATCAAGGAGAATCAACAGAGGCACACTCCCCCATTTCTCTCATGACAGAGGTCATCATACAGGGCAACCAAGGCTGTTTCCATGCCAAAACCAGGCCTGAAACTCAACTGAAATGGATCCAGATAATCGGTCTCATCCAAGAGTGTCTGGAGCTGGCCTGCCACCACTCATTCAAGGACCTTGCTCAGGAATGGAACATTTGCTACTGGCTTATAGTTATTAAGATTTTCTGGGTCCAGGGAGGGTCTCTTCAGGAGTGGTCTCACTATCACCTTTTTTAGGCAGCCAGGGACCACCCCCTCTCGCAGAGAGGCATTAATCACTTCCCTGGCCCAGCCGGCTGTTCCATCCCTGCTAGCTTTTATTAGCCAAGAAGGGCAAGGATCCAGCACAGAAGTGGTTGCACGAACATGTCCAAGAACCTTGTCAACATCCTCAAGCTGTACCAACTGAAACTCATCCAAGAAATTGGGACAAGGCTGTGCTCTGGATACCCCACTTGATTCACCTGCTATAACACTGGAGTCTAAGTCCTGGTGGATGCTAAAGATTTTATCCTGGAAGTGCCTAGCAAATTCATTACAGCGGGCCTCATATGGTTCTACCACGTCCTTAGAGCCAGCGTGTAATAGCCCCTGGACAATTCTGAAGAGCTCCCTTGGGGGTAAGCATGACTGACCATCAGCTAATATTTGGCCCTGTGCATCTTTGGCATTCTGACAGAACCTTTGGTTTTGGACTGGTTTTGAAACCTATTGACACAGCAGTTTCTTACATCACTGCGGTAGGAAACAGCCCCTTTCTGTCACTGCTCCTAAAGCAATCTCAGAAGTACCATGGCATGTGGGAGGAGTCTACACTCTATTCCACCACACACTGATGTTGCAATTCCCAGAAACTAGGGCAGCATGGCTTCCTCCCACATGGAGCAAGTGTTTCCATGCTCAGAATGTAACATGAGAAGAAGCTGTTAATTGTAAGTCAATACCTGATTATTCCCTCTCAGAAGCCTGACTTCTGGATCTTAAGGGGCCATCCTGAGTGGCTGTCACTGGGAATATTTCATGTGTGTCAGCAGAAACAGCTGCTATCTGGCTGACCGTATCTTTGTTTGAAATTATATACCCCCACCCTGCATATTCTTGCTTTTTCTCTCCTTATACCACAAACTGGTTCAAAAGAAAGAAAAATGTCTAACTCTGACAAAAAATGATCAAAAGCAAAAGACAAAAATACTGCTGCTACTTTAAATACACTTCTAGAATCCACCAATACCTGTTTGAAAACACAAAGCACATGTCTTATTGACCATGAGTACACTTGATGATGAAGACAAGCCCTCCAAAGCCAGATAAGGATCAGAAAAAAATTAATAACCCAGTTTGTTTCTTTAATCAGGGTCTACAGCTAAATGCTCTAGGGCACAATCCAACTCACCTTTCTGCCGGAGTAGGGTGAGTTGGACACTGCCGTTCCCCAGCAGCGCCAGCAGGCTCCCAACTGTGCTGGGCTCTGCCAGGCTCTGCCAGCAGCAGCCCTCCACTGCGGCTGAGCTGTGGCGCCACCAGGAGCCTGCCGGTGCTGCTGGGGATCTGCCAAGGATGGCCAGCCAGGTGGACAGAGGGCCATTGGAAGCCCCCCAAAAGGGGTGTTCCAGGGCGTGATGGGTGGAGCAGTGGTGGGGACTTATGCGAGATTCTCCTCATGTTCAGAACCCTCCCCAGGTCCTGCTCCACTTGGAAACTAAAATTGTAACGGCCTCTACAGGGAGTCCTTTCTCCGCAGGCGGCTGAACAGTGGCGCTTCCAGACAGAGCTGGCATTCAGCAAGGCCAGCAGCTCCCAAGCAGGAGGAGGATCCTGCAGAGCTTTCTGCTGGCTCCTCCTCCACCAGAACCCCTTCCGTTGGCTCCATGGCATTTACTGCTCTGCTATTTTATGTTTGCCTTGGCATACTGTACTAATACTTTTTTAAAAGTAAATAAAATCCATGATTTTGCATCAGTATGCAATTCAAAACAGAGATGGGGACACTCCTTAGCATGAAAAGATATGCTTTTGTCCAAACAGAAAGCACAATCCTAAATTTTGGAGTTACTCCCCAGCAACTGCCTGAAAATGTAGTCAATTTTTAAAATGAAACAAAAATGTAACCCAATTGACTGTGTTCTCACCCCAACCCCAATTTTTCTGCTGTTGTAATAACAAACACATTTTAGACAGTTTAATGTGTAATGCTTTCTTTTATGAACTATTGTATTTCTGGAGTGTAAATGCGGTTCAGACACTAAGTGGTGTCTAAAAATAATATATATTTATTGTTGATGTTATGTGCCTTCAAGCTGATTACGACTTATGGTGACCCTATGAATCAGAGACCTCCAATAGCATCTGTTGTGAACCACCCTGTCCAGATCTTGTAAGTTCAGGTCTGTGGCTTCCTCTATGGAATCAATCCATCTCTTGTTTGGCCTTCCTCTTTTTCTACCTTCTGTTTTCCCCAGCATTATTGTCTTTTCTAGTGAATCATATCTTCTCATTATGTGTCCAAAGTATGATAACCTTAGTTTCATCATTTTAGCATCTAGTGATAGTTCTGGTTTAATTTGTTCTAACACCCAATTATTTGTCTTTCTTGCAGTCCATGGTAGCAATGCTCTCCTCCAACACCACATTTCAAATGACTTGATTTTTCTCTTATCTGCTTTTTCCACTGTCCAACTTTCACATCTATACATAGATATCAGGAATACCATGGTCTGAATGATCCTGACTTTAGTGCTCAGTGATACATCTTTGCATTTGAGGACTTTTTCTAGTTCTCTCATAGCTGCCCTCCCCAATCCTAGCCTTCTTCCGATTTCTTGACCATTGTCTCCATTTTGGTTATTGACGGTGCCAAGGTATTGATAATCCTTGACAAGTTCAATGTCCTCATTGTACACTTTAAAGTTACATAAATCTTCTGTTGTCATTACTTTAGTCTTCTTGACATTCAGCTGTAGTCCTGCTTTTGTGCTTTTCTCTTTAACTTTCATCAGCATTCTTTTCAAATAATTACTGGTTTTTGCTAAGAGTATCGTATCATCTGCATATCTTAAATTATTGATATTTCTCCCTCCAATTTTCACACCATCTTGGTCCAATCCCACTTTCCGTATGATCTGCATATAGATTAAACAAGTAGGGTGATAAAATTCACCCCTGTCTCATACCCTTTCCGATGGAGAACCAATCGGTTTCTCCATATTCTTTCCCTACAGTAGCCTCTTGTCCAGAGTATAGGTTGTGCATCAGGAGAATCAGATGCTGTGGCACCCCCATTTCTTTTAAGGCATTCCATAGTTTTTCATGATCTACACAATCATTTGCTATAATGTATAAAGCACAGGGTGATTTCCTTCTGAATTTCCTTGGTCCATTCCATTATCCAACGTATGTTTGCGATATGATCTCTGGTACCTCTTCCCTTTATCAATCCAGCTTGGATATCTGGCATTTCTCGCTCCATATATGGTAAGAGCCTTTGTTGTAGACTCTTGAGCATTACTTTACTTGCATGTGATATTAAGGCAACAGTTTGACAATTACTGCATTTCCAGGGATCCCCTTTCTTTGGAATTGGGATGTATATTGAACACTTCCAGTCTGTGGGTCATTGTTTAGTTTTCCATATTTGTTGACAATTTTTTGTCAAAATTAGGGCAGATTCAATATATGTAGAAGCAAAAAGCAAAGTAACTAACATTTTATTTTTTATTTTCATTTCTGAAAGAAAGCTTGGACAATGGGTTCCAATGCCAGTGGATGTAAGGATCCACTCATCTTTTAAAAATATTTAACAAACACCTATTTCCACTTGCACAAACCCGTTACAGAAGCCTTACATTAGTGGTGTTTATAAACATCAATCTGGTAGTTACATCTCTTTGAGAATGGGTTCTTCATCTAACACTCCTTTTATACGTGGGGTAACCTAACAACATAGCTGGCATACTAAAGCCGATAGCTGGCATACTAAAAATCACACAGTCAGTCTGTGGTCAAACTGCAATGGAAGCCTGAATCTTCAATTTAAGATTAGGATATTCCCGCAGTTGAGCAAAATCCTTCCTATACTAACTGTTCACATTCCATTTAAAAAATCTGTTCTGGTGAACTTCTCAATTACACCCACAGTTTCCCAACATACTCTCCACTTTTAAAAATTGTCAGAATGATAGTTTCCACCCTCATGATCACTTTTCCGCTCATGCACGTTAAAAAAAAATCCAAAAGAGGTAAGAAAAGCATGTTGTCATGCGACTACACTACCTGTTAGAGACCTGAAAAACTTTTCTGTTGCTAAACACATCAGATGCCACTGCAACAGGATGTGGCAAGCCTGTGGTTTTATAAGAAGTTTTTCTTCTTATATTTAACTTTAACTTGACCTTGCCATGAATTTTTTTAGTAAATAAAAGAACATCAATGCTACAATCATTTTGTTTATTTATTTTAAAGGTGGAGGCATGGTTATAAGCAGATATGTTTCACCAAATTAACATACAAAGTTTAAATATCTGTGCTAATAAAATCTAAAAGACAAATTTTTCTGAACTCCCTCTATCCTCCCCTTCCCAATATTAAATTAGCTGCTCTTGGAATTGAGAAGCAACATGCCACTTGCTATAAAACAAAGGTTTATAGATGAAATCCTAGTCCTATCAAAACTAATAGGGAAACTTCTGTTAATTTTAAATGTAGCCAAAGTACAGCCTTTTTATTCAGAGATGAAACTTTTACTAACATTTATGCCAGTCAAGTTCAATTGAAAGAAACAGGAGATACCTGGCAAAAGAGAAAAGAAAGGAATGCTAATTAATTATTAAAATTTATATTCTGTCCTTCCCTAAGGAGCATAGGGCTGCATTGCAAACACAAAATGTTCATACAATACGATTTTAATTTTAAACATTTTAAAAATCCTGAAGAGTTGTATTCAACTAAGTACTTAGTACTGAATACTACCCAAAATGTGTCATATCATACTAATGTGATGATACAATATAACAGACTACAGTGTGAATTAGGGATGGGTAAGAATTTTGCAATTTCCAAAATATGAGAACCAAAACATAGCCATTCTTCAAAATTCGCATTTATTAGAATTTTGGGATGCAGTTCGCCAACTACACATTTACAAAAATGCATATATTAGGGGAAAGTGTGCATAAAAATGAATACGAGTGAAAATAACATGCAAAAAGGCATGGAATGTTGAGAAATGGTTTGCAAATGTGTATCTTTGTCAAAACTGCCTACAAAAATGTGCTTATTTGGAGAAATTTGCATTAAAATGGCGGAGAATTTTCATGATTTTTTTAAAAAAAATTCACATATCGCTGTAGAAATATAGAGAACTGAATTTAACATTGGAAAAATGAGAAACTGAGAGAACCAAAATAGACAGATCTTTCCATCCTTAGTGTGAACGGTGCACAGAAGAATGCAAGTTCAGATCTGCTATGACTTTACAATGTTACACATCATTTGTTAATGTAAGTTAAAGACCAGAGACTGCAACACAGCAGAGGAGCTAAGAGTATAAAACATGGGCTCCAGGATGCTGAATCTGCAATTTTATGACCCAAGGTTAATGTTCTTACTGAAAAGTGCTCCCTAGGTTTTTGTGTCTGCTTTTTAAAAATAAAGCAAAGTCTAAATTAATGAGATATTGTGCTATATCCTCTTCAGGGCCTCCACATAAGAATATTACTGGGAATTACAGAGTTGATTCAGATACTAGATTTACAATGGAATCCTCTACATGTCTTCTCAGAAGTAGGGATGGGATCCGTTGACTAGTGCCCATTTGAAAGCATTCCATCGACCTAACAGGCCAGTATCAATTTGAGTTTGTTCTTTGTCCGCTATCCACTGCTTTTACCCATCAGTTTCTTCCCTCACAAAAAAATTGATACTTATATCATTATTTTGAAAGGAAATACCGACAATTTTAAAGGAAATATCAATATTTTGAAAGAAAACATCAATAAATGAAAGGAAATCTTGATAAAATTATTGTTCTTAATATCAATATTTTAGAGGCAGATTATTATATTTTAAAATCACATTTCAAAAATAGCTGTGAAAAATTGCTAGATTAAAAATCCAGTCCGCAATGATATAAGTGAATTAATGGAAAATTTGGTACCAAATCCGAATTGGATGGAATTCTAGCACATTCCTACTAAGAAGTAAGTCCCAATGAGCTCAGGATTTATAGGATTGCAACCTTAAGAGCCTGCAACTTTCTGCTTGTAAATGAACTGCAAGTTCAGTGAAATGTGACCATAATAGCCTGATTGCTCAAGGGGCACCACAGAAGAGTATTCAAATATGTGTCCAGTTCCAAAACTCAGTGAATCCCCAATGTTAGTGGTGCATGCCAGGAAGATTTGCAAACATTAAGTTACCCATCACGGAGTCAGAATGTAAGCAGACTGTGTAGTTGCAATGGAGCTGTGCTAAAAAGAACATCCCCATGTCAAATGCCCCTCTCACCCTCTCACCCCCCGTAACATTTTGGAGCTCTTACAAGGAGGGACAGCAGCTATTAAATTGTGTATATATCTGCCCCTTCTAGTGTTTGTGAATAATATAAACAGAGATACTCACAATATGGTGGCTGTTCTCCATAAAATGCCTGAAATTCCAAAAAGCTGCTGCCAGTCAGTGTAGACAATACAAAGGTAGATGGACCAATGGACTGATTTACAATAAAGTAACTTCTTATGTTCCTTGAAAAAAGGATGGTCAAAACTCTTATACTTGAGCAGGGTTGTACAATTTCATTGGCCCTGATCTTGTGCCTTCAAAAGATACCTGATCAGGTGAAGCTTTTATGGCATGGAGATAAATAATGTGAAACACTTCACAAGATTTCTGTGTATCAGGGTCAAATTAGATGTGATGCTAAATACATCATTAGCAACTATCATAGGGTTTTTTAAAAAGTGCAGATGGGGGACTTAGCATTAGGACCATAATGCACTGGGAAGGCGAGCCATGATCCCAATTAAAATTGCCCCGTGCTGTTATTCTGGAGGGAGAGATTGCACCCGTAGCCCGGTCAAGTTTTGTTGTATTGCTGCCAATCTTGTAATGTTCCTGAGCCTGCTGATGCCTCCCTCTTATGCATGGGTGATGCCATTTTGGCTATTGGCAGTCACTCCCAAATATTGCTAATAGTGGCAATGAAGGACAACGAAGGGATACAGGTCTCTATAAGCCTCTGGAACAGGACTCTTCTCCCCTGTTAAGATCAGGAATAGCTAATGGTCAGTGGTCAAGGATGATGGGAGCTGGAGTCCAACAACCTCTGGAGGGCACCACATGGGTCATCTCTGATATAGATAATTGTGGTAGTCAGAACTCCCCATCCTTCCATGAATTTAGAGGTGACAGAAACGTAGCATGCTTAGCTGCTATCATTTTCAAATGTTGCTCGTAATTTTGTGGGACCTGGTGCTCCAGAAACATTTAAAATACTGCATTGGCTTTCACTGGATAATGTCCTGTGCTTTACATTTCGAAAATGCAGGTTCCATTTCAGGAGGAAATAACTTACAAGAAAATATTTAATTTCTGTGAATCCTGGGGTGGAAGATAAACTATTCATCCTTGAATGTATTTCATGAAAAATAAATTCTTTAGCTATATCTCTTAACAGTGAATGTATGGAAGTAAGTCATTACAATGCTTTACTAAATGTGCATAAATGTGTACTACACTATGGGATCCTGCTCAGAGCTAAATGTCCTTAGTTTCAATTGAATTCATAATACATTTTAAATCCCCTCCAGAGAGATAAAATGTCCTTTGCTTTTTACAACATTGAATACATGACCAACTCTCAAACAAATCATAAAAATGGCAGCCATGGAGCAGATGAACATTTTTGCCAATAACACTAAAGAATTTAGTCCAGTGGGCTATATTTTTATTTAAATTACAAGTTGCTTAGGTCATTTATAATGTCTGATTATAGTTTTCTCCTTCCCTTTAAGATCCTGCAGAACTGGGCCTAGTCTTACAAAGAAAAAAAGAAAAATACATGACATGAATTAAATGATAATGTTGTAAAATTAGGGGCTTAGATTGCATTCTTATAGAGGTGTAATGCTGCGAAACAAGGCAGAAAAGAGGGTCATAATGACAGCAACATCAGTAAATCATTTTTTAAGAAAACCTAACAAAATACAACCCAACAGACTTTAAGTAGCCTTATTCAGGTTCTTTGTTACAAGACGCTGTTATTTCCTATGCTACTGCTCTATGTGGAGAATGCATCATTAACGATGTGTGAGAAGTCATCATCCTTCTGAAAGCTGATTCACGCTTGCATTTACATCATGAGGTATCTTGTAACTTGTTGGCTTACTGCTGAAGGTTTGAGCTGTCTCTAGTGAAAAAGACTTGTGGTTGAGGTGATACAAGATGCAAGCTCTGTGTACGCCTGATGTGTTTGATTTATGAAGGCCATTTTAAATAGGCAAATCATCTTTTGATGTTGCAGCCAGTGAGTAAGGGACATGCAACTTTGAACTCCTCCTAAGTGACTTTGTGTTGTGTGAGTGACATTCTGCAACAGTAATGTAGTGGCAAATTGAGAAGTGCAGGGTCCCTTTGTGAGTCATGCCACGCCTCCCACTGCTACCCCTTCTATAGTTATACCACTGACACTCATGGGGGACTGCATAATTGACTTGTAAAGCTACAGCAATAAAGAAAAAAAAACCATGATGTTATATGGAAGCTTACCCTCTCATCTCAGTCCTCATTTGATTCACTAGCACATATAGATTAACCCCCCGCTTGCACACTCCCTTAGCCCCAAAATTACCCATCGGCCTGCCACAACATCATCATCTCCCCCCCCCCCTCAAACAACACTCACCAGCCAAGTACTGTGGTCTGCAAGTACTTCACAACCTGCATATTTGTAATTTCATATAGACAGCAAATAGGAGTTTTGTCAAGTCTCTGATAAACCACCCTGCATGGCTGATCAGCGCTTTTTTGGTCACAGATTTCATAGGCCGGCCGGCCTTTGTCAGATGAGACTACTACAGGCAACTTTTATTTTTATTTTTTGGAGACAACTCTTTCTCAGTATATTAAAGGAAGAAGTTAAGCAACTCTAGGAAGGTATATAGGAAGACAGGAAACTGCCTTATACTGAGTCAGTCTTGCTCAGTATTGTCTACACTGACTGGCAGCAGCAATCCAGGGTTTCAGGCAAGAGTCTCTTCCAGCCCTACCTGGAGATGCCAGGAATTCAACCTCAGATCTTCTGCATGGAAAGGAGATGCTCTGCCACTGAGCTACGGCCCTTTCCAATTAAAGCCTATTTTCATCAAGGAATTTTCTAAAAAGCATATTGTTCTAAAAAGCTCATTTGTTGAAAGATCCTTCCATGCCTTCTCTACCCCAAGGTTAGGCACCTAAAATAATAAAATGACCTTAACTCACATGAATTCTTTAACTATTATTCTTTAACTATCCCTCTTCTTATCTCTAATCTTGTCATACAATCCAGCCAAAGAAAGAAATTAACAATTTTATCAAGATAAATTTGCTATAGTACCATGCAACCCAATCATTTGCATGCTTACTCATAAGCAAGCCCCACTGTGATCAATGACACTTACTCCCAAGTAAACCAAGTTAGCTTTAACATGTCGGTGTTGCTCCCTTCCTAGCTGAGAAAATTGCTTCCTTATTCACTTCTCCCACAGCAGCAGCATCCATTCCCCACAGGGAGCAGATTAAGGCTGCAATCCAATACGTGTCTACTCAGAAGTAAGCTCCGTTGCAGCCTAAATTTGTTAATGAGAGAGAGAAGAGAATTTTGTCTGGGCAGAGTTTGACAGAGAAGGGAAGACGTTGCTTTGAATAATCTGTTGCTCATATAACAAACTGAGGCAAGAAGCACCCATTTTCCTTCTGCGTTTGCAAGTTATAATGCTTTGCATCAGGAATACTTTCAGATGCATGGGTGGGAAGGAATTGGAGGGGGGAGAAGACAGAAAGATCTCACAAACTTCTAACGCCTCTTCTTTAAGAGAGAGAGAAAGGGCACAATTCTTCATTCCTTGTGAATGCTGTGCCCCTCCTCCTCGTCTAAAACCTGAAAGGATCCATCACCTCTGGGAGGATGTAAAAAAAACCAAGAAGCAAGCACAACATCCAGTTCCTTCCTAGGCTGGGTGATATGAAGCCAAAATAGTCATTTCTGGGGTCATAACTGCTTTCCACCACCTCCCCGTAAACTCCTTCTCTCACCCTCCGTCATCCTCGCCACCGTTCTTCCATGTAAACTTCTTTGGCATGCAGGGTCCCTTCAAGCCACACACACTCACACTGTGCCACTACAGATCTCCCCCCCCCTACCATGGAGAAGGAGGCAGGAGTCCCCCCTGGGCATATCCATGCAGCGGAGGCCACAGCAACATCCTCCCCAGGAATGCCAGCCCAGAGAGGAGGAAGTGGAAGAGCCACACTGCGGGGCAAGAGACAAGCTGTAGGCTGCGGTGGGCAAATATCTGCTTAATTCTGACACACACACCCCTGGAATTAAGCAGATTTTTCACCCGTTTCTGCCAGTAGCCTGTCTCTGGCCCCACGGTATTGCACCTCCTCTTCCTTTTCCTCCTCCATCTGCTTGGAGAAGCTTTGCAGAAGCCTCTGCTGTATGGTTCGGCTGGAGAGCCCCCTCCCCTCCTGCCTCCTCCTTTGTCCTGGTGTATGTGTGTGTGGTGGATTGGAGGGGGCTGGCAGGGAGCTGGCTGCAGAAAAAGTAACAGGACGAAGTCCCGGCGCATCTTGCCTGCAACACACACCTGTTCTGCAAAACACAGCACCCCCTTTACCTTGTTAGCTTTGTCAAGGCCTATAGAATAACATGGGAACAAAACAAATAAAAGCTCCTTCTGACGATTAATTTAGACACAGAGTTCCCAGGTCCTCCCTAATAAAACTTGAATTATACTGACTTCTCCACATGGATGGTGTGAGGGTGAAATAATCCTTTGTTGCTCAGATCCTTACTTTAGGGAGAGCTATAACTCTTAACAAGTAACGCAGACAGATTCTATTCAAAAAGACGGGTACAAGAGCACACTGATCTGTTACACAGCAGAAGGTTTGAGTTAATTACATTTATAGTTAAAAAGAGTTTCAATGCAGCTGGCTATATGTTGTTCCAATTTTTCCTTGGCCCCCAATAAATGGTTGTCAAACAGGAGGAGGATCGGGAGGAGGAACACATTAAATTTGCATTTAAATTTAGACAAATATATGCAAGTGTACAGTATATGGACTTTTCTCCAGTGGTCAACCAGTAAAGTCCTAACGTTTCTAAGATAAATCATATTAAATTTGTATTATATCATTAATATTATATTGTATTATATGTTGTTTTATTGTTTTGTATTTATGGTATTATATATTTAGTTTTGTTTTTAACAGTGTTGTAAGTTGCTTGGAGACCTTTGGGTAACAAAGCGCTAACAAATCTAATAATTATTATAATAGCAGTAATAATAATATTATAACATGCTAGAGTCCTGCAGTCAAAAATCTGTCTTTCTGCCCATTCTTTTCCCCAGTTTATATTTTCTCTTTCAGATGTTTCTCTCTGCCTTTCCTTTTTGCCATTATCTCTTTTTAGAGCAGTCTCCCTGAGAACATGCCTGCCTACACCACTGCTCCTTCCCTTGGCCTGAAGCTTTCTCAGATTCCCCGCACTCTTCCTGCTTCTGCCATACCTTTTCAGACCCCTTTGCTTGCCTTGCCCTCACAAAAATTTGAGCAGGCCAGCCAATAGCAGACACACCCTCAGGGACATTAAGGTAACTCAGGATAAATTAGAAGAGATGACGGAGATCTGTGAGTGTGTCTCCCATCCCCTTAACGGTGTTGTTGTTGTTGTTTTTAAAAAGGAAGTCTGCCTCCATTCAAATCAAGAATATCATGCTGCTGTGAAGGCAGTTCAGCTCCCTTTCCCTGTGCCATTTCCCAAAGAAAATCACCGCTCCTCTTCTACCTTCTATTTAAGTTTCCACTAATGGGGTGAACGGTAGTTTCAGTGGTGGTAGTGATGGTGGCTGGGGAAAGGGTCAACCCCCTCCCCCATTGCCATGGTGCTGATGCAACTCATCTCCACCCCCACCTCTGGTGGCTGCTTTTTATAAAAATGTAAAGAGACGGCAGATCCTGATTTCAGAGCCTCAGTGACTCATCTAGTTTGGCCATTCGCTACCAGAGGCTTCCTTACAACCAATGCAACAAAATCCCTAAACTGATTACAATAAGGATTTACATTGCCAGGATGTCCACTCATTACCAGTTAAAACACAGCAATCTTCTTTCATGCAAATAAGGTGAGAATAGGAATATTACATAACTGCAAAGGATTGTTTATTTTTTCTGTTAAATTGTTAATCTTTTTTGGGGAAATTGTTTTGTTTATGTTTGCCACCCTGGGTTCCTTTGGAAGGCAAAGCGGGATATACAGTCAATAAATAAATATCATGAATGGTCTTGTTAGGAACTCTGTCATGGATGGAATGTCATTTCAGAAACTGACAATATTTCTCTGAGGCACAAACTACAGATTAAGCCACAGAATTAAAAAAAAAAAAGGTAAAACAATTAACCGACAACAGCAGTGGAAAATATAACCATACATTCCATGAAGGAACCGGATCTTATATTACCTCAGGTATTCTGGATGTGTCTAAACCATAACTTATTTTTATCTCTTTAATCACAATAAGCCACTACCACAGGGCATACTATTTTTGGAACAAGAGAATAAGCCAGTGAAACAAGTGAGTGACAACAAGTAGCAGGTTTTAACAAAACACGATCCTACCATACGTGAATTGGATTTTGGCAGTGATGTTTGACAGCCATTGATATGGATTAATTTTCCTATGTGAGATTGTCTTTTATTTTTGGTTGTTAGCTTGATAAATCCAAATTACAACTGCAAAATGGTGAAGGTTTGGAAATGTATCTTGTGGCTGGTGTTCCAGGTGAAATGCAAAGCCTTTCTTTTTTCAATGGGCTTTTGGTGTACAAATTATTAGAGGCACCAGCTGCACTGCTAGTGGTTTTTACATTACCAGTACTGGCCTGTGTAATGAGGTGCAGGCGTGAAGCCATCTCCCTGACACCGGCATTGCTACAGCTTACCTGGCGTGGGCAGACTGGTAGCGAGGTCAGAGCTGCATGGGCATGCAAGTGGAGCCAATTCAATCTTCTCACTAGCATGCCCATGCAGCCCTGACTTTGCTACCATGCCCTGTCCTGATAAGCTTCAGTAATGCTGGTGTCAGAAGGGTGGGTCCACCTCAACACACAGGCTGCTACTGCTACTTACTATAACAGTATGTTCCAAATATGTGAGATTTTGCTGTCTGGTTTTATTTTGTTGGAAGGCATCTTGAACACTGTGGATGAGGTATAATATAATTATTTGAAGAGATTACATAAATCACTAAGGCTACAAAAATTCTACCATGGAAGTACTTTGGCAGGTTGACCAGGCAGAGATTCACCAGTGCTCTGAGGTGACAGCTGTGTGTAGTAGCCACTTGACTAGAACTCTTGACTGGATTCCCATCTGAAATCAGTGTCAATCCTAGATTCATCAGTTCATATCAGGCAAATCTCAATAGTTTTAGATTTTCTGACAAGCACACACGTAACGCTTCAAAAATCTGGATTTGTTTTGCAGAACAGGGTCAGATTTTTTGCTGCTGAAAGTCTGTTTCTCTTGACCAATATGTTATCTAAATTGTTATATTGATTTGGCCTGCAAATATATGATAGAAGAATGATAACATTAAAACACGCACATACACATACAATATTGCTTTTGCTGTTCTTTCTTAGAGACAGGTACTTTACTTCGTGGGAGTTTTAATTAAACAAAAGGTATAGAAACTGCTGCTTAGCGTAATGCAAGTTGCACCTGTCCTCCCTCCCTCTCTCTCTCTCTCTCTCTCTCTCTCTCTCTCTCTCACACACACACACACACACACACACACTCATACAGAAGGAGGAATAAGGGAGCGAAAGCCATATTTTAACCAAAATTATGTATTTACATTCCCAATAGTACAAGTAAGTGAAGCAAAAGCTAGGCATGTATTCAAGTTTTACACAGAATTTCCATACCACAAACAGACAAAAAACATTGTGACCATATGTCAAATAAAACTGTTGATGCTTAAATCAGGGACCTGAACTGGTAAGGGCTGGGAAAAGAGGGATAAAGTGAATTCACAAATCAGTGCTACCTTCTATTTTATTTCCTAGTCTTGTCTCAGTAACAACAACAACACAAATTTCTAAATTTGGATTTTGCCAATATTTGCTGTATGGGTGAAGAAAAAAGTTGCACCTCTCTTTAGGTTTTGTATGCAATGCCCCAATTAAACTTCAGTACATGTGCTCCATAACTATAAAACCCTTCTTGCAGAGGTGGGGAACTTTTTGTCATCCAGAAAAGACTGGCCTTATCATGAGCCATGTGGAGCTATGTGGCAGATTATGCACCTGCCTGTCTGCTGCTCACAAGTTTCCCACTGCAATTCACCAGCTAGCAACTCTCTCCTGCCCACCTGCTGCCAGTCCTCCCTAACGCTTGCTCACCTGCTCACTCTCTGTTGACAAAGCAGTGGCAACATGGATACTCCCTGCTTCACTCTGAGAAAGGTGTACTTCCTTGGAACGAGGCATTGCGGGCATGGTTGCACAAAGAGTGCTTGTGCCATTGCCACTTTGCAGCACTTTAAAACACACTTTACTATTGCTGTAAAACTTAAAGTATATTTTGGTGCAGGTGCTTTCTGGGTTTGAGCTGAACTGGGAAAATGGAACGCACCAGTGTAGACATGGCCTGAGCCATCTCTCTCTTTTCTTGGTTCTAACTGAATGATGAAGGTTATGCCAGCAGGCCCCCTGCTTCTGATACAGAACTTTTGTGAGAGCAGAATTTAAATAATATAGGTTTCTTAGAACTGCAGGATTTAAAATAATTGACATGCAGTGGTAAAAATAAAACCAGATGGAATTAAGTGTAGCTGAAATTATGGTCAAGGACACGTCATCTTACTGCAGACATGTGGAATCAATTATAGGTTCACACCAAATCTTGTCACATGACACTTACAGACATATCACTTGTCAGCAGGCATTTTGTACCCACCAGCACAAACATACAGTGTTTATTGATTTTACTAGGAAGAAATGACATATTCCCAAGAGTTAGTGACTGCAACATGCAGTCCAATCCCATCAAGTTCAATGGGATCTTACTCAATTAAGGCTGCAATCCCAAATGCACTTACTAGGAAGTAAGCATCACTGAATACAGTAGGACTTACTTGTGAGTAATCAAGAATAGGATTGCATTGTAAACTTGCATAGGATTGCAGCATAAATGTTGTATAAATATTTTCCTGGTCCATTATTTCCTTAGCTAAGTTATTTTATCATCCTACTCACGTTTGGAAATGGCACCCCCATTTCTCCTCTGCAAATCAGCACTGGGAGGGGGAGATTTGCAGGAGAGAAATAATAAGTGAAAGGAAGGATATGTAAGCTTTCTTCCACCTGCCAGTTTCTCCTTGAAACTTGTCTCAGACACGTTCCCCTTTCAGGAGTTCTAGGCATGTGTTCGCCATCTCAGGCACAATGGCACAGCCAAGGTTCTTCTATATCAGTTGCCTACAGAATATGTTGATCTAGCCTCAGTGACTACCTAAAAGCATTTCCTCTCCTAATCCGTAAATCCAAGTATTTTTCCTCCTCATATGCACTCTTACTTATAAGCGTTTCCACTGAAATCACGGACAGTTTCATCCAAGAGAATAGGCCTACAGTGGTAGAACTGCATACTCCATCTGATCTGTCAATTTTGGGCCTCCTCAGTTTCTCATTTTTTGATCTTAAACTGAGTTCTCCAGATTTCTGCAGCAATTTGCAATTTTTAAAAAAATGAAAATTCAGCATTTTAGTGTGAATTTCTCCTAATACATTTTTGTATGTAGTTTTGACTAATGTACACATTTTGCAAGTAAGTTATCTTAATATAATGCATTTTTGTATGTTATTTTCACCTTTATATTCATTTTGTGCACACTTTCCCCTAATATATGCATTTTTGTAAATATTGCTTGTTCGATGAACTGCATTGCAAAATTTGGATAAGTGTGAATTTTGAAGGATGGCTGTGTTTCAGTTCTCATATTGTTTTGGAATGTGTAAATTTGATAAATTTGGTTTTAAACGTGAACTGAATAGAATTTCTTCACCATCCCTACTCCAAACAAAGAAAGAATAAAAGATGAGTGTAAGGTAATATCTATAGTTAGCCTGGGAGAATGGGATGACCCTGTGTGGATATGGCCTACATGACCTCTTTTCTTGCTTGCTTCTAATTGATTTATGAAAAAGATGCCAGCAGGCACTCTCATCCTTTTATAAAACTGTTGTGAGAGCAGAATTTAAATAATAAAATTTGCTTAGAATGCCACAAAGTAATTGACACATTGTGGTTGAAATAAAACCAGATGGTTTCATCTGTGTGTAAACTCCCTTGAATGCTTCATAATGAATAGTTTGCAAAATATCTGCCTTTAAAACGCATTAAACTTTGATTTATTTCATGTTAATGGCTGCTCCTATGGTTTTCTTATGGCCTTTACACTTATTCAAATCACCCTTTAAAGCTGGTACTTATGGTTGCAGATTTCAGATTATTCTGGCCCTTAGAATTACTGGTGCTCATACTTGTTATTACATAAAATCAATTAGAGAGCATACATGTCTGGTCTGTTGATTTGATTTAGTAGTAACTAATACTCCTGTAAAGTGCAATTATAAGAAACCTAATGACCTCTTTGTATTGAATGAAACTACCATGAAATCTAATATTATTTAATGAATTGCTCATTATGTACGATGTTGAAAAATTCTATAATGATTAATAATTTTGTAATCAATACCAACATTGAGTCTTATTTACCACCACCACCCATATTCGCAATAGACATTTAACAAAGTTGGGTATTTGCATTATTTTTTATATATTCCCAGTGTCTCTTGTATTCTCTGGTTCTAAAATTTGTAAAGCGAATTGCATTTTGTATGCATATAAATGCATGCATGCACACATACACAGCCAGGAGAAAGAAATGTGATTCTAAAGAACATAATGAAATATTCCATCTCTGTGCGCTCAAGGTCTTTGTTTCCAGGTAACTGATGGTTGCAGATACCTGGGCTCATCAATTACCCAGGAACTGTTAAATGCAAATATATCAATAAAACATTTCCATGCAATCTGGAGGGATAGATGCATATAGTGTTTAAATAACAAAAATCAGAAACACTTTGGCTATAAATAACTTTTCAAATATCTCACACAACTAGCCCTGAATCACAATCTCTCACCAAGAAATAAACTGACTAGCTAGTTGAACCGCCTAAATTAGGCCAGGAGTGACAACTGGCACCCAGATGCCTGAATCTACCCTATACTGTGAACTTTAAATGAAGGAGTTAGTGACAGTAGAGCAGTAAAGTCAGTTTCTCATGAGTTCACTGCTACTTGTCTGAGGAAAAGTTAATGTGGGATGGGAAATGGAATAGCAAAACCCAGCTCTGCTATATAGCCCTTCTTTACAGGCACATGGAAGGCACCTCCCCTCTCTGAATTTTGCAGTGTACATACCTGTTTATTGGAGAGAAGCCATATTTGGCTCAAAGGGTTTGGGGTTTATACATTAGCTTCACAGCTTCCCTGTTTGAGAGCCATATGAGGAGTATTCAAGTCCAGGCTCTCAGTGTGATCTGCTGAAGAAGACTAGGCAGAATACTTTGAAAGTGAGCACTGCAGAACATTCATTTTTCATGCACACTTAAAATGTTGGAACTACCCAAACACTTTGCATACACTATTTGCTTCTTCTCTCAAAAGAGAGCAAATGGGAAGCTATTCCATGGCTAGCAGTAGGATGAATCTAAGGGTATTGGTTAATATGGCCCAACCAATAGGATCCAATCAAGATTGTCCCTGTCTTCTCTTTCTTGGGAGGTGAACTAATTCAATTTTTCTGAGTTTTCAGTATGGGAAAGAAAGAATATTCATTTTTTTTAAGCCGACTGGAATGACTCAGAGCATTCTACATTGTACTTTCAAAGCAATCACTAGCAATCTGCCCATACGATCATTTTCTGTTTTCTCTTAAACATCCTGAGAAAACACATCACCATACTGGTATTTGGAAAGTTACGATGTGTCATTCTGGCTAAGGTTGTGATTCTGCAGTACATAAACGTTGTCTCTGAAATTTAGCATTACAATTTGGTCAACCACAAGGCAATTAAGGTAATAAAAGAACTGTAATAACACTGGACATTCAAGGGCAACATTTACACACAAGACCCGTAATGGACAACATTAGCTGCCGGTATTAGAACAAATGCTGGTTTCTTTTGGTACTTGAAAGCAAAAACCACTTATACAAGGACTTTTTTATTGTTTGTGTCTGGGCTCTCTAAGTGAACAATATAAACAGAGATATTCTTGGGTCCTTATGCCACTCTAAACTGATACCAAAAATAACTGATTGCCTGAGCATGCACAGATACATGCACCCCACTGAACAAGGCTAAAGGTTCTCCTTAGAATGGCTGCCAATTAGCTACTGGGCAAAGCTCAAGGTGCTGCTTTTGGTTATAATACCTGAACTATCATCTCACCCACTATATACTCAGTCCATCACTGCACGCTGCAGGTGAGGACCTCCTGCAGATACAATCTTATCAGGAGCTCCATTCCACACGATTTAAGAATTGGGCCTTTACTGTTGTGGCACCTGCCCTTTGGAATTCCCTTCCCTTACAGGTGTTGTCTCTGTTGTCTTTTCGGCGCCTACTGAAGACCTTCCTCTTTCAACAAGCCTTTTAAGTAGAGACCTTTAACCCAGTCTGCGTCTGTATTGGAACTGTTTTGAGATGTTTTTGTAGTTTTATTGCTTGTTGTTTGGTGCCCTGGGCTCCTTTGGTAGGAAGCATAGAATATAAATTTAAAATAAATAAATAGAATGAATACTTAATTTCACAATTAATCTGATTGTACATAAAGAATAATAGCAATTTACAGCGTAACCCTGGACATGTCTACTCAGAAGTTCAATGGGGCTTACTCCCTCCTTCCAGATAAATGGACGTGGGGCTGCAGCCTTAAGTTTATTCAGCAATATTCCCTATGTAAAATTATTGTGGGGAAGCAGTGAACTGGTGTTTTCTATCCATATGTGCATTAGAATAAAGTTGAAATGTGGAGTACAAAAACCCATAACTGTGTATGTATGCATCCGTGCTTTTATTTGCAAAGAGATATATTCAAGACCAATCAAACTTTCTGAGAGAGTAGAAGGTTCAACTCGAATAGTCTTGGATTTTACTGGCTTCAATTAAAATTCACTGGAACTTTTCTGGAGTTAAGTGGGCTATGGATTACAGCCTAAATAGTTTTGAACACAAAAAGTGTCAAGTTTTTGTCTGAGAGATGTTGGTGCGTGTGTGTGCGCATGTTAATTTCCTTGAGTTTCTGACAGGGATGGAGTTTGGTACCTGGTTCTTATCCATTTGAATTCTGACAGTCCGGCTTTCAGTACTGATCCACCATTTTTTTGTTCCCAATTGCCAATTCGTAGTTTTTTTCCAGGAAAAAGAATAACATAATTGCTAACAAAAATGCTAATGAACCTGCTTATGCTGTAGGCACTTCTTCTACCATTGTTTCTCTCTTTAAACATCAGTCAGGCAGCTAATTGCCCATTAATTCTGTCGCCTGCCTCAGGCTAACTGCTATGCTGCTTAACAAGGACCGTTTCTCCCACCCCATTTTGCTATTCTTGTTTTGCAGTACTTTTGATTGTTAATGGTTATCTCCTACACAGGAGTTAAGAATGTATCAGGCTACAGGAAAGCTGATTATGAAGATAGTAATGTAAAATTTGGAGATTTTTTTTTTTAAAAAAAAACATACGAAATGACAGCAGCGACCCGCCACAAGAATTCAGTGCTGGTCCAAAAACAATTCAGATTATCGAATATGATTCAGCAAATATTCTCCTACATCCCTACTGACCGATTCTTCAGCACACATCATCCACACATTTTCAAGGTTTTTCCATAACCATGAAGGCTATGTTGCAACCCTTCACAGCTCTCTATGTGCATGTGGACAGAGAACTACATGTACAGTTCAAGGCATCACTGAAGTTTCTACTACACTTAACCAAACACACAATCCAATTTCAAATTTAAAAAATATGACTTCTCAGTAGTTCAAGTTGCAGCACAAATTTCAGAGACCTCTCTAGCTGCATGTGTGTTTCTCCCTTGCACACATTTATTTATTTATATTTATTTATAGAATTTATTAGTCGCCCATCTGGCTGGCTGTCCAGCCACTCTGGGCAACGTACAACATAGGCATATAATACCTAGACATTGAAAATCTAAAAACAATGAAGATAAAATCTAGCCCACCCCAAAAGCCTGCCTGAAGAGCCAGGTCTTCAAGGCCCGGCGGAAACTCATCATAGAAGGGGCATGGTGGAGATCATTTGGGAGGTAGTTCCACAGGGTGGGGGCCACAATTGAAATAGCCCTCTCTCTAGTCCTCACATGCATAGCTTTATAGGATTATAGGCTTTAAAAAAAGAAAGACAGGTAAAAGTGTTTTAAAATGATAGGGGTCCTGGACAAGTTACCCATTTATATCAATCTGGGCTTGTCTAAAAACAGTTAAAAAGTTTTTTTTAAAGTTTTAATTAAACATTGTGCATACTGATTTTTGCTTGGTCCCGATCATTTTATTTATTTATTTATTATTTGATTTATATCCTGCCCTTCCTCCCAGCAGTAGCCCATATCTAGGGTAGCTTCTGTCTACATGCATTTCTGAAATACTTTCATTCCAATCTGTTTTGGAAGGAGGTTTTAAGAAGAATGGAAAACTGGCATTTAACTCAACAGGGAAGAAGTAGATTCCACTTCACTAAGAAAGGGAGAAACGTTATAAAAAGAAATCAAATGTTACAGCTAAGTATGGAGATGGAAGACAAGAAGAGCCAAGGGAGAGGAAAACCTTAGGCAGTTACCTGTGTTTGGGTGGAAGCTAGGGCAAACATTTACTTGTCTTTTTCTTTTCCAACCATGTAAATATTTTTAACAGCCAGATTTGGGCAGACGGGTGTTTTAAATCATTCTTTTAAAAGACATGACTTTTTCTTAAACTTAACGGATAGGAGTTTTGTCTCTGAAGACTGGGCAAACTGTAGTTCTAGAGCAGGGGAGAGAAGATAGGCACGTTCTCCCCCAAGACTTTAACCTCCTGTTTGCCACAGAATTTGATCCATTCAATGACTTCTCCAAATTATCTGCCAAGAGGAAATAACTTTCCTGCACAGGGAGTCTGGGAATCCTAGAAAACAATCTTAAATCCATAAAATAATTGCAGAGTAGTTTTACTGAGCTGTTCAGTTCGGTTCTGATTTTTATTACAATGTCAACAAGTTTTTAATTTGTTTTAAAGTTTAGGTTCTTAAATCTAAGTAATATACAGTAGATTACAGCTTGCTGGCAAATGCTACTGTGAGGAAAAAAAGAAAAGAAAGTGCACATAAAGGCAGTTCTACGTCTGACATTATAAGGCAGGGAGCAGAGCCAAAAGCAGCCACTAGCATAGCTTTCCCAGTCTTGGCGAGCTTTAGGGACTGCTCATTTATTGACATCAGTCGCTACGGGATATATTTCTCTGCTCTTAGCCAATCTCATCTGAAGAGTGTAATTAAAAAAGAAATGTCTTAATATATAATTTCTTACCCAAAAACATTTACAGATGTTAACTAGGAGGCAATCCACAAAGTAGAAGTGCTCTGTCACACAACTCCCATTAATTCAGGCAAGCTTAGGCAAGCAAAGTTTGTGTGTTTGTGTGTGAATTGTGTTCTTTACTGCTCATGGCTGTGGGTTGACTTCCTCCTTATCAACTTTGTGGAGGCTTCTAGGACCTTACTTTGAAAGAAGCAACTATTTCCTATATGTGAGGGGAAGGGAAACTGCAGTTGATGTATGTATGTATAATGTATGTATTTTTAAAAAACTTGGCTGGCTTAAAAATTACAGCCAACGTCTACATCTTCCTATATGCTTTACAGGCTTCAGCCCTCCTCAACATTCCTGCAGAAAACAAATTAAGTAGCATCCTGTTCTGACTTCCAACAAATAAAATAAGTTTGACTGTATTCACGATCTATTTTCTATCAGTCTTCTTGGCTAGCTTCTTTTCTTTCTTTCTTTTTTTCCCTTCAGGTGCTGTTAAAAGCATTTATAGAGATGCAGCAAACAAACTTTGGAAAGTGATGGACTTTATGCGTATACCTGGCATGAGAAAGCGATAGCATAAATGGAGGGGCTTTATAGAAGTTCTTGTCCCCAAGGAAATTTAAAGAGGGGGTTCCTCAGATGGCTGAAAACTGTGCAAGCAGACATCTTTGTTTGTGCTGACTGCACACGTGTCGGTCCGACTTCTGCAATGTTAACTGAAGTGGAACTTTTCTCTCAGAGCCAAGTACTTCATGATTTACACAGCCATATCAAATATCTCTGGAGTATCCTGCAAGAAGGTGATGGCTAAAACCTCAGTTGTGACATTTGCAATCCAGACACAGTTGTCTGATTGAGGGCCTTTCCCCCCTTTCTTTCTTTCTTTCTTTCTTTCTTTCTTTCTTTCTTTCTTTCTTTCTTTCTTTCTTTCTTTCTTTCTTTCTTTCTTTCTTTCTTTCTTTCTTTCTTTCTTTCTTTCTTTCTTTCTTTCTTTCTTTCTTTGGTCACTGGCTTTGATTGGAGCCAGAGCCTCCAGTAAATTAGAGGGATTTCTCAATTTTTCTGAGAGCTTTGAATGTTGAGTGTTTTCCGGTACCTACTTCCTGCCATATCTAAAGCAACAGCAGCTGCATGGGCCTGATAGAGATGCATCCCAGGGCACAAATTTTCACAAATCGGGTGGGAAAGAAAAAAAGAAAGAAGACATTTATCCAGGGAGCTGATAACAGGCATACATACAGCATCAGATCTGTTGTTGCCGAAGATAGCCCTCTAGGCTAAGGGCAATGAAGTTAGAAGCAAACCAAACCCTCTGCTGTGACCATGGGAATAGTAAGTTTCCATGCTGGCTAGGATAACAGAGAGAGCCACAGTGCACTTGTCCTATTGTACTGAATATCAAACTCTGATTAGCTAATGTCTCCAAAAAACAGATAAGGAAGGATAAGTGACTCAGACTCTAAGGTTTTCATGCCCTTTCTTTACCATGACTGTGGCTAGTTAGAAAAAAAGGTTTGTATGTTTCCAATAAGAAAAGGCATGGCTGTCTGTGAGAAACATTACAGAACTCAGAAAGATTCCAAATAAATAGCATGAGCATTAATGGAAAAAATCAAGATTTTGAACAATATTATTGTCAACATTTTCTAGGCCACTGATTTCCAGATTGTGGGGACGAGGCATCCACCCAAAGCTGTTGTCAAGAACCTGGAGGTTGAGTTGTCATTCTGATGATGAGCTTGCTATGCTGCTGATGGTGATACAAAGTAACTCAAATGGTAATGCCTTTATACCAATTCATGGCGTGGCCACATTTGGAATCCTATGTGCAGTTCTGGTCTCCATATTTTAAAAAGGATACCAAGGATCTGGAAAAAGGTACAGAAAAGGGCAACCAAATGCTTCCCTACAAGGAAACACTGTAATGTCTGAGATGTTTTAGTTTAGAAAAAGAGCGACTAAGGAGGACTTGGTAGAGGTTTTTAAAAAATCATGCATGGTGTGGAGAAAGTGGACCAACAGAAGATTCATACTATAACTCTGTTTATAGTCTTAAAGTCTGTTTTTATGTTATAGTCTGTAAGTCTGTTTTTATGATGTTTTAAAGTGTTTTTAGCGCTTTTGTTTGCCGCCCTGGGCTCCTGCTGGGAGGAAGGGTGGGATATAAATCTAATAATAATAATAATAATAATAATAATAATAATAATAATAATAATAATAATAATATCCAAAGTTATATAGTTATCCAAAGAAACTGACTGGCAGGAGATTCTGAACACATAAAAGTTACAACGCATAACTAATTTATGGATTAGCTACCAGAAGAGGTGGCAATTGCCAGGAGCTTATATGGCTTTTGAAAAGGGACTAACACTAGATAAACTCAGAGAGTAAGTCTATCAGTGGCTACTAGCAAACTCCAGGTCCTGGTCACAATATCCACACCACACATTTAAAGCACTGTTATACCACTTTAACCATTATAGTTTCACCCAAAGAATCCTGGGTATTATAGTTTATTAAAGGTGCTGAGAGTTGTTAGGAACCCCTGAGCTATAATTCCCAGCACCCTTAACCAACTACAGTTCCCAGGATTCTTTATGGAAAGCCATGACTGTTAAAGTTGTATATTTTATATGTATGGTGTAGATGTGACCTTAGATATCAACACGAGTACCAATTGCTGGGAAGCGACAATGGGACATATTCTGTTTGTAGGCTTCCCAGAAATTTCTGACTGGTCACTGTCAGAAACAGTACATGGGCCTGAATGAGCCTCTAGTGTGATCCAAGAATACTGTTACTAAGTTCATCATCATCAATTGCCTGAAAAATATACCACATTTCCCTGCAAAGATTTCTAAATTGGCTGCGAGGTTTCGAGCATGTGCTGCTTGGAGTTTTAGTTTGGAGGCAAGAGAAAGTTGCAGATTTTGAAGACCAAAGACAAAAGCCACAAATTGTCCAGGAAGCTTTCATACTCCTCCCCACCTGCCTCACAAGCCATACATTCTGCAGTGGAGAAACAGGCAGCCTCCAAGGAAATCTCCCAGAGCAGGTCTCAAGCCAGAGGGAGAGGCAATACAAATCCTCTACAGTCAGCCATGCCTGGGTCAAACAGATGCTATTACTAAGCAAGTGATTGTGCAGGAGCCAAAATATGATTCTGAAAATGCATTCCCATTTTGAAATTTCAAGTACATTTCAGCAATCAAGAAGAGTTTCATTTGAAAATATAGTTTTAAAGTAATACACTTCAGAGCATATTTTAACAGTGGCTCCTGGCTTGGGCACCTAGTCTGATAAAGGTCAACCACCTCAACGTAAGGAATGCTTCAATCAATCAAGGAGCTGGGTTCATATTGTCACAACTTTGCTACCCTTCCCTCACTTTTGATCTGTGAGCTCCTCTGAATAACCACTGTGGTAGAAGCCAGCAGGGATTGGCATAATTTGGCACCAGCATGGGCCATTGCTGACATCCCCCTGGACCTGTTGCTGCTTCTCTTCCTTGCCTCTAGCATCAATTTGATAACCTCCCCTCTCTTCCTGAAGTGGATGAGCAATGGGGAGGGCAGGGAACAGCAGCAGTTGACAGCAACAGCAGTGAGAAAGATATGAGCTTATTGAGGGAAACTGTAGAATTCGCTCCCATAAGATAATAGAGATGGCCACCAACGTAGATGGTTTTAAAAGAGGATTAGATAAATTCATGGAGGATAACACTATCAGTGGCTATGTCCTACCTCCACAGTCAGAGGAAGTATGCCAGTCGCTGGGAATCATAAGAGGTGAGAGTGCTAACGTACTCAGATCCTGCTTGTAAGAGGAGCCATAACTGGTTAATTCTCTATTCTCTTTTGGGGGCTGGCTTTATCCTCTGAAAACCATGATCCTAAACACAATGAACTCTTATCAATAGGATCCAAAACAATTAACTAGTCCAAAGACCCAGTGGGAAGAATGGCTTGGGACAGAATTTGACTTTGAGAAGAAAAAATGGTGCACTGAGAAGATTATTAAAGTAGGTTTTGGTACCAGTCATATATATTTGTAGTGTTGTATCATAGTATATAATTGAGATATCACTGAAATATCCTTGCTCATTGTATAAGATTCACTAACAAAGTTTAAACAAGGCTTCAGGTAATGGCAAAAGAAGTTGGCAGTTGTACTTCACTAGTTGGAGCAGGAAACAGGATGGTATGTTTCCGCTTTTATTTCTGACCAAAGTTTAATCTCAACTGGATTTATGCACATTGTGGGTGGGGGGAACCCAACTGCACGCTGTTGGATGCAGTTCTGAGCCTAGAAAAGTTGCATTTCTGTAGCTTTAATATACAGAGGCAGGAAATGAAAGAAAACCAACTCTAGTTAAAACTCTGTTTAGCATTTCTACTTAAAAGTTCATCATATTAATTCGATTTCTGTGTTTGAGACATCTTTTGCCGGAACAGCACGCAAAAGGGTATTTCCTAATTCTTAACTCATACTTAAACAGTAGATCTGTAGACCTCAGAATGTTTTTGATACTTCTTTATCTTATATGCACATTTATCTTACATTTACCACTAAAGTGAATGGTTAAGACAAGCAGCTTTCATTTTAAATATTTTTAAAAGTTTGAAATGCAATACTAGGATGATTTTGGTCTAGAGGGACTTAATATTCTGTCTCAAAACTTCTTGGTGCAGGTGTTTCCCCAAATAAATGTTAAACATAGCATTAAAACTTGTGTGGGTGGTTATGTTCTCTGCTTTCAGTTTCTGTTGTACTAGCACAGGTTTCCCCCCATTATGAATCTGAGAGTGTTAGATGCATGCCCCAAATAGTAATATACAAAATGTAGCAAAACATTAATTGCGCCAGTATTTTGAGACATATTCATTAACTTGCATTTTCCTTAAGCATCTTCTCCAGCACTCTTTTCCAGCAATTGACTGAGCAAGCCACAAGTCTCATGTGAGCAACTTCTTAGATCTAGCCCATAGGTTGGACAGCAGTTTATTAGTATTTCTTAAATTGCCATTAACCAGTTTTAAAGCCAACGCTGTTCCCATCTGCATGATACATTTAAAGCAAGATACCATTTTAAAAAACTCATGGGCTTCCCCCAAAGAATCCTCGGAACTTCAGTTTAAGAGCTGAGAGTTGTTAGGAGACCCCTATTCCCCTCACAGAGCTACAGTTTCAAGAGCTCCCTGGGAAGATGGATTGTCTGTTAAACCACTCTGAGAATTGTAGCTCTGTGAGGGGAATAAGGGTCTCCTCACAACTCTCAGCACCCTTCACAAATTACAATCCCCAGGAAAGCCATGGCTTTTTAAAGTGGTGTGATACTGATTTAAATGTATAATGCAGACGGGGCTTATGAATCTGACTCATTTTGTATATATGGACTTTCCTACACAGAACTGATTCTAATAAAATATTTTGGGTCGTATTCAGACTTAGCCATAAATACTTGTCATAACCCCCCTATGCATGTCTAAGCCTGAATCCAATCCTTTGTTTTGTTCCTTATATGTATTTTATTCTTTATAAACCCATTCTTTATAAACCCATTATTCCTAGTAAAGAAAATTTGTTTTTCTCTTCAAACATTTTTGCTCACTTTATTACACTGATGACGATGATTGCCTTTTCTCTTACCCCACTTAGGTTGAGAAGCCACAGAGAAATGGGACTGTACAATTAGGTGCTTTTATGAGGGGATAATATTATGCTCTCTGTATCCACAGGATGGAAGCAAGGTGTGGCTGTCACAAATTTGGGAATGAAGAAATAACAAATGGAATATGGATGAGCAAAGGAAATGGGTCCCTTTGTGAATTTCAACAAATGTTATCTCTATTCTTGATACAGGATGCTAATACTATACGTAAGGACCACGCCGCAGTGACAGAGCACTTGAGTTACTTGCCAAAAGTCCCAGGTTCAATCCCTGGCATCTCCAGGTAGGACTGGGAAAGACCTGCAACCCTGTTGCCAGTTAGTAGAGACAATACTGTGGCTGCCTGACTGGCAAGAATCCTTTCAGATAAATAATATTCTCAAGCGCTCTTCTCCCAAGCTGTCACCCTGATCCAGCAAAGGTATATAAGTACCGAAGCAGACTCGGTGCACTCTAGCTGGATGAAATATGCAAATTTCCCTTCCCAGTTAAACATCTGGAGAAGCGTAGGCCGAGTTCCTCTACTCAGAAGAGGGAGCAAGAGGCTAGAGTCAGTCCCTTCTGCTACTTCCCCAGCCCTAGTCAAACAGCTGATCAGTGGGATTTTATTTTTAAAAAACAGGGTACATAGCTTAGATGCTTTGCTTATGCTGAATAGCATTTGAGCTCATGCATTTTACCCTTGTAGTTCCATGAAAAACTGCTGCTCTGCCATTCGTTTCGGGGCTTTCTGCTGGGCTCTGCTGGCGGGGATACCACTGGCAGGCCTTCCATCCACCCGGACGTTTGGCGGGCAGAAGGGGGAGGTTTTTGCCGCTGGGAGGCTGGCTGAGCTGGAAGAGGTGAGCAGATGGACACTTCCACTCAATCTAAATCCCCCACCGCCTGGCATTAGGGGGCTGTAGCCTAAGGGAAGGAGGAGCAAAGGAGAGTGAAAAAATATCAGCTAAGACCCAGGGACAGCAGAGCCTGGGTATACTTTAGGAAGAGAGTTATGCAAGTATCCTGCTTCTCCTCTATGGAGCTCAAGGTGCCCTCTTTTCATGCTTACAACAACCCTGTTAGGGTGACTACCCCAAGAGTAATGACTACCCCAAGGTTCCCTAGTAAGCATCGTGACTGGGCAAAAAATTGAACCTGGTTCTCCCTGGCCCTAGCCTTTCGCTCTAACCACTATACTACACTGTCTCTCAGTCTTTTTAAATGCTATTTTTCTTCTCTACATTTGTAAGCAAAATAGTCAAGCTAAGCATAAATTCAAATATTAAACCTACAAAAAAGCCTGTGAACAATTGGGGAAACTGGAGACACAGACTTAGAAATATAGCATGCCGACTGTGGCTCCTTGTATCCATTTCTCATAATAAGCTGACAATCTGTTCAGTGGTTGAATTTGTAACCAGTCTTATGATTAAATAAATGTGGCAACAGTTACACATGCCACTATATCCCCACAGACTTATCCATTCTGTGAAAGATGACTATGTAATATTTTGACTTTGCATTGAGATCCAGTTGCAAAACCTACTGGTATTATTATTCTTCTTATAAGCCTGAACCCTCTGATGCTATTCCCAAACCTCACTTCTATTATGAAAACATTTGTAAGCTTTCCTGAATTACATGTAATGCTTTAAAATCCTTTGCAATTCTTTCCCCTGTGATCTCTATATATTTCTGGAGTGCTCAGACATGAACCTCAACTGATGTAATCTTGAGGGGTGGGAGGCGGCTGTCTTACAAGCAATCGAGCTCTTCTGTTTTTTGGATGAGACAAGCATGTAGCCTAAACATACCTATTTTTAGGTAAACGTTTTAATGTGCTGCAACAATCACTGTGTGAGCAGCACAAGCCCTGCTTTCTAGCAGCCACTGCATTAATCTGAAGTTTAAGAGATTTGGGGAAGGGAAGGCTCTCAAGACATATTGCTGGTGACCTCTTAAGAATATAAAAAGAGCCTTGCTGCATCAGACCAAAGGCCTATCTAGTTCTCCAGCCTCACAGTGGCCAACTAGATACCTAGACAAAGCCGCGCAAGAAAAACATGACTGCAATAACACTCTGCCTGTTGTGATTCCCAACAACTGGTATGCAGAGGTATCCTGCTTCGGACACTAGTAGTCACTGAAAGCCTTATCCTCCATGAATTTGTCTGACTCCGTGTAAAGCCATTCAAGTTGGTGACTATCACTAGATCTTATGGTAGCAAATAACATAGTTTAGCTATGCACTATGTGAAGAAGTTCTTCCTTTTGTCCATCTTGAATCTCCCAACATTTAGTTTCATTGGAAGAGGGAAAAACATCTATCCATATCCTTCACACGCTGCATAATTTTTTACATCTCTATGGTGTCTCTCTTTGTCCCCCCCAAATGAAAAATATTGCAACCTTTCCTGACGGGGGGGGTTGCTCCAGCCTCTTGATCATTTTGGCTGCCCTATTCTGAATTGTTTCCATGATATACATTTTGAGGGGTAGTGACTGGAACCCTACACAGTATTCCGAGTTTGGTCACACCCTAGATTTGTATAACAGCATTATGATATTGGCAATTTTACTGGCAATCATAAAAATAGAGGTGGAGCAGGATGGTGCTGAAGTTCAGGCTGAATCTCCTTCCCATCCCATTCCTCCCCCAGGCATCTTGCAATATTGAGTTAATCTACTGAAAGCTACGGGAGGAATCATAGCTCAGTGGTAGAACACATGATTTGCATGCTGAAGGTCCCAAATTCAATCCCTGGCATCTGAAGTTATAAAAGGATCCAATAATAAGCTGCTTCAAAACAGAGGACACAATATGGGATGGACTAAGGATGGGCAAATCTGTCAGTTTTGGTTTCTCTCCATTTCTCTTATTTCCAATCTTCAGTTCTCCACATTTCCACATCAGATTATGATTTTTGTTTTGGAAAAAAAGTCCTCATGAAAATTCATCAGCATTTTAGTGTGAATTTTTCCTAATATATACATGTTTGCAAGCTATTTCCCCTAATATGCTGCATTTTTGTATGCTAGTTTCACAAATCTATTCATTATTATGCACACTTTACCTCAGTACATGCATTCTTTGTACATAATACTTGGCTGAAGAACTGCACTGCAAAATTCAATGAAATGTGACTTTTGAAGGATGGCTGTGTTTCAGTCCACAAATTGTTTCAGAAAGTCTGAACTAGATATGTTTGCCTTTAAATGGATGGAATTTCTCCCCCGTCCCTAGTGTGGACCAAGGGTCTGTCCTGGAATAAAGACAGCTTTCTATGCAGCCTCAGCAGACAATGTTATTTTGATATGCCCGAGAAACCTAAAAATGACATGCAAATAAAGAGGATTATTGTGTTGTAATGAATATTAATCATCTCCAGGAATACATTTTGTTGTAAATACTACTTGTGATATAGTTATTAAAATTAATCTTCATACAGCTAAAGTGATTAATATGCATTATATTTTAAAATGTGATACAAGCCCCTTTTAGGTGAAATAAACACATTTTACATTAATATACACTGTTGGCTGCAACAGGTTTTCAAGGTTATGAAGAGTTATGGCCCAAAACAGTTCTTAATAGATAGTCCAGACAGTGTAAGGCGAGAGTGATGTCAAGCATGTAGCTTAGTCTAAGATTAGGTTTTGGAATGGCTAAGATTAAATTCATATTTTCAAACATTAATGGTAGAGAAATTAACATTCACATTATATTTTCCATTTTGAAATAGAAAAGATGGATAGATGGGGAAATGGCTCAGACGCTCTGCTGAATGCTCTTGAACATTCTGAAGCTAGATTTTGGAGCTGCTTCCCAAGAACACTGCTTTAGAAACCTTTCTTTGTATGATCTCATCTTTCTCAGAAATTTTACACAAATATCTGGAAAATATTCAGAAAGATCAGTTATGTATTTTACAGACATACACTAGCATTATCACACATTTTCTTTGTAGTAATGAGGAAGAAAGATTCTCAGCAGTACATAAACATGCTAGGAATAATTTAAAAAGGTGCAAGTCCCTTCCCTGCCAAATTAACATTAACTGGCAAAAATATGTTAAGAAATTAAAGCGGCTATGCTGCAGACCTGCTGTAGGCAGACTTCAGGCTTGTGGGATATCAATTACATTGGGGGAAATTGCTTTGCAAAAATGTGTGTATTAGGCAAAATAGCATACAAAACTGAGAATATTAGAAGAAATCCGCATATGCAGCAAAGACCATGAGAAGTTACTTTTCAGCAAGGCATTCCATTTCTGCTACCTGTCTTTCTGGTTCCTTGCTTTTCCTGCCCAGATTCCTTGTACTTCTCAGCTTCAATTTGGCTATTTCTCAGTCTTTTGTCTGTCTTCCTAATTGTCTTCTCCTGTCTGGGTTCCTCTGACCTTCTCTCCCATATACGCTGCAGCTCCTTACTGTTTCACAGCCTACCTTCCTGGATTTAGCCACCGCCAATGCATCTCTTTACGTTTGCCTGTTTCCTAGTGATTGTTAGCACTGGGCATTAATCCGAAACAGATTACCAGCCCCAATGCAGAAGAAACTGATCCTCTAGTCCACAAATTTCAGAATGGCCAAAGACAAATACTTCAACTACCCCATGACACTGTAAATGTGTATCTGGCCATAATCCCTATATTTCCTCCCACTAAGCGCAGTGCCACTCATGATGTAATGATCTGCTCTTCATAAAACTGTATGCCGCTATTAGTGCAGCTCCTCACTACATTTGCAAAACTTGCGTAATAATCAGGAATGGCCAAAATCTTGATGAAAGAGACAAGGCCTCTCTCAACTGGCCCCACCTTGGCTACAGACCTACTTTTGAAAAATAATTTATCCAGAAGCATTTTTTGTCAAGACAGGCCAGGTCATTAGAGTAACGAGAGTTTAAGCAGCTCCCACAGTGGCTGTGGACTGATCTGCCAATACTGCACAGCTCTCTGGTGACACTCCCCAGAAATATTTCAAACTAATATCATATTCCAGTGATGAATGCAAGCATGTGAACAATGCTTTCTCGGGACAGAAGGCTCTGTTTCTGCACAATGTAAATTTTCTTTGGCAGTGGCCCAGGCTTATAAGCAAACAAATGTTACTAAAACTTATACACAGCAGGGCCTTATCCACCAAGCAAAATTACAGTTATTTAAAAAACCCTTCCTATTTAGAACGGTATTATGGAAGGAAGAGACTTGACTTGAAATGTGGAAGTGACTCTCACTGGCCTCACTTTCCATTCACTTGCACAAAAGAAATTTGGGCTAAATAACTAAGCTGGCAATTAACTTCACAAAGTTCAGTAATTTGCTTAACTAAAATGTTTAATGAAGAAGGAATATATTGTGTGCATCCTGTTTCATCAATTCTACAGGGCCGCAAGTTACAGTGCACTTGTTCCTTTCTTTTTCTACTTAGCTTTGCTTGTTACCCACCCACCAAAGCCTTGAACATCATCAGCACAAAGGATCCCAACCTCTTTGCACAAAACCACAGCAACTTGCAACACTGCTGTGCACTCCCCTGACCATTACATATAATTCTGAGGGGTGTTCTAGGGTGGGCTATCTGCACGTGCCAAGTGTGGTGAGCCAGACTTAGCCCTCCTTCTGTGAGAATATTTGCCCCAACATTGTTCTGAAGTTACACGTAGCAAGAGACAATTAGTAATGACAGGCAAGCAACGTTTAGGATAAACTCCTTCACCATCACTAGTCTTCTCATTGTGGAATTCCTGGTTTGCAGACCATAGTTTGAAATTCTTAGTATTAGAGTTAATCTTAAAGGAAGTCCTGCATCTCCAAATGCCTATCTGATATCTCTGTTTGGATATCTTGTCACCATATCAAACTCAGCTCACCTTTATTCCTAAGCCTTCCTCTTTGCAGTTGGTCACTGTATCCATTGACATCATCACTATCCAGCCTGTTGACCAGGCACAAAGCCTTAGCATTATCTTAGATTCTCCTTTGATCCCCATATTGAACCTGTCGTCAATTTATGTAACATCTCTCTATACAACATTGTGAAAAGCTGTTCCTTCATCTCTGTCTCTTCAGTTAAAACTCTGATTCATCTCTCTCCCAGCCCACCTCCCTTGACAACTGGAACCTTCTTTGCTTATATATGTGTTCACTTTTTTGGGGGGGGTGTTCTTTAATAAATCCCTCGCTTGGTCTTCCCCCATTATCCTAACATACTATCAAGTATACGTGGTCCTTATTTAAACTGTGGTACCCCTTTGTCAATTGTCACAGGGGCTGTAACTAAATTGTTACTAAATTGCAGGATACAATGAGTGTGCCAAGACTTGGACAGCTTCACACAAGTGACCTTGATTCTTATGTAAAATGGGTCTACAGGGAATGAAATACAACAGAATGCCATGAGGCTAAACGGGCCTCCATCTTAGAATCATCTGCATCATCAGGAACTGGAGATTGGGGACTTCCGGGAAGGGTGACTTAGCCTGTGCTTGCTTTTGAGACGGGCTCCTGCCTCAAAAGAAGCTTATTCAGATATATCAGTCAGATTTTTTTTTTTTTTTGACTGATTAAACTTCTCCCGGGTAGGGAGAAACGAAGAGATTAACCTCAAGCCTATTTTTGTTGGGACGACCAGATCTCATTAATTTATGGGACGAGGTCCAGCCGACGAAGGTGGGACGGATTTTCAACAACAAGCTCTATCTGATAAAGCGAACGTTCATCTTATCTTCTAAGAGAGAACGCACTAACAGGCAAGCACCCTTCTTTCTATATTTTTCTTTTACTTGACTTAAATTGTTGCTGTTTAAAAGAGATTTGCCAGATTGATCGGTTTTTGACATCTCACTGGGGAGCCATAACTTCTCTCTGCTACTCACTAATTAATAGCTTATCTCTGTTTTTGTTGCAAAAAGCTGTCCTGGATTTGCATTCTAAAGATATACACAGAAGAGGGATTTCTATTCCAGATTTTTATTTTGAAGAATATTATATTGTCTGAGACTACTCTCTTTTTGGTCTATTTTATTTTGACGAATCTGTTTCCTGACGACCGCCATTAATTGTTTCGATCCTGGGAACTGCATTTTGTTTACTTAAGCATGGAGAGATAAGGCTGTCTGCTCTGTTTATACTGTGATGTCACCAAGTTTGGAGTATTAACCCAATTGTTGCTGAAATAAGAAGTGGTTTTCCTATATTTTTCTTTTAAAATGGCAATTAAGAAAGTGGCTGAGAATCTGGAAATAACTATGTTTCAGAAAATAATGGATGAGATTGAGATAACGAAACAAAACCTGCGACAGGGTTGTAAGGAGCTGAAAATTGAATTGAGTAAAATGAAGCAGGAGATTAAAGATATAGGGGTCCCTGTGAGAGAGGTGACCCTGGAAGGGGTCCCTGTGAGAGAGGAGACCCCGGAGATTGGAACAAACGTGGAACAGGAAAAAGATTTGGAGTCTATGGACTTTAGAAACAAAATCTATTGTTTGGAGACACAGGAGATTAAAGACATAGGGGTCCTTGTGAGAGAGGAGACCCTGGAGACTGGAACAGGGGTCCCTGTGAGAGAGGAGACCCTGGAGACTGGAACAGGGGTCCCTGTGAGAGAGGAGATCCCGGAGATTGGAACAAACGTGGAACAGGAACAAGATTTGGAGTCTATGGACTTTAGAAATAAAATCTATTGTTTGGAACTCAATGTTATCTCTGAAGAAATTAATGAAGATTCTAGAGATAAAGTTATCAATGGCATGGATAATCTTCTGGACTGGAATGATGTGATGGAGCCCAATATAGAGAAAATCTATGGAATTAACTGCAGCCATGTGACAATGGAAAAACTTTCAAGAGATGACCCAGTGTATTTTGAAAAAAAGAACAGAGATATGATTTTACAGCAGTATTTCAGCAACCTATTCAGAATGGATGGCAAGAAAATATTTGGGATAGAGGTAATTCCCATCAGACTCTTACTATATGACTATGGCTTTGACAGCAAGATTATTATGGAATACTGATAATGGAAGATTGGATACTGAAATTACTGGACTTAACAAGACTACTGAAGTTGGAAGATGGAAAATGGAACTAATAGGGATAATAGAACAATGGCTACTGAAATTACTGAACCTAACAGATTCTGATGTGATGGATTAATTGAAATGTTTATTTTGACTATGGTTATGACAATAAGATTATCATAATTAGTAATGAGATGGATTAATCGATATGCTTATCTGGAAAAAAAAATTGATAGATATATTTCTTAAAGAATTGAAACCTCTCTTTGACTTTTTGTGGAAAGAATAAAGTAATGTTTATGAGATTTGATGATTAAGTAAGATAACTACTGGAGGAAAGTGATTTTATAATATGACTTAAGAGACAGGATTGTTATATATTATAGACTTATAACTGATTTGATCTTTGACAAATGGGAAGTCAATATTTTACTCTTTATTTTTTATTTTTGTTTCTTTTTTTCTTTTTTTTTTTTTTGTTAACTATTTTTGATTTTGTTTTTTGTCTTTGAATGTTTTATGATTTCGTCTTGTATGTTTTATGAAAATCTGAATAAAAATTATTGAAAAAAAAAAGGAACTGGAGATTGTCTGTCTCATTTTCCTTCATCCTTTCTTATTTTCCTTTATTTCCTTTTGCCTTCCACACTGCAACAGGGTACAGAGAGAATGAGGAAGGAATGGGATGGGGATGGGCAAATTGTATTCTGACTAGCTAAACCAAATGAATATACAAAACACATTATAACATATGGCCATAACATTTGATGAAAATTCCAATACCATTGATACCGCCCCCCGCTGCCAAAATAAAATGAAGGCCAGGACGATATGGGAGACTGGAAGTAATTGCTGCACCTTGCAACATCTTTGCCTCCCCCAAAAGTAGCTCTTTGAGAGGCTTCTCAGGGGAAGTAGCTTCACAAAGCTGGTAGCTGCAGCAAAAAGGGAAATCTTAATATTGTGACCTGACCCAGTGGGGTTTCATTTAATGGTCTACCACTCAAATGTAGACATTTAGGTCCATTAAAGGTTTGACCCTAATGAATTATTTGAGTTCTATATTTTCTCTCCTATCCATCAGATCTAACCTTCATCCCCAATGTTAGCGACCCAGCATGTTTCACCACAGTAGTATGTACGCTTTCAATCATCATTATAAATGAGGAAGGGCCCTCAACCTGGGCACTCAGCCAGTTTTACTAAAACTTTCCATGAGGAAAGCCTTTTGTTTTCCTCTGGAGCTGCTAGACTAAGCCAAAAGAGAGGAAGAGAGGGAGGGTAAGGGTAAGAGGGGGGCATTATGGAGAGCTTGAAATCCAGTCCAGTGTGCTGACAGTATTACTGGGCTTTGTAGAGTACCTGCATGTTGTTCTAATGACATCTGGACTACTGGAAATCAGTGAGCACACTCAGAAGTTTTTAAAAGGCATAATTGTGGCAGCAGCAGACTAAACTTAATGCCTCAAGAGCCAATCACTTTAATCACAAAGCTGAGGCGCATGAAAAAGGATACATTTCAACGCAAGAATAATTCTGTCTGGTATAGTTCCTGTTCAAATAAACTATATGACCAAATCATGTGCATTTCAAATTCATACAGAAATTTGAAATACATATAACACCCCCACCCTTCCCAAACATATGGTAAGTAGAGGCAACAGAAATTACTATATGCTGTATAGGAGAAATATGGGCATGTCAGACATCTAACAGTTCGACTGAGTAAGCAATTCATGGAAAGGACATTAGCAATAGCTCATATCTCCATAACTTAGAGTTTTACTGCAAAAGTTATTTTTAACAGACACCTTTTAAAAGGGAGGTTAACCTGCAGCTTTCAATAACACTGTGCCTGCAGTTTTATCTTTTTTACATACTCATGTAAGAGTTTAATACTCCCAATTTACCTTTTTTAACGAAAGCAGTTGAAATGTATGCATTCATGGGCAAACTGCTATAAAATACAGCTGCACAGAGACAACTACAAGGGGTGCGCATGCGCGTGCGCACACACACACTCACACACAAAATTGAAAATGATTGGGGAATCTGTGGCCCTCCAGATGTTGCTGGATGAAAACTCCCATTATCCCTGACTACTGGCCTTTCTGGCTGGGGCTCATGGGAGGTGGAGTCCAACCACACTTGAGGGCCGTGGGTTTCCCATAGCTCTTTTAGATAAGGCTATCAAATCAAGCCCTTAATTATAAAGAAAGGGAAGGAAATAAATGCATAGTGCAATAAAAAACCCCACATTTTAGTTCCTAAATTCCATTTTCCGAAGTTGTTTCCAACAACTGGCTTGATTTTCTGAGACAAATGGTGACACTGTTTGTACTGAAATATTATGGAGTTAGGTAACTATAGGCACAATCCACAACTTCAGAGCAGTCCTGTTAAACTGAACAGGACTGCTCTTGAGTTGCAGCAAGCAGGCAAGTAATTTTGGTCTTCTGCTACTGGAACCTCTTACCTCAGACATGGTAATTTCACTGAAAGCGAATGACATTTATACTCCAATATTCAAAAACGGTTCAAAGAATTTGTTGTTATGTGCCTTCAAGTCAATTACGACTTATGGCGACCCTATGAATCAGTGACCTCCAATAGCATCTGTCATGAACCACCCTGTTCAGATGTTGTAAGTTCAGGTCTGTGGCTTCCTTTATGGAATCAGTCCATCTGTTGTTTGGCCTTCCTCTCCATTCAACTCAATGGTATTAAGCATGTCCATGTTAGATTATGGCTATAGACAAGACTAACCCTATTGGGACAAAAGTTTTTGAGGGTAACTATCCTAGAGTATGTATTTTAGTTACATTAGAGTAGTTCTTATGATTTAGCAATCCACTGGCAATTTAAGATGCAATCCTAAATACATTTACCTAGCAGTAAAAACCATTAAACTAATTTGGACTTATTTCTGAGTAGACCTGGGACAGTGAATGTTATACTGGTTTTGAAATTTCTGTGAAAGTAAAAACTACATTTTCTTCTCATCACCATTACTACATAAGAAAAGAACAAAACAGCAACAGCAGCATTACCAAAACATACATTTTAGTTATATATGGCCCTAGCATATGAACTTTTCCCGATACAATATGCCTTGCCTGAGTAGGAAAGTGGAGAATGTGCAGAATGTGTGATTTGGGCTTCCAAGTAGCTGTGACAGTATCTAAGGACAGTTAAAGTTACACATTGGTTTTGGGGATGGTTTTGGGCCTTGGTGACCCTGGTGAATGACTTATGCCAGGGAATGGACAGGAGAGAACTCTGTTGGTTTTCCTGAGTGGCTTTTGATATCATCAGCCAATGGTATCTCCTGGATCAACTCTCTGGGTTGGGCTATGGAGGCATGGTGATACTGTAGTACCAGACCCTCCTGGAGGGTTGACTCAGAGATTAGCACTGGGGGACTTTTGTTCCACCACATGACCATTGATCTATGGGGTACTTCAACTTCCATTCTGTCCACCATGCTATATAATATCTATATGAGACCCATGAGAAATCATACAGAGGTTTGGGCTGAATTGTCATCAGAAGGTGGATGGTACTCCTTTCCATCTGCTCATCCAGGGCAGCCGTGGACCTTCTAAACCTTCAGCTGGTACAGCAACTGTGTGCCTATCTACAGATGCTAGATGTTGCATCAATTATTCACATCACATCTAGATTGGACTGTTATGTGCTCTATATTGAGGCTGCGTTTAGAAACTTCAACTGGTGTAAAAGGTAGCTGTCCAGTTACTGGTGGATGTCAGGTGGTAAGGTCATATTACACAGATTTTGTATCAGTTGTGCTGGTCGCCAGTGCATTTCTGGGCCCAATTCAAAGAACTGGTTATTACTTTTAAAGCCCTGAACAGTTTGGGACCAGATTACCTAAAGGACCACCTGCACCCATATTATCCTAACGAGATCCTGAGAGGTCTGCTTCATTATCCACTATTGAAAACAATCAGGCTAGAGGGCACTTGTAACAGGACCTTCTTAGCAGTGGCCATGCAATTAAGGAATTCATTTACTACAGGTATCAGGCAGCTCCTATCCCTTTTAACAGGGCTTGAAGACACATTTCTCCTCTATAACCTTTAATGTAGGGTCATAAATAGTGGGTGCTTATTGAGTTGTGGCCAAGTTTTATTGTTCTCTCTTTGCTGGTTTTGACTTTATTATTATTGATTGTATATTTTAGATGTGCTTTATGAGTTGGGTTTGTATCTTAAACATGTTGTAGGCTGCTTTGTGGAGGCCTTCCTCAAAAAGCCAATTATAAATCCCTTAAATAATTAAATTAAATTAATGTTCCCCATACAAAGGCATTACCAGGAATGTTAAAACATATTGTAAGGAGACTTTCATTGTCTAAACTAGTACTTAAAGCAATGATCTTCAGCACACATACTTGGAACTAACTTCTATAGTTTCATGGATCTTACTTCAAATATGTGTATTTTGGATAACCTTTTAAATGATTTTGTTTGTAGTTTAGGAATACTATAGTCTGTTAAGAATCAGAGGTAGCATTCAAACAACCATACAGTTTAATTAAGCCAAGTCTTTTTGCATGCACATGCAGCCCTTTAATTCTTACTCTGCTGTGAGTCATAATTAAAGTAGGAATAAACCATAGAATCCCATTTTGTCCAAACTGAGAAAGTATGGTTACCAGCTTCCAAACAAGCCAGGATATTAAACCAACTCAAACTGTTGTTTAATATCCTGGCTTGTTCCAAAGATATAACCATAGTTTCTAGGGGTTGTATCCAATGAAGTGATTGCATGAGCAGAACAATTTCTGCTCATGAAACAGAACCTCTCCTCCCCCTTCCCCCCACATGCCCCATACCTCCAAATATGCTCTGGGAGTCCCTCCAACCCTCTGGAGCAGATCTGGGTGTGGGTGTGTGCAGGGGGCAAATAGTGGTGGGAAAGGAGAGGGAAGAGAAGTTCTGTTGCACAAGCTGAAGTTCTGCTCGTGCAATTGCTTTGTTGGATTCAACTCCTAGTTTGGACAAAATGGGAATCTATGGTTTATTCAAGGCTTCCTGATTCAATCGCAGCTCACACAACAGGAGGAGTGATTTGTAGGCTGCCTTTTAGGGAAACCTCTCATATGATCACCTATGTTCAGGTGACTGAAAGCAATATTAGACTGCCAGTCAAAAGTCAAGATGGTTTTATAAGTTTAGAATGTTAAATGTCCCTGCTTTTAAGAGCTATCATTATTTTGTTGCTGTGTTTTTCTTTAAAAATTATTTATCAACCTGTTCAATGCAACACTGACTAATATCTTTCTGTGTAGAAAAGTTGGATCATCAGTTACTTTCCAGGAGTCTCTTCCTGTTGGTGCTGACGTGTCACTTACAGAGATAACCTCATTAAATTCTTTGATGTTTTTAATGGTAGGAAATAACTTCACAATAGAATGGCATTGTGCTGCAGGAATCAAAATACACAGAAGGAACATTAATAAGATTGATAACCTAAATGACCTCCCTTTGATACTGAAATGACCAATTTGACTTTGCAAAATAGGAATGTTAGAGAGTTTGCGCATACTTTGTGTAGCACAGAGAAGAAATTTTAAAAAGTTGACACTTGAACAGTAGCCAAAGATCCTGCAGCTTCAAGAACAAGTGTGGTTGTTAGCCAACCACAGAGAATATCCTATCTGTTAAGAAAAGCCCTCCAAACTCTTAGCCATTTTAGAAATATTTTACAGAAGACAGGTCGTGTCTGTGTTGATATGCACAAGATATGCATAATCTTCACATATGTAGGAGTAGCCCACTTTGGTGTAATTTGATGAAAGTCCATATAAAAAAACGCAAGCTTTAGGTGGAAGATTCTAGAAAGAGTACCATTTTTTCTGCTTTAACTTCCAAATCTGTATATCATGTAAAAAGGAAACTAAGCAATGGAGAGTATTCTTTTTGAGAGATGGAATGAATTAAAAATTCTAAAGAAATCCTCAGATACTTTGATATAAGAATATGCAAATAGTTTTCTTCAGTTTTTCCTTTGGGGTTAAATTAATTGTTTGCATGCAATTAATTTTTATTAATGCAAAAATTTACATTGTATATATGAGTACCATATTAATACCAGTTGTAGAGAGCTTTGGTATTAGTCACAAAACATTTTTTATTGAGTCAATTCCTTATAATATTGCTATTCAAGCTTTAAAATTCTAACTTTTAATCAGAATTTAGGAGGGGTCATACTGCTTAAAATGGAACTAATACAAGCTTTTTAAAAATAAAAATTACAGTAAATTGCCTTTTGTGATTGCTTTCTCCCACAAGACTAACATAGCCATAGTTTCAATAGAACAATGACTTTGAAAACAATATCTGTTCAAAGGTCTTTCTTTATCATGTACCATAGTGCATTCATATAAGGTTTTGTGTCATTGAAAGGGACCTCATTAACTAAATAAGGCAAATGTTCATAAGAACTACCAGGGCTGTAAACACCACATCACAATTCAGTGAGGTAATAAAATTCCAAATTTTGCCCTTTATTGTGCTGAAGGAATAAATCTCTTGGAGTTTGACAAATTCACTGTAGCATTTTAACAGTGCAGTGGTGCATGCAAACAAAGCTGTGCGATACACACATACTTTTAATAAAAAGACAGCTACACATTTCCTGTAGAAAGTAAGGAAGCTGGAAATGTAAGGGGGGGAAGTCACCGTAACTTCAGATGTCAGAGAGTTAAAGACACGATTTGGTTTATAATTTGGACTTAACTGAAATAGAGCAGCTTTGACATTTAATTCCAATTAGGAGGCTTGCACACTTCAAAATGCAGGACATGACAGACAGTGGATCAATTCCAAATCAGCTTTCAGTGCCATTCTGCAAGCCACTGGCATAGATATAAGCCAAGACCATATGGTTAAGATTATTGCAATGTAGCTAATGGACATGCGGATACTTCAGCAATGACTAACAGTATTTTAACTTTTAGATTATACACTTTCATTATAGGTGATGACATTAAAGAAATCTTTCCCATACAGATGTCACTCCAGCAAAATTCAGCACCATTCCACCAGGCTGTTAATTGGCAGCTTTCCCCATCAGAATGCTTAAGGAGGTTCAGAACTCAATGGCACATCAAAATGGCTGAACACAAACCTCTACATCCTCAGAAGACTTACCATCGTCCAGGTATAACTGGTCCAATTCCTCAGGCTCTCGCTTGATCGTTACAGGAATAGGGGCCAAATTATGATTATTGTCCTCATGCAACTCGGGCAACGACAGTGGCTGATTTGCTGGAGATTCATTTCTTTGAACATTCGGCAGTTGCTGCTGACCCATTATGGATGAGTGAGTTGGACTGCAGGACTGCAAATAGGTTGGCTCTTGGGTTACAGATGGAACTGGAGAGGAGGGACTGTTGGGATAGAGTGTTTGTTGGTAACCAAGGGAACAGCTACTGCTCAGATGTTGACTCACCTGCGGCTGCAGCATGATGTGAGATGACTGATCTGGAGAGCTTGGGTGCACAACTATAGACCTTGGCACTTCCTGTATGGTGGGGACACCTCCAACCGTCTGCTGAAGTCCTAGGTGGCTGTGGCCTGGGTTGGTGATGCACTTGTAAGCAGGAGAGGAAAGAACATGCAGCTTAGGACTTGAGCTGGGAGACGATGACATCACAGTGTTTCTCTGCTGACAGGAAGTGAAGCCAGCCACAAGGCATGAGCCAGGATCAGGAGGCATCATGATCTGTTGGCTGTAGTATGATTTGGAGAGAGGGCTTAATCCTTGGTTCCTTGGTCCACAGGTTTGAGCAGGCTCATAGTCATCAGTGGGTTCTGTTTTTATAACTGGAACTGTTGAAAGAAAAAGAAAGTGCTTTAAATAAACATGGAGTTGCACAGTGGTATGATCAAGTTGGCTTGTGGCTAGGATACCCTTTGCAAAAACAAACAACGTCTTGAATAAGACTCTGTGTGTCCTTTGCCTGGTTCTCCCACCCCATACAAAATATGAATGAGTCATCCGCACAAGAAAGTCACAGCTGGTTCTAATATTGAAAAAGACTATTTTCTTTGGACTCGCCTCCAGAATCTAATGTGCTATAAAAATCTATTTGCAAATAGCTGCACTGCAGTAGAAGCTCTGGACCCAAGGGCTCTATGGATTTGTAGTAATCAAAGGAATTTTTTTAACTTGGATGTACTACCACATGTCTACTGCTACTGATGGCCCATTTGATAGATGTCTGCACAATGGGTAAATTCAAGCATGGGGATTTAAAAAAAGGGGCTTTCAGAGTTCACCAAAACAAAACTTCAGGGCGAATGGCAAGCTTATGAAAAATGATGCATTTCATCATAAAGCTTTTTCTTGAACAAGCTAGAATCTTAACTTTTCTTTTTTAAAGCAAATACACTGGAACAGTGTCTACATATTTTTATAACCCACACTAGAGCATGCAAGAAACACAATCAAGAAGGAGCATCCAGATCACAGCTTGCTCGATTCAGAATGTCAGAAACAATCCTTTCAAACCTTTGCCTATGTTCTAGCATACAAGAATGGGTTACCTTCTACTTGTCCAGTGATGCAACTGTTCTGCCCACCACCACGTCTTGTGACTGTACCTGCTAATCAGGTAGAAGTCACAGTCTCTAAAAATGTCAGGGAGAGAAGGCAGAAGAGCTTATGAAAATGACAAAAGTTTCAAGCATACATTGAGCAGCAATACAGATGGAATTTATGTCCTTCCACATTATTCTGCACAAATTCAAGCACAGGAAGACCGCCACTCATTCTTCAACCATGTTTACTTCCAATGAGGATGACTAGTCTGTGATAGAAGCTTCGGTTAGCACTTATGTTCAGCAGTATTATCCATAACAGAATAACTGGATTTAGGCTGCAATCTTGTGAATACTTATTTCTGAATAAATTTGAACAGATTTCACTGTTAAACTAATGTTCAGTGTGTATGTATGTTTACTCAGAAGACACTTAAACTGATTATGTTCAGTGGGAATAAGTCCTTGGAAGTATTCAGAGGATTGAGGCCTTAGTCAAACAGAAAGGTACTGGCTTAAATCCAATACTTCAGGGTAAGTGGTTGTGAATTTGCTCAAAGCAGTGAGCTTGACAATTGATCCCCAAGACCATTTTACCATACGAAAATGTGAGTTACTGGAGTAAATGGTGAGTGTGAAATCCATAATGAAGTGGTTTTCTGGTTGTTTTCCCACAAACTCAAACTAAAGTTCATCATGCTGCAAAGTTTGAAAGGTTTGCATGATGATTAGCTCCGATGTAGGCCACTTTCACACCCTACATTTATTCCACTATTACTCCACTTTAAACAATCATGGCCTCCCAAAAGAATCCCGGGAAGTGCAGTTGGTGAAGGGTGCTGAGTGTTGTTAGGAGACCTCCTCACAAAGCTGCAGTTCCCAGCATTCTCTGGGGAAAGGGACTGACAGTTAAACCATTCAGGGAACTATAGCTCTGTGAGGGGAATAGGGATCTCCTAAGAACTTTCAGCACCCTTCACAAACTACAGCTTGCAGGATTCTTTGGGAGAAGCCATGAGTGTTTAAAGTGGAATAAAGCAGGCACCTTCTGCTTTAATTTTTAAACACCTTCTGAAAGCCTTTATGTTCCACCAGGCTTATGCAGGCAATTAAGATGTCTTTTTGCAATAACTGAAGTTTGTTTTTACTGTATTTTTAATTGTTTTTACTGTCCTTTCTTTGTTTTAGTTTGTTTTTACTTGTTGTAAACTGCGTTGATGGTTTTAAACAAAATAGCAGTATACATATATATTATAAATAAACAAATAAATTCACTAACAGGCAAAAACCTTGCGGTTTAAGAATGTACCTATAGCCAACAGATATTTCTATCAAACTTTAAAAAGCGGGGAAATTAGGCAGCTATAGTGAATGCACCAGGACAGCAGGAAACCTGACCTCCTCTCTGAGATATACTGCTCTACAAATTTGTAAAAGTGCAAACACAATTTGGGTTGGTCTTTCACAGTCCAATCCACTTCCTGTGCAGCTTGGGCACTGGGCAGAGGGGAAGCCCCTTTCCTTTCCAAAAGGAAAACATTGTCAACAGTATCATTCTTTTTCAGCATTCCCCCCATCTTTTTATTCTACAGCAGGCACATGTAGTCTCCCACCCAAATTTAAACCAAAGCTGTCCCTGGCCACATCCACACCAGATCTTTATTCCACTTTAGACAGTCATGGCTTCCCCCAAAGAATCCTGGGAAGAGTAATTAGTGAAGGGTGCTGAGAGTTGCTAGAAGATGCCCTGTTCCCCTCACAGAACTTCAGTCATAGCGGCTGACTATTAAACCAGTCTGGCCACTGGAGCTCTGTCAGGGGAATAGGAGTCTCCTCTCAGCACCCTTCACAAACTACACTTCCCAGGATTCTCTGGAGGAAGCCATGACTGTCTCATGTGAAATCAAAGTCTGGTGTGGGTGTGGCCCGTTGATTAGCCAAGCCAAGCAGCTCAGAGTCTGGCTTTTAGAACACTGAGAGTTGGTTCTTACTGAGTATGTCCCGGCTTATCATTAAGTTCAATGCTAAATTTCTTAAATTAATTAAAAATCAGCTAGGCATTTTTTAAACTTTTAAACTGCAAAAGATGAAGGTCAGAGTATGGAGCAAGGTCAGTAATATGATAACATGTACTCTGTGAACATGGCTGATTTTTAGTTAATTTCAATAAAATATGAGAACTCTTACAGAAAAAAGTCCAAAAGGAGTCTGGTTTTTCTCTCTTTCTTTTTACACTTTGAACTCTAGATTCTCTCTGACTGTTTTGTGTATCGCCATGAACATTTAGAGGGTTGTTAAGCAAGCATTTCTGAGTTCAGGACTATAAGTTTTGTAAGGTTTTGTTTTGAAATGAGCTTATGGAAAGCATCAGAATGACATTGGGGTATTTTCAATTTAACATTAAGGAATGCGAAAAATCCACACTGGCTATAGTATACAGCCACTCTTGTGGCTGTATAATAATAATAATAATAATATTGGAATAATGGTATGGTGTGAATGTGGCCCTAGGTACACAGTGAAGGACTTTACTGCAGATTCACTATGAACCAGTAATGGTTATTGGTTAGTTTCAGCACACAAACTGTTAATGTGCTATTAGGATGAAATTATTTCCAAGTTCTTTGATGTATCTAGATCGTGCATTAGGTTGTTCATCACATGCTAAATCAAAGAATGACAACTTTAGACTCATGTAAATGTTTATGTTCTTTAGAAACATTTTCCATCTACTATATAGGCAGAAGGCCTATTCGTATTGGTTTTCACAGAAATTTGTACTGCTTGGGAAATACAAGTGAGTTTACAAGTTTTCACTACATGAGCCTTCAACAAGGTAAACAACTGTTACATTCTGATCGTATTAGCACTGTGCTGCGGTGGGGAAGCGTGTTTGAAAATGGTAAAGAATATTTATCTGATATATCACTGAATCAATCTATGACAAAAATGGTTGCCAGCAACAGATCAATCGTAAAGCAGTAATCTACTGTATGTACATTTTGCATAGGTCCAAATACTAAAAAAAATTTCCAGAATGAATTAATTATTAAACTAATATCCTGCCATTCCTCCTACAAAATCAGAGTGCTCATTCCTCCTAGGGACTCGAGACTATTCTTGGGCAGTCATCCATCCCAGTATGGCTCATGATTGTTGCGCTTCCAAGATAGAACTCTAATCCAGTGCCTTTCATTCTCTGGGCCTGCTGCACACTGCTTGTGGATTATCAGGCTTACTGGTTTTATCATTTTAATACATTTATATCCTGCCCCATCAAAGGACCAGACATGTTTGGTTCATGAGTAGACATGGTCCTATCTACTATGTAAAAAATTATCACAGGAATCACAGCATTATACAAAGAATGAAGCTCTCCAAACTCCTACAATGTAACTAATAATTGTTTGCTGGGAAAACTATATTTAAAGTAGCTTGAAATCAGAAGATATACAGGTTGCTCCAAGCCGAACCCTTTTGGGGGAAGTACAGGGGGTTGGAGCAAGGAGGAGGGGAAGGGAATGATCCATTGTGCAAGCTGTCTTTTGCTTGTGCATTGCTGGATACAATCCAAATCAATACTGAAAGTTCCCTTGTGGGGTGCAAAGGGAGGGGGGATATGCTCCATAGGCAAAGAGGGGCACAATCCTCTCTGATTGCTATAAGTGTGTATTTTAAATAGACATATGATAATCTGCTTTCATACCTTTGTAAATAAAATAAAATAAAATAAAATAATAAAATAAAATATGAAGCAAACCTAACTGGATTGGATAGCTTGGAAACTCACTCTGTCTCAGCCGAAGCTACCTAATAGAACTGCTGGGATGAAAGAATAAGAGATAGCTATAGATATAAATATAAATTTGAAATATTTTATACACTGAAAATGGTTAATAGAGTAATGTGGTCCACAACATTTTTCATCAAGAGCACGGATCAATGAAATTTTGTTGAGAATTCCCGTTTGCTTCAATCTTTAAACTAGAGGGGTTGGGGTTGGGGGAGGAAGCTTTTGCTCAGAACTTTGACCATTCCTGGTGTGGTGGTTGTTATATGCCTTCAAGTCGATTACGACTTATGGCAACCCTATGAATTTGTTTTGGATATATTCATAGGGTTTTCATGGTATTCAGAGGTAGTTTACCATTACCTTCTTCTAAGCCTGCGGCACCTAACCAGACCTGACCCTGCTTAGCTTCTGAGATCAGATGAGATCGGGTGTGTTCAGGGTAGTATGGCCATAAGCAACCATTCCTGTAGTATACCAAAATTCTCTAGTTGTTAGTATGACCAGTGCTCCCAATTCAATTAATGCAGAATAATATCTGACATCTAAATTAACTCAGATTTAGTACCAGCTAACAAAGACATCCTCTGCACATCACAGTAAACCATAGTTAATGGTCTGCCATGAATGTGCCAATCTCTCCTGCTCAAGCAAACTACAGTCAACATGCCAAGGTTTCAACATAATGCTAAACCAGGGGCATCACTACCGGGGTGCGGAGGGTGCAGCCCGCACCCGGGTGTCACCATGAGGGGGGTGACACCCAGAGCCGCCCCGCCCTGGGCCATTGCCCGGCAAGGCTGCTCCAACTCCTCCTCAGAGGTGGGCGGGTGGGCGAGACCAGGAGCAGCGTCGGTGGGGCGAGGGAGGTGCGCCGGCATTCCCAGGCCTTCTCCGGCTGGGTGCCCCTCTGGCGCACACCCTCCCAGGGGCATGCACGGGGTGGCTGGCCTTGAGTGCGCGCACACGCACATGCAAGCCCAACCATCTCGTTCATGCCCCTGGGAGGGCACGCACCGGAGGTCCGCACCCCCCCGCACTCCTGCTAGTGACGCCGCTGTGCTAAACCAGGGGTTATGGTTTGTTCTCCCATATCCTATCAGGGAGAAGCAAAGCAGATGAAATTGGAATCATTAACTTGTTTATCATGATATGTGAACTGGGCTAATTACTGACTTTGGCTGACATATGTGTCACAACTGATATGGAAAGAAAATCAGGTCAGTTTGCATTTTAGTGTGAACCTGTCTAATTTGCACTTCCTGAAAAAAAATGTGAACTGCAATGGAGCTATCCTTTGAAATTCACACTTGAATTTTGCCATGCAGCTCTCCAACTAAAAATGTGTACAAAAATGCAAATATTAGGGGCAAGTATGCATATTAAAGAAACATACAAAAATACATTAAATTAGGGGGAATGTCTTGTAAAAATGTGCACCAAGATGCTGATGAAGTTTGTGAGGACGTTAAAAAAAACATGGACAAATGTGGCAAGAATAAGATTGGGAAAATGAGAAAAACAGAAACTGATAGATTCATCCATCCCTAGTCACAACATCAGCCAATCTTACATTAGAACTTCATTTTTGCTGCAATCCTAGCTATAAAGCAGTGATGCCTCTTACTCAGTCCATATGATGACATCATAACAATTGGATAAAGACAATAAGGCTCTATGTGAATGCAAGTGTGGGGAGGGTCATTTAAGTTATATAAGCTGAAAAGAAGGCTCTGAATAAGTAAAATGTTAACACATCATAACGTGACAAAAATAATCACATTTGCTGAGGTAGGACAGGTATGATTTTTTTTTTTAAATGAGTTTGCTAAAGCCAGTTTGCTGTGACATATTAGAAATCCAGAGTTTGACAGTTCTATAATTTATCTATTTTGGCTTGCGGCTATTAGAATAAGAAAGAAATAAGTCACATATTTCAAGATAAAAGTCATTCAGCTGCCAATCTTATTAATTGTGACTGCTGTTAAAAGGCAACTAAAAGTTCAGTGTGGTATTAAACCTTGTTAGATTATTGCAACAAGAGCTTTCTTAGGCAACAGCCTATTTCATCAGTTGTGCATGCTGCAGTAACTGAGATGTAAGGTGTCACAGCAGATTTTGTCTTCCTATAAAGTATCATGAATAATGATACTTTATTGGCTCTGATGTATATACTTCTATGTCTACTATCTACACAAAGTATTATCTTGTCTGGGTTATCTTCTACTAAAATCTTAACAAAGCATAATTATCTTTCCAAGTAATTCAAATTATTCAGTGATGGTACAATTCCCTTTTCTTTGCCATCAAAATGTTTGGCTGTTCAACAAATACCAAAAAGGACAGGACACTGTCAATCCATGGACACTGAAGGTCTTCTGGAGTAAAACCCTGGAGCAACTGATTTGGTTATGTGGAAATAATGAAGCCAAAATAGATTAGATTGTTCATAGATCTTAGAAGAAATTATTCATTTTCTATCATAAGATATTAATCATGCAACTCTGAAAGGGATAAATTGAGTCCAAATTTCTTTTTCTTCTAAAGAAGATTTTAGGATGCAACAAATGAGCTACTCCCCCCCACTAACAAGAAAACCACAAAGTATTACTTTGACCAGTTTCTCGTGGTTTCCCACATGCACGTTTTCTTGGTTTGAGAACACTGGGGTGGCATGAATGGAACCAGAGATGAATAAACAATGAAGCACAGAGGGACAACTGCACACTTACTTTAGGAAACCCAGTATCAACTTTCAACTGAATAACTCTCAAGCTCTTACAGTTAAAAAGAAGAAACTGGAAATTGAAGAGATATATCTGATTAAGAGTCAGAAACCAAGGAGGTTCCACTTACGGTTGCTAGCTAGCTTTTTTGGGGGGGAGGGTGCTCATGTGCCTTTAAATGCTGCATGATAAACAGGGCTTCAGCAGGTGAAGCTTTTCTCATTATGCCAGAAAATTCTTTGCCTACTAAATTCATGCTTGCCATACAACCGCTGAAAGACTCATGTTAAAGACTAATTGATTCATATCATAGGATCATAGAATATTAGAATTGGAAGAGGCCATCAAGTCCAACCCTGCTCAATGCAAGAATCCAACTTAAAGCATAACTTACAGGTGGCTGTCCAGCTGCCTCTTTTTTTTTTTTTTCAATAATTTTTATTCAGATTTTCATAAAACATACAAGACAAAATCATAAAACATTCAAAGACAAAAAACAAAATCAAAAATAGTTAAACAAAAAGAAAAAAAGAAAAAAAAAACAAAAATAAAAAATAAAGAGTAAAATATTGACTTCCCATTTGTCAAAGATCAAATCAGTTATAAGTCTATAATATATAACAATCCTGTCTCTTAAGTCATATTATAAAATCACTTTCCTCCAGTAGTTATCTTACTTAATCATCAAATCTCATAAACATTACTTTATTCTTTCCACAAAAAGTCAAAGAGAGGTTTCAATTCTTTAAGAAATATATCTATCAATTTTTTTTTCCAGATAAGCATATCGATTAATCCATCTCATTACTAATTATGATAATCTTATTGTCATAACCATAGTCAAAATAAACATTTCAATTAATCCATCACATCAGAATCTGTTAGGTTCAGTAATTTCAGTAGCCATTGTTCTATTATCCCTATTAGTTCCATTTTCCATCTTCCATCTTCAGTAGTCTTGTTAAGTCCAGTAATTTCAGTATCCAATCTTCCATTATCAGTATTCCATAATAATCTTGCTGTCAAAGCCATAGTCATATAGTAAGAGTCTGATGGGAATTACCTCTATCCCAAATATTTTCTTGCCATCCATTCTGAATAGGTTGCTGAAATACTGCTGTAAAATCATATCTCTGTTCTTTTTTTCAAAATACACTGGGTCATCTCTTGAAAGTTTTTCCATTGTCACATGGCTGCAGTTAATTCCATAGATTTTCTCTATATTGGGCTCCATCACATCATTCCAGTCCAGAAGATTATCCATGCCATTGATAACTTTATCTCTAGAATCTTCATTAATTTCTTCAGAGATAACATTGAGTTCCAAACAATAGATTTTATTTCTAAAGTCCATAGACTCCAAATCTTGTTCCTGTTCCACGTTTGTTCCAATCTCCGGGATCTCCTCTCTCACAGGGACCCCTGTTCCAGTCTCCAGGGTCTCCTCTCTCACAGGGACCCCTGTTCCAGTCTCCAGGGTCTCCTCTCTCACAAGGACCCCTATGTCTTTAATCTCCTGTGTCTCCAAACAATAGATTTTGTTTCTAAAGTCCATAGACTCCAAATCTTTTTCCTGTTCCACGTTTGTTCCAATCTCCGGGGTCTCCTCTCTCACAGGGACCCCTTCCAGGGTCACCTCTCTCACAGGGACCCCTATATCTTTAATCTCCTGCTTCATTTTACTCAATTCAATTTTCAGCTCCTTACAACCCTGTCGCAGGTTTTGTTTCGTTATCTCAATCTCATCCATTATTTTCTGAAACATAGTTATTTCCAGCTTCTCAGCCACTTTCTTAATTGCCATTTTAAAAGAAAAATATAGGAAAACCACTTCTTATTTCAGCAACAGTTGGGTTAATACTCCAAACTTGGTGACATCACAGTATAAACAGAGCAGACAGCCTTATCTCTCCATGCTTAAGTAAACAAAATGCAGTTCCCAGGATCGAAACAATTAATGGCGGTCGTCAGGAAACAGATTCGTCAAAATAAAATAGACCAAAAAGAGAGTAGTCTCAGACAATATAATATTCTTCAAAATAAAAATCTGGAATAGAAATCCCTCTTCTGTGTATATCTTTAGAATGCAAATCCAGGACAGCTTTTTGCAACAAAAACAGAGATAAGCTATTAATTAGTGAGTAGCAGAGAGAAGTTATGGCTCCCCAGTGAGATGTCAAAAACCGATCAATCTGGCAAATCTCTTTTAAACAGCAACAATTTAAGTCAAGTAAAAGAAAAATATAGAAAGAAGGGTGCTTGCCTGTTAGTGCGTTCTCTCTTAGAAGATAAGATGAACGTTCGCTTTATCAGATAGAGCTTGTTGTTGAAAATCCGTCCCACCTTCGTCGGCTGGACCTCGTCCCATAAATTAATGAGATCTGGTCGTCCCAACAAAAATAGGCTTTGAGGTTAATCTCTTCGTTTCTCCCTACCCGGGAGAAGTTTAATCAGTCAAAAAAAAAAAAATCTGACTGATATATCTGAATAAGCTTCTTTTGAGGCAGGAGCCCGTCTCAAAAGCAGGCACAGGCTAAGTCACCCTTCCCCAGCTGTCCAGCTGCCTCTTGAATGCCTCCAGTGTTGGAGAGCCCACCACTTCCCTAGGCGATTGGTTCCATGTCTGTGCCACTCTAACAGTTAAGAAGTTTTACTTGATGCTCAGGTGAAATCTGGCTTCCTGTAAGTTGTGCCCTTACTTCATAACAGGGGCATCACTACCGGGGTGTGGGGGGTGCAGATCGCACCCGGGTGACACCATGAGAGGGGTGACACCCAGAGCCGCACCCCCTGCACTCCCGCTAGTGACGCCGCTGTCCCCCGGCACCCGGTCCGGTGGGCGCCGAAAGCAGGTGCCTGCTCGCTGGTGGTGAAGCCTGGACGGGCCTTCCACCGTCAGCGTGGAGCATGGCAAGCGTGCGTGCGTGCGACCAACCACCCCTGTCCATGCCCCTGGGAGGGCGCGCACCGGAGGTCCACATCCCCCCGCACTCCCGCTAGTGACGCCGCTGCTTCATAACCTGCACTCTGGGATTATAGAGAAGAGATGGCTAAACATGTTCAGTTCTTTCAGTCTCTCCTCATAAGGCTTTCTTTCCAGTTCCCTGAATCTCCTTGTTGCTCTCCTCTGAACTTGTTCCAGTTTGTCTGCCTCCTTCTTAAAGTGCGGTGTCCATAACTGGATGCAGTACTCAAGATGAGGCCCAGCCAGCGCCAAGTTGAGGGGAACTAGTACTTCACAGAACTATACTTCTGTTAAAGCAGCCTAAAATAGCATTTGGCTTTTTTTGCAGCGACATCGCACTGTTGGCTCATATTCACATAATATAATTAGAATTTATTGCATGGTCTCCTGTCATCCAGCATACTATTTGTTCCCTGACATACAAATGTTGGCCAAACAAGAAACAAAAGATTACCATGAACATGGGTGTATGTATACAGGTGTGCATATACTAACAATCAACAATAAAAAATAAATGTAAAAAGTATATGAATACCAGAAGAGACAACTACTGCTAAATTAATCCATAATGTTATTAAAGAGGATTCAAATGCAGTCACAGAGTATTATGTGAAGTGATGTGAGATATGCAGTCTCTGGAATGCTATCAAACAGTCTATAAATCCACCATTGTTAGATATAGTAACATAAGTCTATTAGGAAGATTTGGTCCATGTAGCTAGAATCTTGAGTCAACAGGAATGCCTGACTACCCCCATTTCAACTAAGCAATTTTAGTCATAAAACTACAATGTGGAACATTCAAGATTCTTCAGCATGATGCATCCTAAAATCAGGGGAAAAGACATGCACTCTCCATCTGCAACAAAATCCCAATTACAAACATAGGGTGGTATCCAATGAAGTCACACTCAGAGTAGACCAATGACTAACATAAGTCAATTGATTTCAATGGGTTTATTGAGAGAATGACTTAGATGGATATGACCCCAAATACTTGACAATTCTTAAACGTCTTTAATGAATGATCCATGCCAGTGATCCATTTATTTTTCCACCATTGTGGATTAACTACATAACTAAAAATATGCAATAAAGTGTACAGGATCACCAACAATATATACTGACTAAAGAGCTATTCCATTCTCACCGCTGTAGTTTGTCAACAAGCTTCTGCTGCTTTTAAAAAACTAGTGGTACAATCTGGTTTAATTAACAACAGCTATATGGTGACTAGTGTTACATTCATTTTTGAGTGTTTGATTTTTAATGTGAAAGTTGCAATAGGAGGCAGCGTTCATTAAACATTTTTTAACTTTTTTCATACATTTTTCCACACCTGTTCATAGCAATTGTTTTCCCAATTTTCTGCCGCATTAGCACCTTTAAAAAAAGTTGAAAGGGTTTGCCACATGATCCTAGCCAATCAGGAATCATGCAGTCAATTTAACAACTACCTATCACATAACGAATAAGTTTGGCTATGTGATAATGTCACTAGAAGGTAAATGCAGTCAGAGTTTGGTATTCATCCTGTTCTGGATAGGATTGCATTCCTCCTGAAGGCTTGGGTTTGCCTTTTTTGGATTGTTACTGGTCCAGCTCTGCTCTTGGATGTTCAGGCGGCACCTATTGCCAGGAGTGCTTTTAATCTGCTTGAGTTTACATGCCACTTGCAGCCTGGGGAAAGATCTTGTTGCTGTAATCCATGCCTCATACTTTCCAAGTTATAATGTGCTTTATATGGGGCTGCCTCTGAAACATTTTTGGAAACTGTAGCTAGTCTAGAATGTGGCAGATAGGTTATTAACCCAGGCTTGTGTCTGTGATCATACTGCATCTGTGTACAAAGATTTGCACTGACTTCCAGCTGGTTTCTAGGCACAATATGAAATATTGGTGCTTACCTTTAAAACCCTAAATGGGGTATTTGCAGATATCCTTCTCCCATATGAACCTGTCCACACTGCAGTCATCACTGGCAGTCCTATTTTGTGTCCCTTTGCTTTCTTTTTTTTTTCAATTAATTTTTATTCAAATTTTCAAAACCAAAACAATACAAAAAGAAAAAACACTTTTTGTATTGTTTTGGTTTTGAAAATTTGAATAAAAATTAATTGTCCCTTTGCTTTCTAATGTGAGGCAGGTGGTGGTGGTTGGCTATGGATAGGGCCTCCTTAATCATGTTGCCCAAATGCTGAGACTCATAGTGCCAGGCTATGGTCTGAAGGCACATGAGACCAGCACCCTGCTGAAGCTAAGCAGGATCAGGTGTGGTCAGTGCCTGGATGGGAGACCATCTGGGAACCCATATGTAAGCCGCCTTGGGTTTCTATCATGAAAAGAAAGGCAGGGTATAAATGTAATAAATAATAAATAAATAATAGACTAGCCACTTTAAGTTCTTTTAAAGTCAGATTTGTGCCAGTTTATTCATTTCATAGACACTGATCTGCTTGACCTATGTAAACATATATCATGTTAGAAGATGTGCAAGTGAATGAACCCTTAATTGTGTGGTTCACGTTGTTTGGTGTCATGATAAGAGCAGAGTTAACACTATTGTTTGTAGCAATGGTTTGTTCCAGGATTTATATGATTCAGGATGTACGCTAGGTTAAGGTTTTATGTTTAAAAGGCAGAATCCTTAACATAATACAAATGCTTCAAGAGTAGAATGCTCTTGTTCTAGCTTCTAAACATTTGCCACTCTTTGGAGATCCCTTACAAGAGGATCCATGAACAGCATCTTCGAATCTAACAAAATCTGGAATCTCTAACAGACTTCCTAGGCTTCTAGCTGCACTTCCATTATTATTTTCATAACATCACCTGTTTTAAATTTATGCAACTTATATTATTTAAAGTCTTTATATAATTTCTCTCTATCTCCAACTTGTATAGTTGAATCCAGAATATGTACCAGCATCCTCACAGTTAAAAAGCAAAAGTGTTCCTAATAGATTTAAACTATTTTCTGTAACAATTGTGAGTGTACAGATTGTGTTTGACCAATATTAATGAAATAACATGTGGATATATTTTAATCATCTTTATGAATAAATATTAGTTCAGCAGTAATCTTTTTGTTTTCTCTTGGTTATTTGTTGCCTGATGACAGTGGACTTGACTGAAAATACCTACTAGCCATTTTCATTTTGATTGACTGCAATGCATATACATTGCCCTGATATGCAAATTAAAACCTTGTTAATTGCTACAATTTTATAAAAGTTACAAATGCCATTATAGTGTGTACTGTCGGACTGCAAAACAAACCAGTATGCCACAGCGAACCACAGCTTCCTGTGATATCAAACTGGGAACTATGATTAATGGTTTGTTCAGAACCCATTAACCAAAATTCCTGGTTCAAATCTATCAGGAATCTATGGTGGACTATGGCTTCCTGGTTTGTTTTGCCACACACAAAGGGAGGAGCAAAACAGAAGCAAAGGGGCTGCATGCAGGTCATGTATATCCTGGTTTATTAAGCCAGGATTTGATCATCCAAATGTGGCCTTAGGGTTTCTGGGTGAGCAATCTCTTCATGAGCCAGATTAATGACTTCACGAGCCAATAATGTCCAACCATTTTTACAGTGTACAACCATTGTGATCATGTGACAAAGCCACCATGAATTACCATTTTGCTGGGCTAGTGTCCAGTCTTGTGAATGCTCGAACCTAATGCTGAGATTATGGTTCAATCCATATTGCAAAGATTTTCCGGAAAGCAATCACTTATTATATTAATATAGGTTGAGGTGTTCACAGGACCAGTTCATTATAGCAAAAATAAATTAAAACAACATAAAACCATCTTTGCGCTTGCTTCACTATATCAAAATTGAGTCACCTGTCCAAGTTTGTGGAACAGGAGAGACAAGGCAGGGTAAAGGGTGACATGAAAGTGGGCAAAGAAGGAGGTGACCCAAAGCTGAGCTGGGAAGAGGTCAGACAAGGCCCTGAGCCACATGAGATCAGGCGGTAGAGGCAGCATCTAGAAAAGCAGAAGAGCAAGCTGTAGACAAAGTTCAAGGCAGAATGCTGAGCTGCCTTTCAGCACATTCTTTCTGCAGCCCTCTAATAGAGTTACTGACAAATACTACTTTAGGTTCATGCAAAACAAAGCAGACACTTTTTAATCCACAATCTGGTACTTTCTTCCTCTACCATAAGCATATGTTGGCACCAGGCCATTCAGATGTCACTTGTCAGAAGTCTTAAAGGTACCCCCTCATTTCCTGTTTAGCATTGAATTCATGGTTCTAATCTAAACTCTAACATAAGATGAGCTCCTCCATATATTAAACCATGCCTCTGAATACTTTATAAATCATTATGATTGCAATGTGATGCAAAACAGAGAAGAAAAGTGCATGCAGTACCCATAAGAGAGGTTTAAGAATATTATGATCCTATCACAGTAAAATCATCAAGCCCAAGGGAGGCAGATTGGTGGCTCAGGGGCTGAATCTGGTCTGCTAAGTGGTTTGCTGTAGGTCAAGATCTAGCCCAACCCTCTGCTGTAAGATATTCACATTAATTATTGCAGGGGAGGGACTATGGCTCAGTGGGACAATACATGCATTGCAAGAAGACGGTTCCAGGTTCAATCCCTGGCATCTTCAGTTAAAAAATAGATGAGATAGCAGGTGATGGGAAAGACCCTTGATGGCCACTGTAATACAGTATACAGTAACAGGCTAGGTTCAGGGCTGGGGAACATGTAGTCCAACAACTTCTGGAGAGCCACAACTCCCATCAACCCTTGCCATTGGCCATGCTGGCTGTGGCTAATAGGAGTTGGAGGTCAGCAAAATCTGGAGGGCCACAGGTTTCCCATCCTTGGGCTGGAGCGAGAAATAGTATGATTTTGCCTAAAGCAGCTTCCTATGTTTCCTAAGCCCATAATATGTGTATGGTATAAAATAGTTGCAACTTATCTTTTCAGTGAAACTCCTGGGGATGAGGATGAACAGATTGTTTGCCTTGCGCTCCAATTTTCTACCTTCCAACTACTTTTCATTTTTTGCTTCTGTTTGCCTCTCTGTCAAAATTGTTGGGTCTTTCACAGCTTTTCAAATGGTCTCAGTAAGGAGGGTCCTATAATACTTCCATGGCTGTGAAACCACCTGCACAGAATCTATTATTCAATATTAAATACTTTTGTCCCCCTACATTGCAAAATCATCCTAGAGTAGGCATCCTCTACTACTGTGTCAACATATTCTTGGTGACTTTTATGACTTTTGCAAGACTTAGGACACTTTTCCCCTTTGCCATTTGACAACTCTACTAACCCAGCGACGTCAAAAAAATTGCTAAACTGAGCATGAAAGTGTATAGCAGTAACATCTCAGAAGAGTAGCAAAAAAAGCAGAGATCTGTGTCACAATAAAGGAAGCTGTAATATTTTGTTTGGTTCGTTATTGGTTTTTTTATTATTATTATTGTATTTATATATTGTGCTTGTTTTTATCTTTTTGTACACCGCCCAGAGAGCCTTCGGGCTTAGGGCGGTATATAAATTAAACTAAATAAAATAAATAAATAAAAATATATTGCATCTTAGTTTTACTACTTTCCCCTAAGTAAGACTGGCATAATGTACGCTAATGCTAGGAGCCTCCGAACCAAGATGGGAGAACTGGAGTGCTTGGTCTTAGAGGAGAGCATTGATATAGTGAGCATAACGGAGACCTGGTGGAATGGAGAAAACCAGTGGGATATGGCTATCCCTGGATATAAACTATATCGGAAGGACAGGGAAGGACGTATTGGTGGCGGAGTCGCTCTATACGTGAAAGAAGGCATTGAATCCAGCAAGCTCGAAACCCCAAAAGAGGCAGACTCCTCCACAGAATCGTTGTGGGTGGTGATACCATGCCCCAGGAGGGACTTAATACTGGGAACGATCTATCGTCCCCCTGATCAAAATGCTCAGGGAGACCTTGAGATGAGATATGAAATTGAGGAAGCATCCAAACTAGGAAATGTGGTAGTAATGGGTGACTTCAACTACCCGGACATAGACTGGCCGCATATGTGTTCCAGTCATGACAAAGAAGCAAAGTTTCTAGATATTCTAAATGACTATTCCCTAGACCAGTTGGTCATGGAACCGACCAGAGGGACGGCAACCCTGGACTTAATCCTCAGTGGGGACCGGGACCTGGTGCGAGATGTAAGTGTTGTTGAACCGATTGGGAGCAGTGACCACAGTGCTATTAAATTAAACATACATGTAAATGGCCAATTGCCAAGAAAATCCAACACGGTCACATTTGACTTCAAAAGAGGAAACTTCACAAAAATGAGGGGATTGGTAAAAAGAAAGCTGAAAAACAAAGTCCAGAGGGTCACATCACTCGAAAATGCTTGGAAGTTGTTTAAAAACACTATATTAGAAGCTCAACTGGAGTGCATACCGCAGATCAGAAAAGGTACCGCCAGGGCCAAGAAGATGCCAGCATGGTTAACGAGCAAAGTCAAGGAAGCTCTTAGAGGCAAAAAGTCTTCCTTCAGAAAATGGAAGTCTTGTCCGAATGAAGAAAATAAAAAAGAACACAAACTCTGGCAAAAGAAATGCAAGAAGACAATAAGGGATGCTAAAAAAGAATTTGAGGAGCACATTGCTAAGAACATAAAAACCAACAACAAAAAATTCTATAAATACATTCAAAGCAGGAGACCATCTAGGGAGGCGATTGGACCCTTGGATGATAAGGGAGTCAAAGGTGTACTAAAGAATGATAAGGAGATTGCAGAGAAGCTAAATGAATTCTTTGCATTTGTCTTCACAGTGGAAGATATAGGGCAGATCCCTGAACCTGAACTAACATTTGCAGGAAGGGATTCTGAGGAACTGAGACAAATAGTGGTAACGAGAGAGGAAGTTCTAAGCTTAATGGACAATATAAAAACTGACAAATCACCAGGCCCGGATGGCATCCACCCGAGAGTTCTCAAAGAACTCAAATGTGAAATTGCTGATCTGCTAACTAAAATATGTAACTTGTCCCTCGGGTCCTCCTCCGTGCCTGAGGACTGGAAAGTGGCAAATGTAACGCCAATCTTCAAAAAGGGATCCAGAGGGGATCCCAGAAATTACAGGCCAGTTAGCTTAACTTCAGTCCCTGGAAAACTGGTAGAAAGTATTATTAAAGCTAGATTAACTAAGCACATAGAAGAACAAGCCTTGCTGAAGCAGAGCCAGCATGGCTTCTGCAAGGGAAAGTCCTGTCTCAGTAACCTATTAGAATTCTTTGAGAGTGTCAACAAGCATATAGATAGAGGTGATCCAGTGGACATAGTGTACTTAGACTTTCAAAAAGCGTTTGACAAGGTACCTCACCAAAGACTTCTGAGGAAGCTTAGCAGTCATGGAATAAGAGGAGAGGTCCTCTTGTGGATAAGGAATTGGTTAAGAAGCAGAAAGCAGAGAGTAGGAATAAACGGACAGTTCTCCCAATGGAGGGCTGTAGAAAGTGGAGTCCCTCAAGGATCGGTATTGGGACCTGTACTTTTCAACTTGTTCATTAATGACCTAGAATTAGGAGTGAGCAGTGAAGTGGCCAAGTTTGCTGACGACACTAAATTGTTCAGGGTTGTTAAAACAAAAAGGGATTGTGAAGAGCTCCAAAAAGATCTCTCCAAACTGAGTGAATGGGCGGAAAAAAGGCAAATGCAATTCAATATAAACAAGTGTAAAATTATGCATATTGGAGCAAAAAATCTGAATTTCACATATACGCTCATGGGGTCTGAACTGGCGGTGACCGACCAGGAGAGAGACCTCGGGGTTGTAGTGGACAGCACGATGAAAATGTCGACCCAGTGTGCGGCAGCTGTGAAAAAGGCAAATTCCATGCTAGCGATAATTAGGAAAGGTATTGAAAATAAAACAGCCGATATCATAATGCCGTTGTATAAATCTATGGTGCGGCCGCATTTGGAATACTGTGTACAGTTCTGGTCGCCTCATCTCAAAAAGGATATTATAGAGTTGGAAAAGGTTCAGAAGAGGGCAACCAGAATGATCAAGGGGATGGAGCGACTCCCTTACAAGGAAAAGTTGCAGCATTTGGGGCTTTTTAGTTTAGAGAAAAGGCGGGTCAGAGGAGACATGATAAAAGTGTATAAAATTATGCATGGCATTGAGAAAGTGGATAGAGAAAAGTTCTTCTCCCTCTCTCATAATACTAGAACTCGTGGACATTCCAAGAAGCTGAATGTTGGAAGATTCAGGACAGACAAAAGGAAGTACTTCTTTACTCAGCGCATAGTTAAACTATGGAATTTGCTCCCACAAGATGCAGTAATGGCACCAGCTTGGACGGCTTTAAAAGAAGATTAGACAAATTCATGGAGGACAGGGCTATCAATGGCTACTAGCCATGATGGCTGTGCTCTGCCACCCTAGTCAGAGGCAGCATGCTTCTGAAAACCAGTTGCCGGAAGCCTCAGGAGGGGAGAGTGTTCTTGCACTCGGGTCCTGCTTGCGGGCTTCCCCCAGGCACCTGGTTGGCCACTGTGAGAACAGGATGCTGGACTAGATGGGCCACTGGCCTGATCCAGCAGGCTCTTCTTATGTTCTTATGTTCTTATTTTAGTTTAGATAGTGAACTAACAGTGGGTGGGGGAAAGGATGCAAAAAAGCAGCATGGCTTAAAAAATTATCATTGTATATTGTCCAACGATAATTATAGACTCTGAACTGGAAGTACAGCCCAATGCTGACAGAAGTGGTCACTGCCCACAATTTTCAGAAGAAAGCTCAGAAACATCATTACTTTCATTCTGCAGTACATCAGTCATGTAATCAGCAAGGTGAATCTAAAAATTAAAACATCAGGCTCAACCCTGAAAACAGGATCCAGTATTCCCATGTTGCACACCCACACATGCTAAATGCATTTGAGGCTTTGACCATAAACTTCACAAAGGATGAAAACTCTTGAAAATATGTAGAATATAGATTTTGGAGATGCATGTAGCCCACTAAGGTTCAAATAACTTATCTTTTCAGGTAACATAGAAATCTCAGCAGGAAACGAGATTATTTGTACTGCAAAACACTTAATCTGAAGCAGTTTTGACGTACGTTTGAACTGCACCCAGCATGAATCAGGTCAGTGCAGACCCAGATAATGTCGTGACAGAGACAGCTATGTGGTCTGCATACATACACCAGCTCTTCTGAGATATGCAGTGGTTAAAAGGACAAGTTAGTCTCTTGCTGAAGCTGTGAACTCACAAAAGGTTGCCTTTGACAAGTCACTCTCTCTTAGTTCAGCCCCAATCCCATCCCTGTAGCCACTGTATAGGGTAGTGATAAGGAGTACTGAGCCGTTAGTAAATAATACGGAGTGTCATTATTTCGTTTGAAAGGGGCTTTTTGTCACCATGTCAACAGCATGCCCCTTTACTCATTCTCAGCATTATGCACAGCTGGGATCACATTTAGAAAAGTTAAGCCTGCACTGAGAAGTCCAGAAATACAACATGTGGAGTTGGTTTTCCAGATGCCGTATTCGTTCCTTTCTTGTTATTGTGTTATGATTCTCCTCGTGAGTTTGTGGCTGAGGGTGATTGAGATTGCTTGCTAATAGGAAAAAAAGGCATCACTAGATCCAGCCTTAAGTAGACCTGTTGCAACTTTCAAATTGGCAGCTTCCTGCTTAGTTGATGGGCAGTTGGCCACCAAATTTGGACATTTTTGGTGATTTTTCAGGTCTAAAAATGCTAACTTTATTTCTTCAATAGAACATTTTTACAAACTTTTTGTGTTTTTGGTCATTTGTCTTTGCTTCCTGTCATAAAAGTTTTAAGCCATAAAACCATCATTGAGGGGGCAATGATAGAAAATTAGTGAGTGGTGTTATGCAGATGAGCTAGACCCTCAATATTTAATAAAAATGGACACTGCCAGAAGGGATTACAAGCAACTGAACTAAAAAAGAAAGAAGTATTGTTATCTGGAAAAATATATTTGCCAGTATTCTGACTGACACTCATACCATTGGCATAGGTTTTAAAACAGAGTGAATGGTTTCACTTGGCCTTAAACTTAAGTTGTAAAACAGATGTTGGTTACTGAAGGTACTATAAAAATCAGGAACTAATTCAGTTTCACGCTGGTGAAATGTTAAGAGTGAATTATCTAGAATTACCCATTACTACTAGCAGTAGTAAAGTTCCCGTCAATATGATGGGTGGCACATGTCAAGCATTAGGGGGTAATTTTGTTTGCTTTGCTTTTCCAGTACATGGTGCTAGAGCTCACTTGCCTTCACTCAGCTCAGCCTAGAATGACTGGGCTCCATCTTGATCATGTTGGGCCCATGGCTCTGTAGGTCCATTTGATCCAACACAAAGTCAGAATATTCCCAGAATGAACTTTTGCATCCTCTGGGCAAATCCCCAGTGCATAAGAGAAGGGCTAGGCCGATGTGTAACCAAATTCACCAGCACATCAAATTTTCGTTCCCAGAATGTGCCCAGAGGCCTATTAGGCACTCTCTACTCTGAGCAGCATTGAGTATTAGGGTTGCCAGACTCAGGGCCTGAGACTGATCCTGTATCTTTGGGAGAAAAGAAAGTCAGCCAAGTGCAGGTATTCTTGCAACACTGTAATGAGAAAAACCACAAGGTGGAATTCTCCCTTCCCCCTGCACAACTTTTAAAGATACAGAAGACCTCTTGGTTGCCAGGCCCAGCCTCCAAGAGGTCTTCTGTACCTTTAAAAGTTGTGCAGGGGGAAGGGAGAATTCCACCTTGTGGTTCTTCTCATTACAGTGTTGCAAGAATACCTGCACTTGGCTGACTTTCTCTTCTCCTAAAGATACAGGATCAGTTTCAGGCCCTGAGTCTGGCAACCCTATTGAGTATTGCCAGAACTAGCATCCTTCTGTTTGAACATTGCTTCCAGTGGCTGTCAGATGTGTCCATTTAAGGAATGGTTGTCACCTGGTATCACAATAACTCAAGTGCAAATCTGGGTTCGGAGAACATTTTGCTCACAATGTGGCAATTATGGTAACAGCTTGGATGGAGGATTGTGAGGTAATGGAAAGCTCACACCTCCCTACTGTACAGCCCTTCATCCAGGCCTAGAAAACAAGGACTGATACTGACAGAATGATGGTGAGATAAAAGCATCTGCCATGTTTACACCACACAGCCCTAAACTGAAGTCACTGCTGCCACAGTGAAACAAGCAAGAGAAGACTCATAGAATGGGCCCTGTAGTACCCTGAAATTTGCATTATGGCAATAGCATAGATCATGGGTTACACAGCATGAAGGAGTTGCCTGCATGATATGGGCAGATGGTGAAGAAAAACCTCTCTTCTCTCCCTTTTCCATTCTATCAGCATTAGGTCTCAGATACCTGGGACAAACTAGACCTTGGGGGTGGGTTGGTGGTTGGTTGGGGGGGTGAGAAACAGCCCTTTATTGTAAATGGGCTGGATCATAGACTTTACACTCTGCTTATCCCCTCAAAACAATGCTTGCTTGATAAGTTGCTTTTCCTATTTTACATTCAGAAAAATGAGGCTGAGAAACAGGAACTTGCCCAACATCATCAATGATCCAAAGGCTGAGGTGGGACATGAACTTCTATCCTGTAGGCACATGGTCCACTGTATGTATTGGACCTCATATTACCTCTCAGCATGGTTCTAACAGATCACTAGAAATTTGCTGCCTAAATCAACCACAGTTAAATACCCTTTTCATTTTCAACATCATGATGTACAGTCTTCACAGACATATATATACATATCAAATAATATTTGGGTGCAGTTCAGCCATCACAAAGGTGTCCTAGAGTTAGCAGGGTACTGCTGTATATGATTAAGGTTGCTAATTTCACATTCTCTTTTCCCTGAGTATATTTTGGCTACAACCCTCAAGCCACTTCCTCTGGAGCAGCCCCAATGACTTCTGTGGGAATATCTTACTCTCAGGAATTGTGTGTGTGTGTTTAAGGATTATAGCCTTTTTTCTGAAATAAGGATTTACCATATTTATCATAGTATTCCTCTTATACCAGGGAAAGGCACAGGAGGCTGTTCCTTTTGATGTCATGACAAAACCAGGGCTCCAATTGAAGTAGAATCATATGTAACGAAAAACTGCATGCAATTTAGTTTAAAGAATTTCAGGTTTTGCAGTTGGTGACTGTGACACATAGCATCTTATCTCCCCTCCCCCTGAAATCCTAAGGGAAACTATCAGGTATGTGCCCTTTGGCAAGTCATAACGAGATTATTGTTTTTATGATTCTGTTTTATTTTCTGCATCACTTAGAAATTTTGAATGTTGTGGTATATAAATGCTTTTACTTTAAATTGATTAAATAAATAAGTAGGTACAACAGCCTTCCCTATGTTGCGCTGTGTGTAATTGTGTTGCTTAATTTCGTTTAAAATCAGTACCACAGCAGCAGAGTAACAGCAGATGTTGAAATGCGAGTGTGCCAGCGTGTGCATGCGTTTGCCTAAGAAAACAGGCTTTTACCCTGCATCAGCATCACTGAGACTTGAGACTTAGTAAAATAAGAAAAGCTACTTTATTTATAGAAATACATAGTAGATAGAAAAGCATACCTAGTTCTAACTAACTAGCTAAGTTGGAGCCGTAACGCCCAGGTGCGGGAGTTAGCCCCATGCTAGGAGAGAGCAGAGACAAAGGGATGTCTCCTCTCTCCTGGACAGCTGGAGAACAAAGGAACAGAAAGGGCAGGAGGAGGAGGGGCAGGTAAGCTTCCCGAAAGACCTCACAGTCTAGCGACAGAAGAAGGGCAGTCAGAGCATCACAGGTAAAAGGTAAACAAGCCTGTCCACCTGAAGGACCCTAGCTCTATCTTCCTTCTGGAGCTTAAACAAAAGAACAAAACAGGAGTTGCTCTTGCCCCACTTCCAACACCCCAACACGATGCCTTCCAGATGTTTTACAGTACAATTCCCATTAACCCCATCCAACACAGCCAATGTTCAGGGATGATGGGAGCTATAGTCCAAAACATCTGGAGGGCACAGGGTTGGTAAAGATAGATCTACAATAGAGGAACAACAACAACTTGCCTTACATGGTTATTTAAGGATTTAGTGACATGATACATGTGAAATGTCAGAGCTTTCAAAAACTGCTTTATAAACACTATTTATTAATTATCATTACCACCATCATCTGCTGACTGTTTAATCATGTAGATTTTTGCATTGGCCCAAACTCCCTATTTTATGCTCTATAGCTTGACTGAAAATAAGCAAATGCCTCCCTTAAAACCTGGGCTAGTATAGCAGCACTAATGGAGCACACTGTTATCTGTAATTACTTCTCTCTCTCTCTCCCTCTCTCTCTCTCACACACACACACACACACACACACACACACACACACACGCACGCACGCACGCACGCACGCATGCACGCACACACACACAAAGAGCCATGAGAGTGGTTGTATACTTTAGCCAGCATAGATTTCTCACATTCCGCCATGTTAAATTGAAAATACCCCCGTGCCATTCTGCTACTTCCCATAAACTCATTTCAAAACAAAATCTTACAAAGCTTGTAGTCTTGAACTCAGAAACACTTGCTTAGCAATCCTCTAAGTTTTCATGATGTTACACAAAACACTCAGAGAGAATGCAGAGTTCAAAGTTTAAAAGAAGAGTAAAATAATCCAGACCCCATTGGACTTTTTTCTCAGTGGTCTCATAATTTCTTGAAAATCAGCCATGTCCACACAGTACATGTAATCTTGTTACTGACCTTGCTCCATACTCTGACTTTCATCTTCTTCAGTTTAAACGTTTAAAAAATGCATGGCTGATTTTTAATTAATTTAAATTAACATTGGAGTCTATGGTAAGCACAGGCTTGCTCTGTAAGAACCAACTGTCAGTGTTCTAAAAGCCAGACTAACAGCTTTTGGCTTGGCTAATCAAGGGGCCACACCCAAGCCAGACATTTATTCCACTTTAAACAGTCATGGTTTCCCCGAAAGAATCCTGGGAAGTGTAGTTTGTGAAGGGTGCTGAGAGTTGTTAGGAGACTCCTATTCCCCTGACACGAGTTCCAGTGGTCAGAGTGGTTTAACAGTCAGTACCTCTTCCCAAAGAATTCTGGTGATTGTAGCTCTGTGAGGGGAATGTCTGGTGTGGATGTGGCCAGGGACAGCTTTAGTTTAAATTTGGGTGGGAGACTACATGTGCCCGCTGTAGAATAAAAAGGTGGGGAAAACCCTGAAAAAGAAAGATACTGCTCACAATGTTTTCCTTTTGGAAAGGGAAGGGGCTTTTCCTCTGTCCAGTGCCCACACACCAAATCTCCTCCCCTCCCTCCCTCTTCTCCTCTCTTCCCTTGCTCCTTACTCCTCTCCTCCTCCTCCCAGTACCATAAACAGATGGCAAAGAATGGGTCAAAAATATTAGTAAGGGTCTTTTATGAAATCTCTTTCTCCCCTCCCCCACTGGCTCTCCTTTCTACCCAAGGAAGTACACATTAATACCATTCCACATATTCTATCATTCTGTTCAGCATTTGTATGTATAGGCCCACAATTCAAAATTTTAGAATTTGGTACTAGTGTTTTAAAATGTCTCCATATGTTGTTCAGGAAGGAATGGATGATCCAGGGGTCCACGGAGGAGGAGTTGGTTGGGACTAATAATTGTTCACACAACAGTGATCTACTGGTGCAACCAGGATCCACGGCATAATGCAATGTGCTATAAAATGGTCTTCAGCAGTGGTATTGGCGGTTTGAAGATACAAGTTGTAGCCTTGTAAGAATCAGGAAAACCTGATATACCTAGAATGCAACAGAAATTTTTGATGGTATACCTGTTGAAATGGAAATGGACTGCCTTCTAGTCGATCCTGACTTATGACTACCCTATGAATAGGGTTTTCATGGTAAGCAGTATTTAGAGGGGGTATTGCCTCCCTCTGAGGCTAGTCCTCCCCAGCTGGTGAGGGCCTGCTCAGCTTGCCAAAGCTGCATAAACCAGCCCCTTCCTTGTCTGCAACTGCCAGCTGGGGGGCAACTGGGCTTCTTGGGACTATGCAGCTTGCCCACAGCTGCACAGGTGGCAGGGCACATAACCCCTGAGCCACTCATTGTGGGAGTGATTTTTAGCTGGCCCTTGACACCCAGGAGACACGCGCGGGGATTTGAACTCACAGACTCTGGACTCCCAGCCTGGTTCTCCTCCCCACCGTGCTATACCAGCTTATTAATGGTATACCTGTTAGAGCCACAAAACCATACCATTTCCAAGCCCCCAAAACATTAAAGTCCAGATGCATCACCATACATTTTCAGCTGGAATTTGGTTTGTGGGACAATGGTTTTGAGCGAGCTCTTCAAAACAACCAGTTCAAAGTTTTCAAAACTTGGGAGCATTGAATTTTATAAACTCTCTCTAGATCGTTAGAAGGACTGCACTGAAGTCTTAGATCATCTCCAACTTCACAAAGACAGAATGGTAAAGAGAACTCACATTGTAAGCTCTGGGGCACTGTTACAATCTTTATCTAGGATAAAGAATACGATTGCTGCATATCTTGACGTGTGAGTGTGTATGCTAGAATTTTATTTACTGGGTGGCAATTCAGAGTCTTCCTTTCTTTAAAGTGCATAGGCACATGGCTCATTTTTGTGACTGGACACATGTATACAGTATTGAAGCCAGTAGTGTAGTGGCAAATTCGGAAGTACAGGGTCCCTCCATGATAGTCACGCCACACCCCCTCACAGCCATGCCCTGTTCCACTTTCCCTCATCTCTCTTGCTCTCCCTGTCATCTTGCGTGTTCACACTCCACTACAACAGTCATTCCTAGGAGCCAGTCAGCGTGAAAGGGAAAGCTGTGTTTAGCAACTGAGAAGAGTCTCCTCAGTGACTGACTCATCTCCTTTCATCTGATTGGCTCCAATCAGCACAAAAGGACAAGGACTCTTCTCAGTGGCTAACATGCTCCCTTTTCATGATGACAGGCTCATACACAAGGACCTGACTGGGACCCTGCTTGCAAAAAGAAGTACCGGGTCTCTGACCCACCACAACCCTTGATGGCTATACACCTGACTGAAGCACATGCTTCAGTACTTGCACTGCAGCGTCAACTTGTTCTAATTCCCTGTAGATCGTTATTGTTAAAGAGTTTATCTGCCAGTGAAATGCTAGTGGATAATTTCTGAGAGAGAAGTGTCAAGGGTCAACTTTGCCTGGAAATTATGCTCTCTGACCCAGAAGCTCAACTTCCCTAATGGCAAATGTGTGGGAGTTGGCATCCTCAGTGGGAATGGAAACACACTCTGCACTGGTTCCCCATGTTTTTATCACTTTACATCTGGGCTGGGGAACCTGTATCCCTCCATATGTTTTTGGCCTCTAACTCCCATCAGCTCCAACCAGCATGGTCAATGGTCAAGGATGATGAACTGCACTATCCCTACTTGACATATTGCAGAACTAAATAGGGGCCTCAGGGCTGAAATCAAGGCAATTATTGAAGCAGGGCAAGCTTCAATACTATCAGTACTATCAGGTTGGTCTGGTGTGCTTGTCTCAGATTGCCTTTTATGGGAACACTTTGCAACAGTAGCAGCTGGTGTGATGGGGCAGAGCCATGGACCTGCCCTCCTGACACGGACATCGCTGCTTTGCAAACGTCTGCTTGCAAGCTAAAGCACCCAAGCAAAAGCACAGGCAGCTACAAGCACGTGCATAATTTTGTTATATTCAGGGATGCAATCACAAACATAGATGGGCTTTTTTTTTTTTGCCTAGGGTGACATCTCTCAATTTCCACTCAGGCCTTGTGAGCAGGGAAATGAGTCCAGAGGTAGCTTATCAGTCTTAGCTATCTCCTTTTTATCTCCAGGTTCTATGAGTGACATCCATTCTCTAGGCTCTGGTGTTATTCAAGGAGTTCACCAAGGTAGTAGCGGAGTGTGAGAAGCATGGCATCTCTCTCAGTGAGATGGAGGGACTTTTGTTGTGCTCCTGGTATTATTTTGTACCAAAAGTAAGGCAATCAGAGAGGTCTACTGAAGAAACAACAGACATTTTATTTGGAACAAGTTATTTCCCTGTCCGTTCTGCCCCACCCCCACCCCAAGTTATTTCACAGTTTAACATGGTATCATTGGTTTAAGACCTAAAAGAGTTCTGCACAGTTATTATAGTGATTTTTTTTGTCTTGTGTAATTTTTTCAAATAATACAATATTTATTTTCTGCAGCTTGAAGCTAGAAATATGTTGTTACCATTAGCAGGAAGATAGGTGAAAAGCTGGTACTGGCTTCTCTTTCTCTTTCCATTGCAGACATAGAAATTAACTTGGACGGGACTTGTAATTCTCTGATTGCGGAATGGTGGAATTTCAATCACCAATGAAGTCTAAAAGAAAGTGTTTAAAATAGTGATTTTTATAAAAACATATGTGAATCACTCGATGAAACAATGTCTTAAACAGATGGTCCATAAAGCTCATCACATTCATGCCTAAACAAGAGGAATACACCTCCACAGCTTGGCAAGAAAATTTCTACATGCTTGAGTTTTCCTGCAGTGGCCCATGGAGTGGCTAATCTGAGCACCTCCATAGAAGTTGTTGTTTTGTACTCAGGTGCATGACTACAAAAAACAACTGTCACTGAGTTGCTCAGATTCACCACTACAGAGGGAGAAAAAAGGTTTAAAAATGACTCTGTGCTGGTGGCATTTTAAAGGGAGACAGACGAAGGGTTGTGCCCCTCTCACCTACCAGATCTCCCTGCCAATCATCCCCCTCTAGTCCCTATAGTGCCTTATGAGAAAAGCGGTAGTATGGACCTTGTTTTCCTTATAACATGCACTTCTATCCTGAACCTTTCCCAATTACCAGTCACTGCTCACATGTATTTTAAAGAGAGGAAGACTTCTCCAAACCTTTTACCAGATATAATTTGGGTGTATTTTGTTCTCAGATATTATACCAGCTTTAAAAAAGAAAAAAGAAACTTATATGAAACAGCCTGAGTTTGAAGTGCCTACAGATAAGTTCCGCAAACATTCTGAGAGGCATTTCAGGCCCTAGACGAGGGTTGGGAAACCTCAGGTCCCCAGGGCTGAATGTGGCCCTCCAGGTCTCTCTTTCTAGCCCTTGAGACTGTCCCCAGGCCACACCCCTCGCTGGAACTGACCTGTGATAATGCCTTGTTTGTTTGGATGAAGGCTGGAGGGATGTGTGTCTGGATATGTAGGAGTCACATTTCTTACTTTTCTGCCTCAGCTCACTTTCGCCTGTGGCATGTTGCTCCCAGAAGGTTGCCCTCTACAACATGCCACCCTCAAGACAAACAAGGTTCCCCACTCCTACCCTAGAAGTCTCTTGTGCTCCTCCACACAGTCTTGTCACTATTCAAATTAGTGCTGAAGTTAGAGCAGAGGTTTCCTGTGGAAGGTGTAACATATTGCCAGAGCTTGGAAAAGTTACTTTTTTGAACTACAACTCCCATCAGCCCCAGCCAGCATGGCCACTGGATTGGGCTGATGGGAGTTGTAGTTCAAAAAAGTAACTTTTCCAAGCTCTGCTATTGCATACCCTTCCTTTTGCCTCTGGCCTTGAACAGGCTTGAAGCTGTCATTGGACTGAAGACTACTGACAAGATTCAACCCCAGGAGGAACCCCACTCCCTTTACTCTTGCATAGGTTCTGTCTCTCCATACAGTCATTCAGCAAATGTCTGCAAACTCTGCCAGTATCACTGCCCCACGCATTCGGAGTAATTTCACACATTACAAGTTGCAACCAAAAGCAGCACAAGCTTACTCATGGTTCAGTTTTTGATGCCACATTGTTACTCCCAAGAAGCGAAACTTGTGAATCACCTATTGAAAACCATGTGATGGAAAGCAAGAGTATGAATGTACTCTTACAACGGCTGTTTCCCCACAATTCATGCAGAGCCCCTCTTCATTGGGATAAAAATGAAGAGTCCATACTACCAGGGTCAAACCCAAATGGTAACTCCCCATTTCTTCCCCACACAAAATGGAGCAGAATTTTTTAAAAAAAAACTTGATTGCTTTGTAAGGTAAAATTGCAGGTAAGTTTCTTGGCAATATATTAACACAATTTTATTTTTCCAAATATTTTTATGAAAGTCTCCTCTCTTGTTTAAAAAATACAAAAAGTCTTCCAGGATATTTTACTATTAGCTACAGAGTAGCCTAGCACTCCAAGGTGACTGTGTCCATTCTCACAATCATGTACAAGGTACAATTTCTCAGTGTCTAATCACTCAGTGACTCTCAACTTAATGAACTGGCCTCAGTAAAAAGGGAAGAGAACTTAAAATGTTTGGGGCAGTTTTGTTTAGTGCAAAGCCTTATATACAGCTGTGCTGTGAGACAAATGACATGAGCAAAACGATAGAACCACTTTCACTAGAAACATTTTTAAAGGGTGTCAACTGATATGAGAGAAGCTATGTGTGCTCTAGCTTTTTCACATGTACCGGGGTGAGAGACCTTTTTTGGGCCTGAGGGCCACATTCTTGCTTGATCAACTCTCTGAGGGCCACATGCTAGTGGAGAGCATGGCCAAAGTGGGTGTGGCCATGTCTCTCTCTCAGGCATACACACTCAGTCACTGTCTCTCTCTCACACTCATACCCAACTATACAGGGTATATGCTGTATTTGATATTACACTAACTGAGCGATAAATATGCATATATGAATACACACACAGGAAAATTACAGTGTTTTCGGGGGGGATACTTACTGGCTTACATAACTCTTTATCAGTTTTGGCTTCCATTTCCCACACATGATGACCATCTAAAAACAACAAGAAGAAAAGAAAATATTTATTAATTAATTTATTATTTATTATTTGATTTATATCCTGCCCTTCCAGCAGGAGCCCAGGGCAGCAATTATACACCTTCACATTATTTCTTTACAGATGCCAAAAATGAAAAGGGGGTCCATTTTTGTGACATCCCTCCTTTAATATAACACACACAAGGGATGGGAGAGAAATTTGATTCAGTTCACATTTAAACCTGAATTTATGAAATTGGCACTTTCCAGAACAATATGAGAACCAAAACACTTATCCAAATGTTGTGATGCAATTTTCCAACCAAGCAATGTTTGCAAAAATGCATATTATACAGGAAAGTGTGCACAAAATGAATATATTGGTGAAAATAACATAAAAATGCTTTATATTAAGACAAATTGCTTGCAAAAATTTGTACGTCAGTCAAAACTGCATACAAAAAATGTATTCGGAGAAATTTACACGACAATGCTGAATAACATTCATAAGGATTTTTTTTTTAAAAAAATTGCAAGTTGCTGCAGAAATGTGGGGAACCAAATTTAAGATTAGAAAAATGAGAAACTGAGAGAACCGAAACTGACAGATCCTTCCATCCCTGACACACACAGGATATGAAGCTGAAAAGGATTCTTTTCTTCTTTCACACTTATTGATTCCTTCCTTCTCCATTGCAATCAGCCTTCCAAGATGAATCTATTCACTACTTCACAGGATACACAGGACAGTAAAACTGCAATTCTAAAGGAAATGCAAAGGGTTCAAATGTTGGAATTTTTTGGGGGGGGAAGGCTGGACCCATCTGTCAGTGCTGCTTCCTCTCTCAGAGGTCTTTATATTAGTTAGCTCCATGTATGTTTTTCCAGACAATCATGGAGACCAACACATCACTGGTCTGGTTTTATAGCAAAGACATCGGCAGGAGGAAACCCGATGTTACCTCATTTGTGTATATTTATTACAGCACTGTGATGCACAAAAGTAAATAATACTAATTTTAAATCTCTTTCCACATCAATGTTTGCAATTTAAGCCTCTCTTCAAAGCATCAATGAATGGTTTTTGTATTGTTTCTCTACTTCCATTTTCAGGATAACAGTGACACATTTAGAACAGTCTGATTTACGACAAATATCTATATACATTTTTTTCCTTGTGGAAACCAATCTATCTCCATGCAAACACAATATTGTGGGATAATCCCCTCCTGATTGTTTTTAGTTTTTTTTAAATGCTTATTTGCATCTTTTAAAAACATCTATAATACAGATGTTTGTCCAATGTTGTCATCTTCTCCCCTTTCATCTTTCATTGCAACTGCATGGAAGGCATGACGGTGTTCTGCTGTCATGATATGCATCATGAAGTGGGACTCCTACCATACTGGGTCTGTTTCCACAGAGAACACGATGGGGCTAGGAACCACTTTACAGAATAGAGGGGAGGTGGTATAGTGCCCAGTGAAGAGCTCTTCCTGACATTATTTTAGTGACACAGAACTGATGCTATGTGCACCCTCCCTCTCCTGCTTCAGTAATTTTGGAAGCTCCAGGCCATGTGAGAGGAGCCCACAACATGGTTCCTTTCCCCTGCCAGCAAGGACCAATTTAAGAAGGGAGATGCTATGTATGAAGGAATTGACTAGCCAGCTCCTCCTATATGATCTCTAACTTCTGATGCCACAAGAATGGCCTCAAAGGGAAACATGCTGGAGTGGCTCCCTTATGACCCAAATGAAATGTCAGCAGGAGGGCCCTTACTCATCAGAGAATTGAAACCTATGCTCATTACTTGACTTTTTGCTACATCAGAAGACAGAGCTACCTATATACCTCTGACTGTGAGATGCTGGTGGCAGGCAACAGGGGACAGGTATCTCCAGCCCACCCTGTTTGGAAGCTTCTCAAGCACCTGTCTTCTGGGCATGGTTAAAGACAGAGTACAGTGTTACATGAGTGGTCAATAACAGCTCAGCAATACTGCCTCCATATTTCTAAAAAGCAATTTAATGTGGCTGCAATACAGATTTATAAGTAATATTATGATATTGGCCATTTTATTTTATAATCATTCTTTACTCTGAACATTTGCCTCCCCCCCCATTGTCAACACATTCTGAGCAGACGTTTTTGCTAAGCTTTCCATTTATGAACCATCAAGTATCTTTTCTAGATCGTCACGTTCAATTTAGATGCCATCATGCATCAATGTAAACTTGGATTCTTTCTTCTTTTTTTGTACCTGTTGTGCCCAATTTTGGCTTGTAATGCTCATCTCAAACACAAAGCAAGCATTACATGACCTCCCAAGTTCTTCTCAGGCATGAAAGTCAGCCTGAGTTACTTGCTGCCAGCTTCCTTCCCTTTTGCCCACTTACCTTGCCGCTGTTGCCTCCATCTCCAGGGGACAAGGAGGAAAGTTTCTCCCACCAGCACAGATATCAGGAACACCGAGTAAACTATGTTTCTGAGTATTCCTGGTGCTTGTTTCATTGCCGTAGTACTGCCAGGTAAGAGGAAAGAGGGCTTCTTCTTGCTATCAGAGCAGCAGTAGCAAGATAAATGAGTGTACCGGGTTGTGGAGGCTCATAGATGGGCTGACTGTTAGATGGGGGGACGCTGGAGTCTGCCAAGGTGGAGGGGTTGTGGAGGTTTGGACCCTGTTGTATCCCTGACTGGCACTGCAGGATCTGATATAAATTGAACTCAGAAAAATCTTAGCAATTTTCCATTTTGGGAGAAATTACCTCAGCTTCTGCTGAGCCAATTCAAAGTGCTTGCAGAGAAACATCACCCGTATCAGTGTAGCTCACCCCAATAGTGTCTATCAGGGCTTCAAGAATTAATTTATTTCAATAGCATTGGTGATAATTGCATAATTGATGTATAAAGTGTATTTCTATTCCAGTTCTCCCTCACCACAACCTCAGAGAGGGAATGGGAAAATATGATCCTGACCCACAGGATGGGACTTTTTTTGCCCAGGAAAACAAAGAATATTGCAGAGATCTAAAATAATGTAATGACTACAGCAGCAGGAATGGCAAACATGTGGCCCACCAGATGTTGTTGGCCATGCTGGCTGGTGCTGATGGGAGCTAAAGTCCAACAGTATCTAGTGTGCCATAGGTTCCCCATCCTTGGGCTAGTTGTGGACAAATTCAGGAGACTCAGTTCAAATTCTTATCTAGCCAATAAAGCTTTCTAGGTAACAGTGGGTCAGTACTGATTATCTCTCCAATTAACCTATATCCCAGAACTGTTGTGAGATAGGAAAGAAAGAAAGAAAGAAAGAAAGAAAGAAAGAAAGAAAGAAAGAAAGAAAGAAAGAAAGAAAGAAAGAAAGAAAGAAAGAAAGAAAGAAAGAAAGAAAGAAAGAAGAGAAAGAAAGAAAGAAAGGAGGGAGGGAGGGAGGGAGGGAGGGAGGGAGGGAGGGAGAGAGAGAGAGAGAGAGAGAGAAAGAGAGAGAGAAAGAGAGAAAGAAAGAAAGAAAGAAAGAAAGAAAGAAAGAAAGAAAGAAAGAAAGAAAGAAAGAAAGAAAGAAAGAAAGAAAGAAAGAAAGAAAGAAAGAAAGAAAGAATACTCCATGAAGGGCAAAGGCACCAACTGGATTCTTCCTGTCATTTTGTAAATGAATTACCAGAACATCAAGCTTTTTCTATATTTTACCCATTCTGGAAGATTTATTACTTGAACTGGGATTCTGTTTTTCAGTTCCTGCCAATTTTATTTTTAAAGTCATCTAATTTTCAATTAATTTTTTCAGTGCTACTGCTGTATTTTCTTTTGCCTTTTTAAAACTTTCCCAGTGTTTAGGTTCATTACAAATGTGTATGGGTCCATGAAAGTTTTTTAGGTGTTACATTATACTTAAAAAAAAATCCAAAGGAAGGGATCACACTGAGTCCTTAGTTATCTGAAAAGTAGAAAGAGTTACTATTGCTCCAGTACAAAATTCTCTTGAGAATGCCCAGACTTTCACTGCTACAGAAAAGGAGAGGGGAACAGATGACTCAATAAGAGTTGGTGACATTTCATTTAACAAAAACATAAGCAGGAGAAACTGTTATGAAGCAGAGACCAAAATGCAGAGGGGAAAAAAGCAGACAATTCCTCATGTTACGTCTGGTGAACCAAGAGGGAAATCTCTACTCCCATGGACTGGGATCAACTCCAGAAGAGAAACCTTAGACCACTACGTCAACTTCTTACAGTAAACATGTTTTGTAGGTTTATATGGATCAGCTAATTTTGTTTTTTGTTTTTGTTTTTTTAAAAAAGACAGAAAAGGGTGGAATAATTTTAGGGGTCTCAAAATGCTAAAAGACTTGCTTATACTGGAGAAAAAGGTCTTATGTCAGTACAACATTTGCCAAGTATCCTACCCAAATATGCAAGATGCCGTCTCTAGTCAGAATGTGCCGGAGGAGTGAGGAGTGAGGAGTGATACACCACAAAAGTTTCCATTGTAAGGCTGCCACATCTGCATCAGCCTGGCTGACTCACAGCCGAAGGCAACTCCCTACCTGGCTAAAGTCCAACAAAAGTACACCAGAGCAATTTATACCTTTCCAAAATGCAAATAATTCAAATTACAGACATAACATAAAGCTGAAACAGACACATTTCAGGCATTCCCTTTAAAGTTTAACTCACTCAAGTGATTATCTCCAAATGGGTTGTGTTGTTCTTTATTACATATATGTAAAATGAAAAAAAGGGGGGGGAACTAGCAAGCCACCCATCTCTTCCCCTCCCGTCAGAAATAATTTACTTTGAATACATAATGTGTCTTCAGTGAGGTGTTGTTACCTTCTGTACTCGAGAAACTAATCTAATATTTGACCCATTCAAAAGCTAACATAGACCTTTTAATTTTTTTAGTTTAAGATTTTGCCTAAAGTCTGAAACAGCATTTTCAAAACCAAATTTTAAAGAAGTATGTTAAGAAAATAAAACATGTTGCTAAAATAGCTCACTGATTGCCTCTAAGTACACAAACTAATGCAAAATTCTTGAATTGCTTGTGGACAGGAGGATCAGTTCTAAGATTACATCTATCATAGGATCATTGCTGACACTGTGAAGCAAATCATTAGCCTCTTTTACTTAAGAGAAACAGATTCACTAAACAGCAGTAGAGCTTTCCTGTTTATACAGCTGAAGGGGGAGCAGAGAAGGGGGAATCCCAGAGAGATAATTTGAAGCTTCAACATTCACTTTAATGGACTCTCAGTAAAATGCACTAAAGAAAACAACAATCATTAAGGATGGGTTCACAGGTTCCATGTTTTTGCATATAGGTATGTATGCTTTTGTATGTATGTGTGAAGGGGTTAACAGGACTTGTTTTTCTATAACATTTCTGTGGCTGCTTTTGTGTTGGTGCGATACCAGAAATAACCACAATTAACTCCGTCAAATATGCACTTGTGTGTGCTGTGAAGAACACCACACTGATACAAAGAAACATGCCTTTTTGCACATAACGAGAATGTGTGAACAAATCCTAACAATGAGAACTGTTTACTGTTAGTTTCTATGTTATTGTTTAGCTCTTTTGCTTAGTTTTTTGATGTCCTTGATGTTTTATATGTTTTTGCTTTGTACGTCACTCAGAGAGGCTGGGTAACCAGCCAGATGAGCGACTAATAAATCGAATAAATAAATAAATAAATAAATTTACATTTTAAAAAAAAAAAAACACCCAACAAACCCCAGTTGCTTTTCCTTGCTGCAGAACAGATAGGAACGTTTCTACAGAAAGAAAGAGGTGAATTAGTTATATTTCAAGGGGTAAAAGTCTATCTTTTTCACATAAAAGCAAGAGGTTCTGTCAGAAACTCTGATATTTGGAGACTGATAACAGTGATGGCCAATTCTGCACACCTACCTCATTACTATATAGGCAGGTTTTGAATTCCTAAAAATATAAGCACGGTACTGAAATGAAATGGCTCAGCACTGAATGGCCCTTTGTAATCACTCTGTATCAACTGTTCTCTGCAGAGTTAAAAAGGAAACTCTGCAAAAGTTGAAAAGTAAAAATATTCTAAAATCATTAGGGAATTCCCTGCAGCATGAGTCACAGAAACGGCTTCCCCACCACACCCATCTAGAAGATTTCCACATAAAAAAGCCATTGTGGGCTTGTTCTAACACAGCAGTAGCTGCAAAAGCAAAAAAGACATTTTATATATCTCACCATCTTGGTTATTCCTACCGCATTATTATTGTTTTTTGTGTTCAATATTTTTCTTCATATTGATTACAGCCTATAGGAAAAGAAGTTTCACAAGAAATAGGCTAAATACCTAATGAGTGAATATCACCAATTACATTTCAATTAATATGAATTAATACATTTAATATAAATGAGTATCATGGGTTATGCTTCAACTAACATGAATATATTTCGTGTGCATAGTGCTTTATCACAATGCTTGTCCCATCCTCAGTATAATCACATTAGGTCGTTATTATATATATGGATGGGAAACTGCAGCAAAGAGCTCTTCAGGTGTCTTGATATAAACTATGGTTTATTGCGACAGAAATGAGTTTAGTGGAGCCTTGGGCTTATGCACTCCCCCTCCCCTCCCCCAGTGCAGCCACAAGAATGTTTTTACTTCTGCTTTTGATTAGCTGTGGCTTGTCATGTTTCCAGACCTGGCAAACTGTGGTAAATCTTAACTATGGTTTGCCTGAAACAAGTCATCATCAAACATGGATTATGAAGTTGTTTATTTCAACAAACCATAGTTAAACTGTGTTAAAGCACAGTCTAAGATTTGGATGTAATGCTGTCACTGTCACATCACAAATTTAAAAAAATCTGGATTGGGGTGTAAAGCACTGCTCTAGTGGGGAGGTGCATCCATTTGCCCCATCCAGGCCACAGGGCTGGTCCTGGATTGAACCTGGTGTGTTTTAAGCAGCATGGATAGATCACAGCTATATGTGCATACAGCCTTTTGTGCATTTGCTTGTTATGAAACAGCTCCCTTCCAAGGGTCTTGGTCTCTTGTTGCAATGACCCCTTTTAATTCTTCAACTCTTACTTCCTTATGAGATGAAGCCTCGTGGTTAAATCCTAAAGGAAGGGTTCTCAAGTGAGCTGACATTAAAATTGGAAAGCAATCATAAACTCATGACAACAGTGCTCATATTGCTATGCTCCGAGATATCATCAGTTCTCAGGAGATAAAGAGGATAGATCAGCTGTGTATTTGAATGAGAGATTTTTGCAGAGGCAGTAGCGGAAGCAGGAGATAGTGCTGGCAACATAAATGATGTCAGGCTATGCTGTTGAAATGCCCTCGACACATACCACAAGCAGCAAGTAGTGTTTGCCTTATTCTATCAATAGGCTCCAAACCAATTTGTACATGTGAGATTTAAAAAGATCTCAATTGCTAGGAAATACTTCTGCTGTTAAATTAAAGAGAGGTGTTGCTTGTTAATCTTGTAGTTCCCTGGCATCACCAGGCCTTTGGATGTATAGGAGCAGTACAGAGTGAGTACAGATGTGAGGAGTGGAACTAGCAACACAGCCTTGCTTCTCATACTTTGTGGGAGTATACTCCACGTGGATAATGTGTGCAGAGGGCAATACTCTTTAATCTATTCCACATTTTAATGATGATTTATCCAAGGGGACGTAGGCACTTCTGGGAGAATATTTACAAGACAAAAATTCCCTCGTGATCACATCAAAGAAAGAGGACTTGTTTGATTATCATGCCAGGAGATCCTACACTTTTTCACAGCTAATGGTCTAATTTTATGTTTACATTTCTAATCTGGTGTTACATAATCTTTAAAATGTGTGATATTCTTAGTTTATGATCACAACTTCTCTGCTGATCAAATACTTTCAGGGAAGTTATTAAGCAGAATTGGTTTGGATAATTAATAAGGTCATGAGAATTCTGCTCTTGAGAGTACAAATGTTGAGCTCATGTGTGGTTGAAGGACATCTCAATGACTATTGTCCAGTATCACCAAATCCACAGTTAATTATTTATGTGATATATAGCCGACTTTTTGATAAGAATATCCTCAAGGTGGCTTACAGCAATCAATAAAAACAATTATAGACAAAAAAGGCAAACAGGAACAATAACAACAAAACAATAAAACTACGAGGATAAAAATGGCAGAATCAGCAGATAAAACCAGTTGTCATGATATACAAGGGAGAGGAGCTGGTGGCCCTCCAGATGTTGTTGAACCCTAACTCCCATTAGCCCCAGGCAGCATAGACAATGGTCAGGGATGATGGGAGTTGTAGTCCAGCAACATTTGGAGGGCTACAAATGCTCCATCCGTTATACTCAAGAATTTATTGTAATATATAGGAAGACCCTGATCATTTTTTGGTTGCCAGATAGCACCTAACTCACCAACAGGGCCTGCCTTATTCCTTCCACAAAAGTAGAATAGCAAAACAACAAGAAGGGGAAGACAAACACACACTTTCACTGACTATGACTTCTCATTTCAAACTGGAAGTTTAGTGGAAAGATAAAACAGAATTAATGTCTCCTCCATGTACTTGGCCAACATCATTCTTATAGCAAAGGTGCAGCCAACATGGTGCCCTCCAGATGTTGACTACACCTCTCATTATCCCTGACCATTGTCCATGCTGGCTGGGGTTGATGGGAGTTAGAGTCCAACATCATCTGGAGGGCACCATGTTGGTGACCCCTGCTATAAGCAGAATTAGGCTCTAAACATCTGCAGGGAGTGTAGGAGTGTAAGTGAAAGAGAGACTAGGCATTTTTGTTGAGAGCATTTTCCCAGATGCACTCCGTTATTGTTCCGCCATTCCTTTGGAGTCCACTCTGCTTGTCTTCTGGTAGGAACTCTGAATTTTGAATTGCCAATAATGGATTATGTGTGTGTACCTCACGCAGTAATAAAAAGGTAAAACCTGATCCATTTCCTTAAAGAAAATATTTTTAATACTTTCAAAACCTTTTTCTAAAATCCTGGGTGTCAGCAATTTTAATAAAAAGGCACATTTCGAAGAACCATGCTCTCCAAAAGCTATCCACCAGTAAACATATCCAATAAAGCAGCACTTCACATTCTGGAGTCCAATATATTAAGCATCCCTGGTTTCATACACAATCCCCAAAAGTACATTTGAGCTACTCTCTTGAGTTTTTGTGTCATGTATAAACACAGTTAACATGGGACAGAATTTAGAAGATAAACTGAACTATGTAGTTGTCAACACATGATTTATATTCATGTCAGGAGCTGTTTTTTAAAGAAAAGTCCATGTGTGGAAATGTTTTCTGTCTGTGAGCTGCCTGCTGTTACTCTCAGATCAGTGTGTGTATGTGTGTGTGTGTGTGTTTCTATTACCAGGAAGTGAAGTTTATTCCTTTGGGGAAATGATAATCTATCCCTATCTCCTGCTTAACATATTGGACTCCTTCAAGCAACCCAGTTCAACAGGGATTCCAGAAGGCACTGGAACCATCTGACTTCACTCTTGCTGGGTCATTGTAAGGCTAATATAATGCAGGCTCTTTGGAGGAAAGGCGATATATAAATGTAATAATAAAAGAAAACATTTATTTTGCCAACTAAGGCCGGAATCATAAACACACTTGGGAGTAAGATCCCTTAAATTTAGTGGGATTTATTTCTGAGTAACCATACATAAGGTTATGCTGCAAGGTTGTAATTCTAAACATGTTTATTTGGGGTAAACCATTTGAAATTGTACAGAAGTATCTAAGGGAACTACTGACCTTAAAAGCCCTATTAGAAATACCGCATGACAAGACTCAGTAATGACGATACCTTCTTACGTGTATGGAATGCATCCCATACTATCTTTACCTTTTCCTGTGCTGCAAAGTTAGGAAAATCTGAAATGTATTTCCAACGTCACAACTACTGTATGCTTGTGAAAGGATTCCACACAGCAATGATTCCATCATCTGATTAAACTCCCTGCTAAAGATATCTATTTCTGGTAAGTGGCCAGAGACCCATTTATACACCAGCACTACTACTTCGATAAATAGGAACAAGTGACCTTTACATTAACTCTTGTGCTCTGAACTGTACAATTCTCAGGTTTCTAGCCCCTCTTGTTGGCTAAAGCTTGCAGGCCTCTTGCAAATGAGTTACCACAGAAATTGACATAGCAGCAAGTGAAATGGGTGTGGTGGACTCTGACAGAGAGGCAGACAGAAAACAACATTATGCATAAGGCATATGATCAAGGGATATTCTACCACTTAGTTTATTACGTGAACTACAGCTTGACTACCAGTCTGAAACTTGACCCTTTTTTGGCCAGTTGCCCCTCAAACTGTGGCTGCTACTGGCAGTGGAAAGACCAATGGAAAGATCTCTGAGAATGTAAGATCTTTTACCAAATGAAGCTCAGCCAAAAGTCTGCTCACTAGTCCCCACATCTCATCTCATCGAAACAGATGCCAACTCTGAGCTTTCAAATACTGTGGCACAAAATGAAATGGCTACAGTGGCAGAACCTGTATCCAAGTGTCTGAGGGCCATGTTAGTTTCAAGATCATGCTCTCTCCCCCTCTCCCCACCACCTACTCAATCTTTTTAGTGAAGGTTTTCCTCCTCCCCAGATAATTCTTGTAAAACTCAGGCATATATTAACTACATTCAGTCAAGTACTATGTGAATATTTTAACTGCTCAAACTCAATGACACTCAATGAAACTCTTATTCCCTATAGTAAAAGATACATTAAATCCTTCCATATCGTATAAATGTAAGAGAGTGGTATCATCTCCACACCTTATTATGGTGTGGGGAACCTCCAGTCTCTTAGCCAATCATCACCCTTCAGGGGCCCCCATTTGGCCCCCAAAGACAATTTCCCCCAAATCATGCCCACCTGCCCAATCAGCTGACGTCACTAGTGACAACACCTGATGGGTGGGAGGGCAGGGTTTAATCTTGCATTGGATGAGCAATTCTTTTTCTAGCAGGGAACAAGATCATGCAGCCAAGGCAGCAGGATTTAATTCCTGCTCATCAGCTGGGTGGGGATCATAGCGCTGCTCAAAAACGCCCTTTGAAGCAACTTGCACACGTGCACACAAGCTACTTCAAAGAGGTTTTTGCATAGGCTTTAAAGCAGTTCCTGTGCTCCCGTTTGCTGAAATGGGACTTAAGAGATTTTGACAGGTGGTTGTCCTCACCCACCTTTCAAATTTGGCCTGTGAGGCAGATCCTGCTATGGATCTGGCCCATGGAGCCAAAAAGGTTCTCTGCCCCTGCCTTACTACCTTGATTTTCTATGAAAACAAATACAAATGGTTCCAGAAAATATAGAGAATACTATGTTGATTGCTAAAAGCAAATGTTAAAACATTTTTTCTCTGACAAGCTGCACCAGAAATCTGATTCACAAGAAACTGTATATGTTTCTCCCAGCAGCATTCCTTTCCAAAAAGAAATTAAAAAATTAACAAAATTTAGGCATATTCTATCAGAGAAAACTCTCATAAATGAGTAAGGAACAAAAGAAACTGGCGCTTGTGTTTAAAAACACATTATTAACAAAACCTCTGTTTGTCAGCAACTTATGACTTGATCCTGAGGGTCTTACATATGATTTTAGATGTTACTTGTATATTGCAATGTGTTCTACTGCTATGATGAACCATCCTTTACTCATCACATTGAGATGTTACTGGCAACAGAAGGTAACTCTGACAGTGCCTAAGCTTATCACATGCTTGATATTGTTCAAACTGATTGTGTGAACTCATTATGAGAATACCCTTAGCAAGCATGTAAGTCCTTATACTGGGACATTATAAGCCAGGGGTCTCCAACCTTTTGGGGTTCATGGACACATTTGCAAGTAGGATAAACTGCCGTGGGCATCATACTCACCCACTCACAACCAGCTGCATACTGCAGCCTGTCTACTGGTTACTACGGAATGCTTCTTTCATGCCTAATTTCAGTGGAAAGATGACTTTTGGAGTGTCAGAGAAGGCCTCTGTGTGCAAATGTGCGCTCATGGCCACCACACTGGTGATCTCAGTATAAGCCAAAACCATTTTCAGAGGCTTGCTGATGCAATGATTTTCATTTAATGTTCAGTATCCATGAGATCTTTTGAAACAATTCCTGTTAATTTTCTCCACTATGGTTCTGTAAATTGGATCTATGGGGTTACCTATGAGCAAACAACAGTTTATAAATTTGACACAACATTTTACCAAATTATTTTAGAACTGGTCACTAAATTCTGAATTCTGTAGTTGCTTTCAACACAGGTTGCATGTTTCCAGGAGAATGTATGCAGCATTTCTTTGAGCTTGTGCTCTCTCTCTCTCTCTCTCCATATATCTATATATATCTTCGCCAATGCAGTTAATGTTAACATTCAAGATGTAAACATATTTTGGAAGAATCTTAGTATTGCAAGTTCTTTTTGCTGAATGCTGTGAATTAGATCTACTCCAAATTTAAAAAGCAAAGTAAATTGAAAGACAGTACCAAAAAAAAATCCTTTCTGTGCAAACAGGAGTTTGTGACAGACAAAGTACTGGACTCACCGCTACAAGGAAATTTTGAATTTAAGAATGGTTAACCTTTAAAATATAGCTGGCATCTTCTCTTTTTTTTAATTCTGTGACAGATTGTCTTGGATACACATTTAATATTGATTTTCACTACTAGAAAATATAACTGGATGTGCAAGCAATAAACTGTTTATTAAAAAAAACACCTTTAAATGAGGGCTTACTTCAACACTTGATTTTTAAAAATGGCCCTATAAAACATCTGAAGAAATTAAAGTATGCTCAGAAGCATGTTATGCTTCTTGAAAGGACAGTAACACACACCCCCGCCCCACCCACCCAGTGCTCTCGATACTATATATAATCCTGCTTCTAGAAGAAGTTTATGAACAATGCTTTTCACCCTAACATCCTTTCTTTTTAGGCAGCCTTTAGAATTTTAAGCAACTAATCCTTTCGCCTAGCTATTCCATTCAATGTAAGAGACACAGATCACTCAGTGATGTTAACATCTCAGACATCTTCTCAAACTTCTGTGCTGAAAAGCAGTGATGAGGGAGTTAAGCTGAGAGTGCAGCTCTGCTTCCGGCTTCAAGTTCAAGAATGGACTTGATCATTCTATAGGGATTCCCTTTCACATGAATCATTGTTAAGACAGGCCCATCACGCCCTCCCCCCACTTTCCCATGCAAGGATAATGCTATTCCTCTAGAGAGCCTAGCAACTGAAAGCTAGCCCTTAAAGGCAGGCAGAACATTCAGTTAATTACAATATGCAAAGGATGGACCACAACTTTTGAAGCTCAATGAAGCATGCTTAAATAACATACATATGTTTTTTTTTATATAAAATTGTCATTAGTATTATTATTTATTAGATTTATATCCCGCCCTTTCTCCCAGTAGGAGCCCAGGGTGGCAAACAAAAGCACTAAAAACACTTTAACACATCATAAAAACTTCAAAATATATTACAACAAAACAAACATTAAAAACATATTAAAACAAAACATCTTTAAAAACATTTTAAAAAAGCTTTAAAAACATCTATTTTTAAAGACGGTTTAAAAACATATTAAAAGGCAATTCCAACACAGACGCAGACTGGGTTAAGGTCTCTTTTTAAAAGCAATAGCCATACTATCAGCTACATTGGTAAAAGCATAAATTCTTCACTACGCATACAGTTGTCAACCATTTACACTGCTGAAAGGCATGCATGCTTCCTTTAGATTGCAATACTATACACACTGACGAGGGAGTAAGTCCTACTGAACTCAGTTGGATGTACTTCTGAGCAGACATGTATTCAATTGCACTAGTAGGAAAATTATAACCAACCAATGCATTGTCTGACAGCAAGTTCTTGTGCTCCTGGTCAGGATGGGAAGCATCTCATCTATGCGTACTTCAGATCATGGTGTTTTTTATTGTAACATGTTATTTCAAAGCATTGCTTGAATTCTTTTCTCCCAGGCTTCTTCCAAGGGGTTTTGGTCAATAGTTTATTACCTGCATAACCAGCTATATTTTTAGTCATGAAAAGTCAACATTAAAGTGTATCCAACACACTCAATCACAGACCCATAAAAGAGAGGATGTCAGCTATATTTTAAAGATGTAATCTTAAATTCAAAATGAATTTAACACTGAGTTCAGTAGTCACTTTGACTGTTGCAAATTCCTATGTGCACAGAAAGTGTAGTTTTGCACTGTTTTTCAATGTTTCTCACTATTTTATTTTGGAAGATCTGTTTCACAGCATTCAACAGGGAGAGTTTCAAGAGCAACAATAGGATTATTTTTAGGATAGATCTTCAGAAAGACATTAACATATTAAAAGTTTATGATGGCCAAGATATATATTCACTAATAGGCAAAAAACCTTGCAGTTTAAGAATGTACCTATAGCCAACAGATATTTCTATCAAACTTTAAAAAGCAGGGAAATTGGGCAGCTATAGTGAATGCACTAGGGGAGCAGGAGACCTGACCTCCTCTCTCAGATATTGTACTGCCCTACAAATTTGTAAAAATGCAAACACCATTTGGGTTGGTGTTTCACAGTCCAATCCACTTCCTCCATAGCTTGGAAGAATTTGGTCATATGCCTCTGAGCATATGCTGAGTGGTGGCAACACCTGCAATCAGCCCAAAAAACAGAAACAAAACATTTGCTTAGGACAGGTGAAACTGACCTGAGGGAGGGGCAGGGAGGAGGGGGAAGGGGAAGGAAGGGGAGAGGGAAGGAGGAAGAGGATGAGATTGGGTTGGTGGTCACTGGGCAGTGGGAAAGCCCCTTTCCTTTCCAAAAGGAAAACATTGTTAACAGTATAATTCTTTTTCGAGGTTTCCTCCACCTTTTTATTCTACAGCAGACACATGTAGTCTCCCACCCAAATATAAACCAGAGCTGACCCTGATTAGCCAAGCCAAACAGTCTGGCTTTTAGAACACTGACAGTTGGTTCTTACTGAGCATGCCTGCGCTTATCATAGATTCTAATACTAATTTTCTTAAATTAATTTTTAAAAAATTAACTTTTAAACTGCAGAAGATGAAGGTCAAGAGTTTGGGGGTAAGGTCAGTAACAGGATTACATGTACTCTGTGAACATGGCTGATTTTTAATTAATTTCAACAAATTATGAGACTGACAGAAAAACATCCAACAGGGGTCTGGATTGTTTTACTCTTGTTTTAGACTTTGAACTCTGGACTCTCTCTGAATGTTTTGTGTTTCACCATGAAAACTTAGAGAGTTGTTAAGCAAGCGTTTCTGAGTTCAGGACTATACGTTTTGCAAGCTTTTATTTTGAAATGTGTTTATAGGAAGCAGCAGAATGGCATGGGGGTATTTTCAATTTAACATGGCGGGAAGTGAAAAATCCATGCTGGCTATAGTATACTCCTACTCTTGTGGCTGTATAATATGTATTGAACAAGCTCAAATAAATGGTGAGTATATTCTCCCTGAAGCACATTACATGCATTTAAAGAAATCACAGAATTCAGAAGGTAGCAGCCAGTTCTAATACAAGTCACACCTAAATCTCTTTTCCATACAACCCACTCTGCTGGCTTCACAGGTTGAAGAACACTCACTTGATTTATTTATTTATTCATTCACTCCAGCTTTGATTGTGTTGAAGAAAGTAAGAGAGGCTATGAGAGGGCATTTGACTGGGCCAGTCACTTCGCATCTCTGAAACGGCACTGCAGTTGGATTTGACAGCCGACAGAGACTGCCTTACTCAGCAAAAGCCCATGTGTCTCTAACGTATTGTACTGTTAGGGAGTGTCACAGACTGCAGAGTGGAAGAGTAATCTCTATGGAACTCAGTGAATGTTGAGAGTTAAATGGTCATGATTATCAAAGCCTTCATTTGAATGGCTAAGAGAAGTTAAGTGCTTGAGAATTTCAGGAGACAGCTTAAAGTTCAGGGGGTTTCAGCAAGCAGCTGTGGAATGTCTGGTTTGTTCCAGCACCACGGAAACCTTTTCCAAAACAAGAAGGCTTAAAAAAAGGCTCCTCTTCCTTGGTTCTTGCCTTCACTGACCCTGCCTTTTACACTCACCTCTCTATTATAGCCTCACTTCTGATTTCGAACTTTCTTTGAATCGTATTTATTTAACTCCCAGTCCTTCTAATAGTTTGATACTAACATGGCAAACATGCCTGATCCTACAAAGCGTTTTCACATCTCCTCAGCTTCTTGCAGCTTAATATGGAATCTGTCGCATCTCAGAAGAGGAAAAGGAGTTTCAGGTTATAAAAGGGCAGACAATAAAACTGCTTCTTCAATGGTAATATGTTTTATTTTGCTCTTGATCTTTGCGCCATTCTCATATACATTTTGATCAGTGTTAGTCTTCCTAAATGAGCACCTAATAAATCAACAAAGCTACACACTCTTTACCTTTACCACAGCAATGAGAATTTACATTGCTACTGCACCACAAGAGAAGTTTTTCAGTGCTTGCTTACTGTCAATAGTGTGTTTTGCCAACTAACTATTAAAATAATTAAGAAGAAATGAAACAAAAAATATAAAGGATCAGCAAGCAAGAAATTCAATTCCTCAGTTTTAAAAACAGAACTGAAAGAAAGTGTCTACAGCACCTGTGATAGAAACTATAACCTTCTAACTAGGACATAGTAAGATAAGCCATGCACCATCAGGGGCTCATTTACAGATCATTTGTAAAACTCTCTCTAATGATATTATAAACACTATATGCAATTACATCTTTTGCACTGGCACCCATGAGTGAGAAACATTTCACCAGTAGAAGAATTTTTTTAAACAATATAGACGAAGGGCCAAAGTGCATATAGTGAGGAAGATCAATGAGTAGCACCTGAATTTTTCCCATAATGCAGTTTGTTTTGGGGAGGTGGGATTGGAGCAACGGCAATTGATACAGATCAGAAAACAATGCAGGGGCTCCAGTGTTTCCCAACCTCTTTTTATTTTTTTGTTGCTGGACTACAACTCCCATCAGCCCCAGCCAATGGTCAGGAATTATGGGAACTGTAGTCCAGCAACAAAAATATATAAAAAGGTTGGGAAACACTGGGCTAAACACTCCCTGCACCAGCACCACTGTTCCAATTTAATTCATAGCTCCCATGGCTGCTTTTAAGAAGAAAAAAAAGAGAGATCCGGTCACCTATCTCCCGTGTCATATGAAGTTTGGCCCTAAGCCTGGTTTCATAAAGAGATATACAAGTTGGTTTTTCATTTCCTGCATCTGTACAGTAACATCACACTAAGGCCTACTTAAGTCTTTACACAAGAGAATAAATGAATAAAAACCTGACACCAAAAATGGCAACGTGCAAAATCTGTAGGTGAACGTATCAATTTCTCAGGACACTCAGTTGCTGATTTTTAAGTCACCAGATTTCAATAAAAAAATATTTCAAATGAAGGCTGCAATGTAAAACCTCTGAACTAGAATACATTAGCCAATTTGATTATATTATATTTGGCTTCTACAGAGAGTAGGGTTATCTTCTTTACCATGGAAACCGTTCCTCTTTAGATGTAAAATCAGCACAGCACGACAGATAGTATTATCACCAGTGACTGCCATTGTGACTAGGTCGCTCTGTTATTATCTTGTACACATTTGGCTCGACACAGAAATGTAATAGACCTACTGTTACCACAGTTTACAGACTTTGGGTGATACCCACATAAATCATACTCAGAGTAAACCCACAAAAATCAATGAATCAGTAAGTAAAGCCCATTGTTTTCAACAGATTTAGTCTGAGTATGACTTAGTCTAGATTACCACCCTATTTCAGTTTCTCTCTCATTTCTTTGGTCTTAAATTGAGTTCTCCACATTTCTACTTCAGTTTACATTTTTTAAAAGTTTGCAGGAAAATATCAGCATTTCAGTGGGAATTTCTCCTAACATACATTTTTATGTGCAATGTTGCCTAGCACACACATTTTGGCATAGTAATTTTTCCTAATATAATGCGTTCTGGCATTTTATTTTCACTAATATATACACTTATGCGCACACTTTACCCTAGTGTAGTTGCCCAGAGAACTGTATTGCTAAATTCAGAGAAGTGTGACTTTTAAAGGATGGCCGTGTTTCCATTCGTGAATTGTTTTGGAAAGTGCAAAATAGGTAGGTTCGTCTTCAAATGCAATGTGAATCAAATTTGTTCCTCATTCCTATGTGCCTGGGATTACAGCCTTATGGTGCTATCCTAATCATATCTTAGTTGTACTGAATGCAGTGGGGCTTACTCCATGGTACGTGGGGTTAGAATTGTCTTTATCTTTTAAGTGCCAGAAGACTCCATTGTTTTTATTTCCAACAGACTTGTGCAGCTAAAACCCTGGAATTCACACAATGGCTTGGATTCAGAGAAATTCCGGCAGAAGGGGCTGGGTGGGTGATGACTTTCCTGTCCCCTCCTTCCCTGGCAGCCCCCTGGAAAGCCTCTCCTGAGAGTTGAGGCATCTCAAGAACGAGGCAGGCTACGGTAGAAGGGAAGAATTTCTAAAAATCAAGTAGAGGAATCTTCCATAAGCCAACTGTGGGGAAGGAAATGGCCCACTCACTGCTGCCAGTGCTCCTCTGGATTCAAGCTGTTACATAGGAGTGTTTTATGTATATACCTAAATATGTAACTTACAGATAGAGCAAAAGTTACAGATGCAGATGTGTCTGTAGGGACCCATACTATGAGGGCTGATGGCCAACGTTCCCTAGCATATGCACATAAGTAACAAACATATGCTTGCTTCTATACAGCAGCTTCATTTCACTTTTTTTAAAAAATACATTTAAGAAAGGAAAACATTGTTAGGCTTTCTTGTCAAACCCAGTGGGATCTACTTTCATATAAACATGTTTTAGGTTCAGGCTGTTAGTGTCACTTATGAAAGCTTCTGCAACAGTAGTGGGAAACCTGTGGCCCTCTATATGTTGTTGGACTAGAATTGCCATTATCCCTGATCATTGCCATGTTGGCTGGGGCTGATGGGAGCTGGAGCCCAACAACATCCAAAGGATGTTTTGTACCCTTGTTCTAAAGATTGTTGTACCAGAAAATAAATGTTTAGGATAGGGCATAATGACCTTTGTTCCAGTGCACCTTCACTGCCCATGACATTAAACTGGCAATACACGAACACAGATCTGCACTAATCTATTTTTTAAAAATACCTGGAGCTTTCTCCACAAATATGACTTTGGAGTCTTGAAGAAAGTTGTGTCCATTCAGTATCATTTTCTTTCCGCCCATCACATGATAGCTATCAACACTTTGTTTCTCTACCAAGGGCAGTTCCTGAGCAGATCTTTGAGCTGATGAGATTAAAAAGAAAAGCATTGTCATCAGTACAAAATAAAATATTGTGGGCACATACACCGTATATGGGGCTGAGATATTTCATCTTGATACTCAAACCATGATCTTTCTATCAAGCCTACTCAAATTAAAGTATTCCAATTTTTGCTGGAAATAATTTTAATTTTTGCTTGAAGGATATAACTGCTGAATTTGTTAAATTTTAAGAAAGGTATTTAGGATAATAATGCAACACATTTATTTTTGTCTTCAGCCCTGCTATCATAGAGCAACCCCAAGAATTGTTCAATATTACAATTACAAAATGCATATCTTGTAGAATTCAGAACACATTGATGCTGAACACACAGAGGGAAATGATACTTACAGCACTCAATAGGGTTGGATGCTACTTGCAGAGAAAGAGTTCTCCCATTAGGTTGGGGGATATGAACACGGAAGACCAGTCGAACCCGTGTATTCTTCCTTCCAATGTCGGTTTCTCCTTTCCTCAGCTCAATATCTGAATTTCGAAGTTTCAGTATTCCAGCACAGTCAATGCTATCCAATAATGATAATAAAAAAAGAAATAAACCTTAACCTTATTTTTACAAGCTTCCAGAATGGCACAACCTATGTCACTTTTAGGGGGGAAATTATAGGCTAACTGAGGAAGGAGTACATTAGAATACCCACATAGTATCCATTCACAGAACTAAATCCCTGAGGAAGTCCTTCCCCCATTGTTTATTCCATTATCGGATCAACAGGCTTTGATCCAGAAATCAGTTATCCAAACTATTAGGAGCTCAGTCATTTGCCTCCCTCTTATTTTAGCACTGATTGCTAAAATGCCAATGGCAGCGTTAAGCCTATAGAGTTGCTAGGCAACTACTCCAAAATCTGCCTTCCCATTTATGAGACATTTGGATACAATAGAAAGGATCAAAGAGCTCCCCCCACTCCACTTCACCCTCTGGAAGCCTTTTGTCTCCAACTCCTAGGACAAACAAAAATCCTATGACAGATGTTAACAGGGTTGGACCTAGGGATGGTGGGGAAGATTCAATTCAGTTTGCACTGAAAGCCTAATCTACAAAATCTGAACTTTCTGAAACCATATAAGAATTGAAACACAGGCATCCTTCCAAATTCACATGTATCAGAATTTTGTGATGCAATTCTCCAACCAAATAATGTTAACAAAAATGTATATATTAGGAGAAAGTGTGCATAAAAATGCATATATTAGAGAAAATAACATAAAATGCATTATATTAGGAGAAATTGCTTGCGAAAATGTGTACATTAGTCAAAACTGCAAAAAATATGTTTTAGGAGATAATTCACACTAAAATGCTGAAGAATTTTCATGAGGATTTTTTTTAAAAAAAATGCAAATTGCTGCAAAAGTTTGGAGAACTGAATTTTAAGATTGGAAAAATGAGAAACTAGAGAACCAAAATTAACAGATCCTTCTGTCCCTAGTCTGACACATGCCATTAATCTTTCTGGCACTTCTTTGACAAACTGGAACATATTGTCACTAGCACTGCAGTTAAGAATCCATCACAATTGCCCTGAGATGTTTTGGAACTTCTTTATTACTGAATGGAATCAGCATCAGTACTTTAAAAATTGTTTAAGGGATAGGGGAATTTTGAGCAATTGGATAAAAATCAGCTTGAAGATGAAGATTTATGGATAAAGTTTAAACCAAATGTCATTTTTTAAAAAAAGTATTGTTTAGAAAAATGTTTCAATAACCAGCCAATATAGTTGTTATGTTTTGACTGAAAGGCCCAGAAACCACTAAATTGATATTTACTAACAAGCAGGGCCAGCTGTTCCAGTAGGCAAACTGAGGCAATTGCATCAGGTGGTGGAGGTCAGAGTAGTGAATTAGCATCCCAAAGCCCCCCTCATTTGTCTTGGCACCTCCACTTGCTTGCCCTGGCCACCATCACCCTCCCAGCTCTTGCTGGGCTCTCCAGAATGCCCACTTGCCCCATCTCCAGCTCTGAGGAAGCACTAGCTTCCAACAAGGTATAATTTCAAAAGCCATAACATTCAAGATCCGAAGACACAATTTACTTATTGACCTTGTAAATCCAATGCCGTCCTAGGCTGCCTAGGCTCTTGTATGTCAGGACAACTTCCAATTTAAATCACAGGGATCATGATCACATTACTTTTAAAGTCCCACTCTATGACATAACAGCAGATCAGCCAATAGGATACAAGCAGAGAAGGAAAACAGCAAGAGTGAAGAAAGGAGAGGACAAAGAGCAGAGAGTGGGAACATCAGAAAGGAGATTCAACAACACTTGCATCACATAATGCTAATAGACCCTTTGCTGAGTAAATTTATTAAATTTTTAAAGAATCAGCTGGCAGCAATTTTGTTTGGGGGAAAACCTTAAAGATATGGAAGTGGTGGGGGCGTTGTTGGATCGTTGTAATGTTTTCAATGAGACTACTCTTTGTATGCATATACCATTCCCGTATGGTATGGTATACATTTTGGTAAAATGTCAATATGCATTCCATTGCACCAGAGCTTGGAAGTAACTCGTTATTTTTAACGAGTTACTTGTAATTAGTTACAATTTTAAATAACGAGTGGGTAATTCCATTACATTTGGCAAGTAACGGAACGACTAGTAATTTCCCTACTTTTCAGCTGCAACTTTAACGTTTCCACGTTAGGTTGGACGTTACTTGGGGCGGGAACAAGGGGAAGTCAGCTCCTGGCTGTGATTGATAACACAAGACATGTGCCTCACACTGATTGGACCTCTGCGCAGACTCTCTCTTCCCTCGTGATCTGTGTTAGGAGGCACGAGGGAAGAGGTGAATAGGCAGGGCCTGCTAGCGTCTGAGAGGAAAAAATGGATGCCAGAGGAAAAAGCCAGGGCAAGGACAACGGAGAAGGCAGCAGCAGAATGGCGAAGAGCTGTGGAGGTGAGTGACGATGATTTGTGTGTGTATGTGTGTGCCCCCCCACAGCCCCTTCCGCCCCCTGTGGCATTTTTGCCCCCCCCACGGCCCCTTCTGCCCCTCCCACTGCCTCTCCTTGCCTTGCTGCCGCCCCCCCATCAATCACAAGGCACTTCTGAAACTTCGGCCTACTCAGAGCTTGGAAAAGTTACTTTTTTGAACTACAACTCCCATCAGCCCTAGGCAACATGGCTACTGGATTAGGCTGATGGGAGCTGTAGTTCAAAAAAGTAACTTTTCCAAGTTCTGGCCTACTTCTCTTCCTTCCCCCCCTTTTTGAACTCTCCCCCTTGTTCCTATGCATACCTGTGTGCTGTATTTATCCAGACAGAGCACTCCTGCCTTTTAAAATGCCGGCTAGCTTTTTATTGTATATTTATTTGAGCTCCATCTTTCTTTTTATTTGTATTTTTGTCCTGTTTAATCACAAGACTGAATTGTATGTGGGACAAAAACTGTCTCAGTAATAATAATAATAAAAATAAAAAATCATTAGGCATATAATAAATGGCTTAAGGCTGATTTTTTTGTTCTTGGCAGAGATGAGGTGAGAAGTAGGGTCCTTGCAGTTCCTCCTCTCAGTCCCCCAGCTCTCAAACTCATGTTCTGTGAGAAAGAGAGAGATTCCCAGTCCCAGAGAGAGATAGACTGTTGACAATCTCTGCTAATATCTATACAAATGTACATAACATGCATCACCTGAACTCACATGATCTAGAGTTACCTTAGATCTTGCAAGATTTGCAAATGAGAAGCAATAGGGTTTTATATTAGTTCTGATTGTCTATTGGGCTATCATAGGTTATATGTTTTTTTCATTTTCTATGGCAAAAACTCCAACTTCAGTGGAATTTATGTGATGTGTTCTAATCATTTGAATTTGGCTAATGAATGCTTTATTCTTTCATCAGAACTTTAGCAGTAGTACTAAAATATTAATAAAAAAGAAAAGGGAAAGAAAAAATACTTTACATACATCATTCAGCTGTATTGCTAATTATAGATATAGATATAAAAGATAAACGGCATTTTGTCAAAAGTATTTTTGTCTACATTTTATACCTCATCCTTGGTTTTCCAAGCTTGGCATGGAATGCTTCTCATACAGAATTCATTTGAAATGCTGCATATTTATTATCATAATCATCATATTCAAAATAAAAAATATATGTACCGCCTTCAAGTTGAGTCCAACTTATGGTGACCCTATGAATAGGGTTTTCATGAGGCTGAGAGGCAGTGACTGGCCCAAGGTCACCCAGTGAGCTTCATGGCTATGTGGGGATTTGAACCCTAGTCTCATTTTGTTCTCACAACAACCCTGTGAGATAGTAGGTTAGACTGGCCCAGGCAGGGTTATTCAGTGAGCAATAATGATGCAAATAGGATCTCTTTTAATTGTGCTATCAACCTGCTTACTTCCACTCTGACTGGGGCATCTTGCAGCATGGGGAAGAGATGGGGGCACATCACAGCTGAAGTTCACCCATATATCTCTTATTACATTATCTCTTGTTTATTACAGAGACGCCTGTTGCAGGTTTTGCTGTTGAGAGCAGCAGTCAGTTAGTGCGGCCACTTGAGTCACAGCTTGTTGATCCTGAGGAGGCAAAACTAGAAAGTGAGGGTCAGAAAGGAGGCCCTGTGCACGAGGAGGAGGAGGGCATGAAGCAGTGCCAGTTGCCCACAGCCACATCTGCAGAACAGCAAGTACCATGGTTTGGCTTTGAGAAAGCTTGTACATTTGTGAGCCAGAGTGGGAAAAATGTTGTTGTACAATGCAATTACTGCCTTCCAAGGATCAAAAATCTGAGATCAGCTGTTTCCTCCTCATCCAATGTGAAGAAACATTTTGAGGTAAGCCTTTGTCATGCTGGTCCTCAAAGAGTGTCCATTGTCTATTTATGTTTAAATTGTGAAGTTCCTCTTCCATTTTTTCTTGGATTCATGCTTTGTTCTTCTTCCTCAGAGGGCACACCCTGAGAAGCTGAGAGCAATTGAAGAAGCAATAAAGGCAAGGAGACGTGGCCTTCCTGAACCAATGCATGACACCCCTCCTCCCAAAATGCTGAAGCAGCAGCAGACAACCCTTGAGAGGTGGGGATCTGGCAGGGAGCCTGTCACCCAGAGCAATCTCGACAGGAGAATCATTGATTTCATTGTAGAGGAGACATTACCACTTCAGACTGTGGACAAACCATCATTCATTAATCTGGTTCGCATTGGACTCCCCAAAGATCTCACCATCATATGTGCCAAGACTCTGAGAGACAGAACTGAGAAGAGAGCATGCCACATGAGAGAAACTCTTGCAAACCGAATGGGTGCTGTGGCATATATAGCAACCACTGCAGATTGTTGGACCAATGGCAAGAAGAGTTACTTTGGGGTAACAGCCCACTGGATCAACCCAACTACCCTGAAACGTGAGGTCGGGGCCTTGGCTTGTAAGCGTCTGAAGGGGCGCCATACATACGATGTCCTTTCAAAAGCACTGCATGATGTACATGTGCAGTACAGGATCCACAACAAAGTTATGTGCACTACTACAGACAATGGCTCCAACTTTGTGAAAGCGTTCAGAGTTTTCATGGCCAAAGAACCAGTGGAAGCTGCAGGCACCAGTGACGATGATGGTGATAACCAGGAGGAGGAGGAGGCTGAGGTGGAGTTTGTGCCTATCTGTGAGATCCTGGACACAGGACCTGAGGCAGAGGAAGAAGCTGCAGACTCAGGAGAGGATTTTGTTTTACCACCACACCAGAGATGTGCTAGCCACACCCTCAACCTTGTGGCAACACAAGACATAGAGGCCATGCTTTCTGACTCCTCCAAAAGTAGTCTTCTTGGTCCTTTCAAGAAACAGTTTCGTTCCTTGATGAGAAAGTGCAGCAAGTTGTGGTCCAAGCAGAACCAGTCAGCACAGATTGCTGAGTATATCCGTGCGCAATGTGGTGTGTATCTGAAGGTACCAAATAAGACCAGGTGGAATTCCACCTTTGATGCGTTGAAGCAACTATATGAGCTCCTGTCAACTGTGCCACTAAAAATGCATGCCATAATGGACCGCTGCTCCTTGTCCAGGATCACAGCTGCTGAGATTGAAGTGGTACAGGAATACACAGAGATTATGGAGCCACTAGCCCAGTCCCTAGATATCCTGCAACGGGAGAACGGCATGTTCATGGGGTATTTGCTACCAACGCTCTGCAATCTGGACCGCAAGTTAGAAGGACTGGAAAACAAACCTGAGAGGTACACATACTGTTTTCAGCTGCTGAGAGGTGTGCGTGAAGCCCTAAGAAAGCGGTTTGCAGCTATCTGGGAGGACAAGAGGCTTCTTCTGGCAGCCTGCCTACACCCTCGCTTCAAACTAGATTGGCTGGAATCGTGTCAGGCCGCCACCCATACCAACAAGTAAGAACATTAGGGAAGCCCTTTGGGTGGATTACTCCAAGGGAAATGTTGTCTCAAGGGAGGCATCAGAAGGCTTAAGGTGGTAGGCAGGGGCTGGTCCTTTTCTTCCTGGGGCTCCTCATCACAACCTTGGGTTGCTGCAGGTAATCCTTAAGGGTCTGCTGTGCTGCCCCATGAGTGTGGTGACTTGGTCACCTTCCTACCTTCCATGTCATCATCCACAGGCTCAGGCTGGACCCTGAACCAGGGGACATGACAAGCATCAGGAAATGAAGAGCAGATGATGGTTTCCTAACATATATGTGTTAACATATCCTCTCTCTTTCTTAGATACACAATGGAAGCCTTGTTGAAAGCTGAAATAAAGATGGGTGTACTTAATGAGGACAGTGATCAGTCTTCAGATAAAGACCAGGAAGGAGATGACTTAGAAGATGACTTCTTTAACTTTCTGCCCCAGGGCAAGAAGTCAGCAGTGGACACTGCTGAGGAGGAACTGGTGAAGTACCTGAGGTCTCCCAGCAGGGAAGTGTCATCACTCCATGGCTTTCCACGTGTGCTGCGGTGTTTTTTGCAGCACAACACAGGCATGCCTTCAAGCGCCGCAGTAGAACGCCTGTTCAGTACTGGTGGCAACGTAATGACTGTAAAAAGACATTCCTTGTCTGACATGCTCTTTGAGCATCTTGTTCTTTTGAGACATAACAGAAACATATTATAAAAGCATTTCAAGTGTAAAATTTGATTTCAAGAGTTGGGGTATCTTCATTGCTTGGGGGGATGTGAGATTCTGTTATGCCATTATGTTAATCTTATGGATAAATTTTTTTATTCTACTACCCCCTGTGTGTGTGTGTTTATTTTTAATATTGTTTTAGGCTTCTTAGATGTGCAGCAGCCAAGGCCAGCACCTTGTAGGAGTTTTTTTTTTAAAGTAACTGAAATGTAATTGTAGTGATTACTTTTGAGAAAAAGTAAAGTAATCAGTTACTTTCAGAGCAATTGTAGTTGTGACGGTAATTACTACTTTTTGGGCCAAGTAATTGTAACTGTAATTTATTACTTTTTAAAAGTAATCTTCCAAGCTCTGCATTGCACTAACTTGAGTTTTGCTTTGCACATAAACCAGTGCACACAAGGGCATTCAAAAGTGTGACTTGAAACATACTCTTCTCCTTTTTATAGGCATCAGTGAAGAACAAAGCAGGGGAAAATTAACCTTGCAATTTGCAAGCCCATTTTACTCCAGAGTATTCTCTTCAGCTAAATGTCCCAAGAGAAATGAATTCAACTTACTGCTCTAAACTTGTATTCCTGAGTTAGACACATGCATTATTTGTTCTTACTTACTGTAAACATGCTTTGGATGCTACTTTCATTAGTACATGCAGAATCAGGAATTAAATGCAAAGTATAATAATGAGAACAGCTTTTCTTCAGCCCTGATTCCATTGGAAGCCTAATTTAAGTGTGAGGCACTAAGCCCACAGACATAGCAAGACTTATAAATGTGAAATCTCAGTAGAATGTTTGATTAAAATTTATTATAACCATGGATATAGTATCTTCATTAAAGTTTACAGGCTCTGGCTCAGAGATCCACTCAATCAGCCTTATTATAATAGAAGATGTAAAGTAAGTTTATAAAATTAGAGCAACTTCACCTCTTCCGTTATCTTTCAATCTCTGGGGTTTTGGGAAGATTCAGACAAAGTAAGATTAGATGCTATGAAAACGAGCCTTCAAGATGCCTCAAGCTTGCACACTTCTTACTTCTCCTTGAGTATAGCAACTTCCTTCCCCCTTTCAAGATTTGGGGATGCTTGCCTTTCAATATAGCTTCCAGCCCTGGTTAGGAGGGCTTGTGCAAACCATAATTTGCTGGTTCAGATGAAGTGACCAACTATGGTTTGCCTCAAGGAAAGAAAGGAGGGAATTGCTTGGCTCTCCAGAAGATGAAGCGGGAGTGTGTGAGCCCAAAGGCTCTCTGAAGGCTTGTTCTCATTATGCAAACCAATGGCTTGGCATTATATTTCAGCCAGCTCTTCATATTGAGCAGCTACCCTTTTCTAGCAGGATGCCTATGACTTTACAACTGCAAAACACAGAGACATTTAACAGGTGAACCTTTCCCTTTTGTTGCATTTCTGCACCAAGAAAAGATGCACTCTAATCCGCATACCAAACTGCCAGTAAATTTGTCATTTTGATGAAAGTTATAGGGGACTAATATGCCTGCCAAAGACAAGAAAATAGTAACTTTACTTCAGTAGCTGGGAAGATGGCTAGCCATATGCTCCATTTATATAAACTGATTGCATGCCATTGACTTTAGTGGAGTAAAGCCAGTTTCCACATGCACTTTCAACTAGAATTTGGCACAACTCTTCTGCTATAAAATATCAAGAACAGTCAGAGCTGTCTCTGTCTTGGTTTCCATAAAAAAGCTCTATCCGATGAGCTGCTGTGGTGGCAAGCACGTATGTCAAATCAGACACAAGGCCAGACATCGTAATTCCTAATGTTGTGCCTGTGTTGCAATTGAACCCAGGATGTTACAAGGCCCAAGACCATGCAAGTGAGCTGGCAATAGTCCTCTTTTCCTGGACGCAGTACAGTACTGACAAAACCATTACGGAGCACAAAAATGACTGGGACAGGAGATATATATCAGCCTAAAGTCCATCAGAACAATCCTGTATCTCTGATATATTGCAATAACATTTTCTAGTATGATTGCAAATTACAAACAGCAGAGTAAACACCAATTTCTCCAACAGAATTTGCTACTCCTAAGCCCAATGGTGTTGCCCAATAATATTTGCTACTGCTACTCAGCTATTGGTGTCCCTGATAGAATTTAGATGTTCAGTGCCACAGATCCATGAAATCGTCCATTTAAACATAACAGTGGGGAACAGGGTAATAAAGGCAAAACTGAGTAAATTAAATTCTCCAGTCATAAAAATTCACAGTTAATTCTCTCTTTTGAGGTCTTGATGGGTTGAATCTAATTTCTGAGAAAGATGTTACAATAAATACATGTGTAGCATAGCCTTATTGATCCACATGGCTTGGCAGATACAGAAAACATTTGATTAATCTTGGCCTCACAGATCTGTTTTCAGTTGGTTTTACTAACACACATTTCTTTGGGACAAAACAATAATTCTTTACAACAGAAGTAGAACCTGTTCTTTTTATCTACTATCTAAATCAGGGTAATCATCCCTGGTGGCTGGGGCTTATGGGTGCTGTAGGCCACATCTGGAAAACACTACATTGGCTACCCCTGGTCTAAGTACATCAGATTGAAAATTACTCTGGTATGAAGTTGTGTGCATATTTTCTGCAATTTTTAAAAAGAAACCCAACAACTGCAAAGGCTACAATCTTCAATGAAGGACTGGCAGGAGGCATAATTCTTTGCCCTCCTACCCTTTTTTGCACTAAAATAATTGTCTCTGCTATTCATTTTTCCCATACCATATATCCCCATGTAGAAAGAAAAGCAGCTGGGGTGTATGTGTTGATTTTGAGCAGAAAAGTGGCTAGAAAAAAAGGAGTTAGCCAGCTCCCAAGCTCCCCTAGGGATGCATGAATCTGTCCATTTCAGTGACTCACCATTTTTCGTTTTTCTAGTCTTAAATTCAGTTTGCCATATTTTTGGATCAGTTTGCAATGATTTTTTTTAAAAAACCTCACAAAAATTTGTCAGCATTTTAATGCATGTTGGCCCTAACTTTTTTTGTATGCAGTTTTGCCTAATACAACTTGCAAGCAATTATACCTAACATGATATATTTGTGGATGCTACTTTCATTAATACATGCATTTTGAAGTAAACTTTTTCCTAATGTACGCATTTTGTACATGTTTTTGGTTGGAGAGCTGCACTGCAAAATTTGGAGAAGTGAGAATTTCGAAGGACAGCTGCAATTAGGTTTACATATCATTTCAGGAACTGTGAATTGGCTAATCCATGTTTTGCTCCTATCCCTAACCTCCATTCTGCCACCAGTTCTCTGCTGCTGTTTGAAGGCTCCTGTGACTGTTTTTGTTTAAATAAAAATAAAAAAAGTTGAGAGAAACATACACCCAACCTTGTGTCTCATTTAGCTGCAACCTCAGAAAGGACCTGGACCAATTTTTCCTTAAATATACACAAACACACACACCCCTACTCTCTTTTCTTGGGTAAAATTCTAATAAGGTGTTTCTTGCAGAACAGCCTGCAGGAATAAGGTGGTGTCGGGTTTAGAACCTAAAAGCAGAAGCTGAGATTGGAGATTTTTACAGCACCGTTAACTGATATTCTGATTTTAAATGGAAAAGAAGCACATTGGCTGAAACTCTAGAGGAAAAACAGTAATCCCAAATACATTTTTTTTGAAATTTTACTGGGGCATTAAAATGACACTGACCAAACTAGTCTATAAAAGACTGAGAAATATATTGTACAGGATTCTGTACTGGTGGGATGTATAAAACTGCCACTCAGGAAAAGAGAGAGAGAGAGAGAGAGGAAAATACAAAGCTCCTAAGCACCAGGAGAATGTGGGCCTTACATTGCTCTCATGTTGTTTTCAGGAAGAAGTGGAATTTCCAAAACTTTGGTGTTGGAAAGTATTGTTTCATGGCTGGTTGTGGAAACGGTCTTCCCAGTGATCCGGTGAACCTGGTAGAAGGCATGGGGTCGCAGCAGGCGGTCGTCTGCAGTCCCAATGAACAGCTGTAATGTGAGCGGTTCACTTTCTAAGTAACCATGTAGCTGGCAAGAGAACAGAAAAACACCTAGTAAGCACTGTACACAAAAACTACAAGGAATCTATTAAAATTTTATATGCAAGGGAGTCTAATTTAAGGAGAAAACTTGTGACAAGGGCTAAATGTTAAGCTTCCCCACCCCCAGACACTTTTTTGGTAACATAATATAGTAACAATAAAAAGGTGCACTCTGAGAATGTTTCATTATTGTAGATGGCCGAAGGCACTTCAGTTAGACATTGAACAGCACTGTTTCATACATTCAGCCTTTTTCTATTATAGTTTTCTATGGAAAACAGGTTAGCAACAATCAGAGTCTATGTTCTTCTAGAAAATCAAAGCCACTGGGATTGTGAAAACTAGGAGAACAGAGTTTCATCACTTTTGCTGTATATATATATATCTATATCTTTCCAGCCCCTAGTATTGAGGCCTCCCTTCATGATAATTGAGCATATTTTTAGAATGATATTTTAGAACATGCCTAGGCTGAAGCCTATCATACAGATTCTATAAGCACATAGCATATATAGACTGATGTTAAAAGAATTTTTTTTAGTTCAGCTCCTGCTGCTCTGGTTCACCAGATTCATCTGCGAGAAAAAGGGCTCAGAATGTAGTTTGCATAGAGGCAATATACAAGATGCTTAAATATAACTACTCACAACATCAGACTGGAAGAGGCAGGAAAGGGGGAAACCTCAGTTAAGTAGTTCAATCTGTGCTAGTGTCTGGCTACCTCTTGGCAAGCTGCACAACAGGCAGAACTTCTGATGTGCACACCACTAAAACTCTGCCAAAGAGAGGCTTCAGCTGCACGCAAAGACCCATTATATATCTGGCACAATTGGCATTCCTTCCATTTGCGTTTGTGAAATGTCTTAGCTAGCAAAAATAAAATAAAATAAAAATCAGAAATGTGCTCTTAAAGCTAAACAAATGTTAAAGAGGGAAGGCTTTTTTAAAAAAAACAAAAAACCCTGATAAACTTTAAGCTAGCCTTCAGTGTGAATACAGTTTGGTACATGGAGGTAAAAGTGGTATCTGGAAGTGACTTCTTGGGAAGCACAGAGGCTGCTTTTGGGGGAAGGGCCTCAGAAGCCCCACTGTGGGCATAGAGCCAACCATATTGTCCTTGTTAGCCAAATCAAAATAACTGGTGCATAAGAGAGGGCTGATGATGCTAAAAAACAAATCAATACAATAATGTGTCTGAAGCATACAAGAAAGACAAGTATCACAGGCATGGGTGTACTATATTAGCTTCTCCCTCTTGCACTTTCTGGACTTTATTTAGAAAGGGCTAGCTAGGCCTTTACCTTCTGAAGCCTGCGCAAGGCCAAGGATCACAATGCTAAACTGTTCCAAGAGGTATTTAGTCACAGATGAAGTATTAAAAATAACACTGCATGGAGATGACATACATGGCAAAAGGAACACCAAACAGAAGCCCTCTGAGTGAGCTGCTGGCCTTTTTTGCTGCCGAAAAGGAGTGTTTTTGAACCAGGGTGGTTGTCTGACTGATAGGGATGGTGTAGGGAGATTTCTGAACAACATAATTCATTGTGTCCTGGCTCTCACCCAAAAAATGACAATGGGTGCACTTTGTTGTAAGTAAAGAAGTGGATGTTTATTACTGCAGACTAAGAGTTCCAGCTCAGTGTTGTGGAAAGAGCAGAATATAGTCCAGGGGTTCATACAAGGCAAAGGGGCAGTGAGTCTGCTTCAGAATCAAGGCCAAGGTTCAGGTGTCCAAGATCAGTAACAAGGGTTTCAAAATGGCACAGGAGCTGTGAAATTTTCCAATGAGCTTCCTGCCTACCTGCCAGGCTTTTAGGCAGAGGCAGAGAAGGCCCAGGTACTCACGAGAATCCCTGTCCCTATGGGAATTTGTGGCATGAAGGCGGGTGCTCTGCCTAGGGAGACAAGTCTCCTCTTTTCTCTTTATGCACTGCCTCTTCCTGAGAGACTTTGCTGGACCTGCCTCCTCCTCGTCCAGCGGGGAAACAGCCTCCACAGTCTGTAACACCTCCCTCTTCTCTGCAGGCAAGGAAGAGGCAGCCTCTGGGTCTCCCACCTCATCAGCAGATGGAGTCACATCCGGAGGCAGAAGGTTATTGTTGGGGTTTTTTGGTCAAAAGCACTCATCCCCCCACTTCCTCAAGTGCTTTCCACTCCTGGTCTGAATCAGAGTACTCCAAGGGGATCATCGCACATGGGATACTTTTTATAAGACAGGCACCTTCGCCTATACCTCAGAAGTAATGCAAACCAAATGTGTTTCGTACACTCCATTAATATGGACGGGGATTGCAATATTGTTAATTAGTTCAGCTCTCCTCCTGTATTGGAAACAATAACCAAAACATGGCAGTAAAGAGTTGATGTGATGTGGCAATTTCTTTTTGTGTGAGACGACTCAAGGAAAAAAGATTCTATTAAGGGCCAGAAGAAGAAAGACGGAAAGGAAATAGGAGAGAAAAATGGCATTCAGTTATATTAGCATTATATTCAATTATTCTGTCAAATACAAGAAGAATTGTCGGGAAGCAGGTCCAGCCCACGACATTTTGCTGCCTGAGGCAAAGCACAAGATGGCACCTCCATTCCACCTGCAAAAGCCAACCACTCTGGCAGATGAATCTGACTCCAATACTAGCAACGGTGTCTTCCACTACTCCCAAGGCAGCAGGCTAGTTTGGAGGTGCAGGGCTTATGTGACACACACAGTTCTGTCCTTAACACTTTGCCACCATCCCTCACAGCACTCGCTTCCTGAGGTAGCTACCATATTCTGCTAATGATAGGGCTGGAGCTATTGCGAAGCCAACAGAAAGCTCAAATGGCATACATAGAAAGTCTCACAATGGGTGTGCAGCTTGACCCGGTCTTTTTTTTATATATAGGTTATTTACATTATTGTATATATGAGGATGCTATGAGTAGATTGTTTTGTTTGTCTGATTTTTCATTTAGCTTCATTCTACTACTAGGTGGGACTTACTAGCTTTGTTCCACTTGAAATGATTTGCATATCAACGATTAAATGTTCTGTATTCTATCTGGATGCAGACATTAACTTATTATGGGAAAGACTGAAAACATTTTAATTAACTCCTGCGAAGCTCCTAGAAGATGGTATCTAGCCAATCATAACACCGTTAAAGGATAAAAGGAGTCAGGAGATCTCATCAAAGACTCACCCCAGACAAATGTCATGGTCTATATACACTAACGTTGGATAGGGGTGAATATACCTTCCTCGTCCTTCTGGATCTCTCAGCGGCTTTTGATACCGTTGACCACGGTATCTTGTTAAATCGCCTTGAGGGATTGGGAATAGGGGGCACTTCCGGGAAGGGTTGCTTTGCCTGTGCTGCCTCTGAGACGAGCTCTTGTCTCAGAAGAAGCTTTTTCAGCTTCAAAATCAGTCACAACGCTCTTTTTGACTGATAAAGATTTTCTCCCGGTCAGGGAGAAACGTAGAGATCAACCACAAAGCCTGTTTTTGTGGGGAGGACTGGATTTCATTTATTTATGAGAGAAGGTTCAAACTGCAATGCCGGATGGACTTTCATCAAGCTCTTGCTGATTACAGCAACACGTTTATCTTTTCTTTAAAGAAAAACGGACTTCAACAAGCAGATAAGCATCCTTCTTTCTATTTTCTTTTTTGACTTGGTTTAAATTGGTGTAGCAAAAAAGAGATTTGTCAATGAATCAGCTGTGAAAAACGTCTAGGTGAGTTTATGGCTTTTCTCTTTCACTAACGAAATTAAGGAGGAAAGAAATCGAAAAAGCTTATCTTTGTTTTTATCGCAAAAAGCTGTCCTGGAGGTGCATTCTAAAGATACCAACGGAAGAGGGATTTCTATTTCGAGGAGGGGGAAACAAAAACTTTTTTTTTTGGTCTATTTCATTTTGACGAATCTGCTTATTCACGACGCCACTAATTGTTTTGATGTTGGGAACTAAGTTTGTTTTTGTATTCCTGAATACATAGAGATAAGGCAGGCTGTATTGTCTACACTGATATAAGCAAGCCTGGAACATTAACCCAATTGTGGCTGAAATAATTTTTGTTTCTGTGGTTTTAAGAAAGACAACCAGGAAAGTGATTGAGACCATGGAAGAAATTATGTTTCAGAAAATAATGGGTGAGATTGAGATAACGAAACAAACCCTGAGACAGGGTAGACAGGAGATGAAAATTGAATTTAACAAAATGACGCAGGAGCTTAAAGAAACAATGGATTTTGTGAGAGAGGAGTTTGATGGGATAGTGAAGCTACAAGCCCTGGAGATTGGAACAAATGTGAAATTGGAAAGAGATTTGGAGTTTATGGATGTTAGAAATAAAGTTTACTGTTTGGAATTCAACGTTGTCTCTGAAGAAATTAATGAAGATTTTGGTTGTAAAGTTATCAATGTCTTGGATAATTTTCTGGACTGGAATGATGTGATGGAGCTTGACATAGAAAAAATCTATGGAGTTGGCTACAGATATGTGACAGTGGAGAAACTCTTAAGAAATGAGCGGACTTCCGGGAAGGGTGACTGGACTTCCGGGAAGGGTGACTTCGCTTGTGCCTGCTTTTGAGACGGGCTCCCGCCTCAAAAGAAGCTTATTCAGATATAAATCAGTCAGAACATTTTTTTTTTGACTGATGAAATTTCTCCCGGGCAGGGAGAAACGTAGAGATCAACCTCAAAAGCCTGTTTTTGTTGGGAGGACTGGATTTCATTAATTTATGAGAAAAGGTCCAGCCAGCAATGCCGGACGGACTTCCGAACAAGCTCTATCTGATTAATGCGATACGTTTATCTTTTCTTCAAAGAGAAAACGGACTAACAGGCAAGCACCCTTCTTTCTATTATTTTTTTTACTTGGTTTAAATTGTTGCAGCAAAAAGAGATTTGTCAAATGAATCAGCTTTAAAGAACTTCTGGGTGAGCTATAACTCTTCTCTGTTATTCACGAAATTAACAGCTTATCTCTGTTTCTATTGCAAAAAGCTGTCCTGGAAGTGCATTCTAAAGATATAAACAGAAGAGGGATTTCTATTCCGAGGAACATTATATTGTCTGGGACTATTCTCTTTTTGGTCTATTTTATTTTGACAAATCTGCTTCTTCACGACGCCACTAACTGTTTTGATGCTGGGAACTAAATTTGTTTTGTGTTCTTGAACATAGAGAGATAAGGCAGGCTGCTCTGTTTATACTGTGATGTCATCAAGCCTGGAATATTAACCCAATTGTTGCTGAAATAAGAAGTGGTTCTTCTTTATTTTTGTTTTGTTTTGTTTTCGTGGTTTTAAAAATGGCAATCAAGAAAGTGGATGAGAATCTGGAAGTAATTATGTTTCAGAAAATAATGGATGAGATTGAGATAACGAAACAAACCCTGCGACAGGGCAGTAAGGAGCTGAAAATTGAACTGAGCAAAATGACGCAGGAGCTTAAAGAAATAGGGGATTCTGTGAGAGAGGAGAATGAGATCAGAGATGAGAAAAGAAAAAATAAAGGGAAGATACAAGCCCTGGAGATTGGAACAAATGTGGAATTGGAAAAAGATCTGGAGTTTATGGATATTAGAAATAAAATCTACTGTTTGGAATTTAACGTTATCTCTGAAGAAATTAATGAAGATATTAGAGATAAAGTTATCAATGGCTTGGATAATCTTCTGGACTGGAATGACGTGATGGAGCTTGATATAGAGAAAATCTATGGAATTAACTGCAGCCATGTGACAATGGAAAAACTCTCAAGAGATGAGCCAGTGCATTTTGTAAAAAAGAACACAGATATGACTTTACAACAATATTTCAGCAACTTATTCAGAATTGATGGCAAGAAAATATTTGGGATAGAGGAAATTCCCATCAGACTCTTATTATATGACTATGGCTATGACAGCAAGATTATTATGGAATACTGATAATGGAAGATTGGACACTGAAATTACTGGACTTAACAGGACTATTGAAGATGGAAGATGGAATTAATATGGATAATGGAATAATGGCTATTGAAATTATTGGACCTAACAGATTTTGATGAGATGGATTAATTGATATGTTTATTTGGACTATGGTTATGACAATAAGATTATTATTATTATTAACAAGATGGATTAATCGACATGTTTATTTGGAGAAAAATTGATAGATATATTTCTTAAAGAATTGAAACCTCTCTTTGACTTTTTGTGGAAAGAATAAAGTAATGTTTATGAGATTTGATGATTAATTAAGATAACTACTGGAGGAAAGTGATTTTATAATATAATTTAAGAGACAGGATTGTTATATATTGTAGACCTACAACTGATTTGATCTGCGACAAATGGGAAGTCAACATTTTATTTTTTTGTTTAATCATTTTTGTTTTGTTTTGTTTTTTGTCTTTGAATGTTTTATGATTTTGTTTTGTATGTTTTATGAAAATTTGAATAAAAATTATTGTAAAAAAAAAAAAGAAATGAGCCAGTGTATTTTGTAAAAAAGAAGAACAGAGATATGACTTTGCAGCAATATTTCAGCAACATATTCAGAATTCTTGACTGGAATGATGTGATGGGGCTTGACATAGAAAAAAGTTATGGAATTAACTACAAATATGTGACAGAGCAGAGATGCACCCAGAGCAGAGATGTGACTTTACAACAATATTTCAACAACATATTCAGAATTGATGGCAAGGACATATTTGTGATGGGGGAAATTCCCATCAGACTCTTGTTATATGACTATGGCTATGACAGCAAGATCATCATGGGATACTGATAATGGATGAATGGATACTGAAACCACTGGATTTAACAGGACTATTGAAGATGGAAGATGGAATTAATATTGATAATGGAAGAATGGTTATGGAAATTATTGGACTTAACAGATTTGACGAGATGGATTAATTGATATGTTTACTTGGACTATGGCAATGACAACAAGATTATTATGGGATACTGATAACGGAAGAATGGCTACTGAAATTACTGGACTTAACAGGATTATTGAAGATGGAAGATGGAATTAATATAGATAATGGAAAAATGGCTATTGAAATTATTGGGCCTAACAGATTTGAATTAGATGGATTAAGCGATAAGTTTATTTGGAGAAAAATTGATATATCTCTCAAGGAATTGAAACCTCTCTTGGACTTTTTGTGGAAAGAATAAAATAATGTTTATGAGATTTGATGATTAATTAAGATAACTACTGGAGGAAAGTGATTTTATAATATAATTTTAGAGATAGGATTGTTATATATTGTAGACCTATAACTGATCTGCGACAAATTGGAAGTCAACATTTTATTTTATTGTTTGGTTGTTTTTGTTTTGTTTTGTTTCTTGTCTTTGAAAATTTGAATAAAAATTAATGATAAAAAAAAGGGAATAGGGGGCACTGTTTTACGGTGGTTCCATTCCTATCTCTCAGGCAGGTACCAACGGGTGGCATTGGGGGATGAGGTTTCAGACCCTTGGTCTCTGAATTGTGGAGTACCACAGGGTTCTATCCTCTCCCCCATGCTATTTAACATCTATGTGAAGCCGCTGGGAGCCATCATCAGGAGTTTTGGGCTGCAGTGTCACCAATATGCGGATGACACTCAGCTCTATCTCTCATTTAAATCTTCACCAGAGTTGGCTGTGAAGACCAGGTCCAAGTGCCTGGAGTCCGTAAGTGGATGTATGGGCGAAAATAGGCTGAAGCTGAACCCCGATAAGACCGAGGTGTTGCTCGTGGGTGACAAGAGAAGGTTGGGAGATATCGACTTGGTACTTAATGGGGTGAGATTACCCCTAAAGGGCCAGGTCCGCAGCCTAGGGGTCATTCTTGACTCCCAGCTGTCAATGGAGGCTCAGGTTTCGGCAGTGAGCCGGGCAGCTTGGTATCAATTACATCTGATACAAAGGCTGCGACCCTACCTTCCTGTACTTCTGCTCCCACAAGTGATACATGCCCTGGTCTCCTCTCGCTTAGACTATTGTAATGTGGTCTGTGTGGGGTTACCCTTGAAAATGGTCCGGAAACTGCAGCTGGTACAGAATGCGGTGGCACGCTTGATTAAGCATAGCCGCTGCCGGGATCACATCACCCTGGTGTTGGTAGATCTACACTGGTTACCAGTGGTTTACCGGGCCCAATTCAAGGTGTTGGTGTTGACCTTTAAAACCCTATATGGTTTCGGCCCAGTTTATCTGAAGGACTGCCTCCAATATCACCAATTAGGCCGCCTTACAAGATCAGCCACACAGGACCTCCTCTCAGTCCTACCAGTCAAAACAGCTAGGCTGGTGCAGACCAGAGACAGAGCGTTCTCAGTTGTGGCCCCCACCCTCTGGAATTCTCTCCCTTACGATCTCCGACATGCCTCCTCCCTGATGAGTTTCCGGCGAGCTTTAAAGACCTGGTTATTCAGGCAGGCTTATAAGAACGTTGGGGTGGATTAGTTTTTCTTGATCTTTTAATTACTGTTTTTGATGTTAGATTAATCTGATGAATGTGTTGATTGTATATTGTATACTGTATATTTTATTCTATGTAAGTCGCCTAGAGTGTCCGTTCAGTCGGACAGATAGGCGACTAACAAATAAAATTTTATTATTATTATTTATTATAACTCTATTCAATTTTCCAAAAGCTACTAGGAGGACAAAAAAACTGCACTTCAAACTTCACTGCACTGTACATTAACACCTTTCTTTTAATTTTCTGCCTGGAGGATTTACGATCAATACTTCTAGGATGCAAAGTTACACTTTCTAGAAAAGATTTATAGCACTCAGTCAGGCACAGGTAAAAAAGGTTTACACTCTGAGGCACACTTGGAAGTCTCATCATCCCCTTGCTTCACTTCGTTTTGCAGTTTATGGTGGAATTCAAAGTAATTTGCACAACACCATTACCTTGTCCTTATGTCACTTGCTACTGGTAGTCAGCCTACACAATCACACAAAATATAGGGACATAGAAAACAGACAAATCTGAGGACCATATGGCAGGACTCAGTTCCAAGATTATACTGTTTCCCCCACTCCTTCCTCCTGCCAAAGATGGGCAGCCTGATCCTATCCCTGACTTTAACATCTGTGATGCGAACAGCTAGATCAGCAATTTATGTAAGGCAAGTGGGGCACATCTGTCTGATTCTACTGCAGTCACCTCCTAACAGTTCTTCATCAGCACAATGTTGAGACAGCATGAAGGGACAGAATCTGTTTCAGGACCCTTAGGGTACTATGCTTGATAATGCAAGAGACTTTATTCCTTCCATCCCCACATAGGGCTTTACCTACCAATACAGCAGATGTTGGTGAACTGTAATTCCGATCATCCCTGGCCATTGGCCATGCTTGCTGGAGCTGGTAGGAATTGTAGTTCAGCAACACCTGGAGGGCTAAAGGTTCCTCACACTGATAACTGCAACTGTTACAGGTATGAGGAGACATTTTGTATCAGTGTTGGAAGTTGCCCGTTCCTGTGTGTCCACTGCTTTTGTGCAGCAGAGCAGAATGCTGGGCTGTTACCTAAGTTTTAGGCTAAGAAACCTGCAGCAATTTATGGGTCCATATTTCTCAAGACATTTGTTGCCACACTCCCTCTCATTCTGCTCATTTTGAATTTGAAAACAGATCTTGCAATTCTTTTGGCTGCTTATTCAAGCCAGATGTTTGCTGACAAATGCGTTACATACTTATTCACCCACTGATGACAGGTCCAGAAGAAAGGAAAATGAATAATTTGAATAAAACTGCACACCCAAAACATTTTTGTCTGTCTTTGTGATGGACAATTCTTACTGAAGTGTGAACCAGTTATCCACTTTTAACATTCACTGTGCTGGGGCTAGCCTGGGAAAAATCATAGGGTCTAGCTTTTATACAAAATGCAGATGTCGCTAAACTAAAATGGTCTTTTCTCAGTTTTTGCTTGCCTAATTACCTATGTTCATTAGCTATGTGACAGATGCAGTTGTACTGGTTTTTAAAAAGTAGGCAGAAGGGAGTCACATTAGAATGAGTTCACTTTTGCTCTGCAAGGACCGTCATTACAAAACAGTTTGTAACTTCCTAAATATTTGAAGTAGTTTTCCTGTTCTATTTTGTAAAGTGGATATAGATCAGAGATAGGACCAAGAAAACAGAATGGCTGCTCCCCACCAAATAGACACAGGCAGGTAAAAAAATAGATAACATAAAAGTTGCACTACATCGTTTAATAATACATGGCCCTATTAAATCTGCGCTAATAAACATTACAGGAAACCAAAACCAAACCTAAAACAGTATTTGTTTTTTCTTCATTCACAACAGCTTATTCAAGAAAAGCAAGTATTTTGTGCATCTAGTTCTATTGAAATAATGTTTTAAGAAAGCCTAATGAAACACACAAAAGCTTCTTCTTTTTTTAGAGGGACAGACAGACAGACAGACAAAGTGTGCTTCCAGACAGTATTTTTGGGTGGGACTGAATCACAAACTGGCAAATTCAGGTTGCACAATTAAAGTGGATTTGGAGCTCTTATGCAACAAACCCGCTTCCCCAAAAGACCAGACTTTTGTGGCATGGAAAGAGACAGGAAAATGCAGTGGAACGTGTGGAATAACACTTGCTTTGATACAACATTGTCTAGCTTCCTTGCTAACAAATCAGAGTGAATACTCATTACATAGCCAACATTGTCTAGCCTCCCCACAAACTAATTGGAGTGAATACTCATTAAAATAGCCAATGTCATCTAATCTCCTTGAAAACAAATCAGGGTGAAAGCTCAATAAAGAGGTCGTCTGGAAGCACCCAAACCTGGCTATGGTCAGTTTGTGAATCTTGGATATAACTAGGTCTCAAGTTCTGTTGCCACCTTTCAAGGCCAATAATAGTGATGCTGAGTCCAACACTCGTCTCGTGACAACTTCAAAGAGAAAATTCCAGTGTCAGTAGAAACATTGTTGATTGTGATTAGAATTCCGGTTCCATAATAGCCACAAACTGAAAACTTGTACACAACACATGCTACAATGTCTAGCAAACTTCTTAACTACATCAATGTCACTCCAAGAGTTGCTTTACACATTGAACCTTTGTGGAATGCCTTCCTGAAGGAGATCTACCAGGCTCCATCACATCCCTTCTTTTGGGAGGCACTAAAAACATGGGCTCTTCCAAACATAACTCCTTGGATTTTTTATACTGCTAGTTTAAATATTTTGTTTTAAACTGTGTTTAAAACTGAACTTTTAATCTTGATGTATTATTTTATTTTTTCTGTAGTTTATATATTATTTTATTATGGGTATTTCTATGCTGTGATTTCTATGATTTAGGATTGTCTTTGAAGATGTTTTTGTCTTTAAGATTTTATTTTTTTAAAAAATCTGTGTTTTGTTTCCTTTTATAAAAAAATGGGTTAAAACTCCAAAAGAAAGAAAACACTTTACTCACCTATATACTGTCACACATTATAAACAGATATGTATACTGTTACACGTACAAGTGTTGGGAGCTGCAGGTGGCCATAGCTCCCAAGGAAAGGATCACATTGTATATACACTCGGGGTGGACTTACCGTTAGACAAAATAAAGCAGTCACCTCACGCAGCAGATGCTGGGGGCACAGAAAAATGTTGGATAGAACTGTGTGTGTCAGATAGCCTGTCCTGCGGCCCTAGTTAGCCTGCTGCCCTCAGATACAGTGAAGGATATTGTCCCATCATCAATGTTGATGGAAAATTAACCTACAAGTCTGGTTAGCTTCTGCACTTGAAAATGGTGTGTGTGTCATATTGTCCTTCACCTCAGGCAGCAAAATGTCTTGTCTCCGTTAGAAAGAGAGACAAAAATATGACACAAACTACTTGCATGGCAAAATTTCTAATATGGAAGATTTTAAGTCTTTCTGAAATATATCCTCTCTCACAATATTGTCAAGCCACAGGCCAAACTCTGCATAGTCCAAAAATACCTTAAAACTCCAATGGGAAGAATTTAATCCAGTAAATGGAAGAGTTAGATTCAGGCCTACTTGGAAATTCATTTTATTGTGCTATCTGCGGATTTCCAAGAAAAAGCAGAGTATGACATTCAATAGATAAGAGATGCCCTTCCATAAGTCAAATTAGACATTACCCGAGCCTCATCTTTGACCTCACTTCTGTTCTGCCAGTGAAAGTGACAGCCTGGCAGGGCTTTGGATATGACACTTACTGTACAATGTCTTCAATTGCTCCCCTTCCTACTCTTAGATACATCCTGCCTGGGACAAAGGCATGCAAAATCATTCTTCAATTGAGAGTAAACCTGGCTAAGCTGTGATTTTGAAAAGAACTCATACATACCAAAATAAAAAAAGCCTCACTCCATGTATCTTCTTGAGCCTGAAATTAAGTTGGACGTTGAGCTCCAGGCCAGAGGAACCGGCATTGTACAACCTCCCTTGAAATTAATAGGAGTGTTACAACTCCAGTGGAGTCTGTACAGGAGACATTGCCACTGGTTTGTGCTCATTTTGTCTACGAACAATGTGGAGGATTCAAATAAACATCTGAGGAAGAGCATTTCCTGAACTACTACCCCATGTCCAGCTTTCTTCATTATAAATGGAGGGAGCACTGCAGTGGTGGCTGGTGCCCATTGGGAATGGTAGGGTGGAGGGCAGGGGGAGGAGTCAACAGTAGGTGGAGCCAGAGCCAACAGAGTCAGTTCTAGTTTTGTCCCCACCCTCCTCCCTGCTGAGTTCTACAAGGCAACACTGAGACTACGGATGGAAAGCTAATATGCAGTTCCATCCCCTGGTTTGGTTAGAAGTAAGAAGGCAGGCAGATGGGGACTGGCTGAGAGCAAACTGAAGTTGGTTGGGGAGTGTCCTATTCACTCTAGTGGCCTAACTATACTGGAGCACAGTGCAATGGAACAAGAAGTATGACACATTTTGGAAGAACCTAATTAATTAAAAAATGCAAGCACCAAAGACAATCTGCTTTCCTAAAAGTACAGGTCTGAACAACAACAAAACTTCAGATACCAATATTGAAATAAAAAATGTTAATTGGGGAAGGCACTAGAATTAGGATGATTGGATTCTCGCACCACTAAACTATCCAAGAAGTGAATGCTAGCCATCTTAGTTTATGCTGTTTCTCATGGTTTGTTTGTACATTTAAGTAAAAAGGAAAGATTGCATGGATTTTTAAAAATATATTATTGAAATGGAAATGGACTGCCTTCAAGTTGATCCTGACTTGTGGCTATCCTATGCATAGGGTTTTCATGGTAAGCAGTATTCAGAGGGGGTTTACCATTGCCTCCCTCTGAGGCTAGTCCTCCCCAGCTGGCTAGGGCCTGCTCAGCTTGTCACAGCTGCACAAACCAGCCCCTTCCTTGTCCGCAACTGCCAGCTGGGGGGCAACTGGGCTCCTTGGGACTATGCAGCTTGCCCACGGCTGCACAGGTGGCCGGCACGTAACCCCTGAGCCACTCACTATGGGGGTGATCTTTACACCCAGGAGACACGAGCGGGGATTTGAACTCACAGACTCAGGCTCTTCTCCCCACTGTGCTATACCAGCTGTATAAATATATTATTAGCAAGGTTTATATCTAGTATTCACTTCCTTACAGCAATGTTATAAAGCAAATGTGCATTTTCCCCCAAACAGCCTAGCTTGGGTTAGCCCACAAATAAAATCTGGATTATTTAATAAAGTTCTCTCTATAGTATGGGAAAGAAAAAACCAGGCTGTATACATGTATGTGCATAATGGATGAAAAGATCTGTCAGTTTCAGTTCTCTCAGTTTCTCATTTTTCCAGTCTTAAATTCAGTTCTCTCCATTTCTGTAGCTATTTGCAATTTTTTTTAAAAAAAAGAATCCTCATGAAAACTCTCTTCCACTGTAGTGCAAATTTCTCCTAATAAACACATTTTATAGGTGGTTTTGACTAATGTACACATTTTTGCAAGCATTTCCTCATCATATAATGCAGGTTTTTTTGTATTTTCACTCATATATTCATTTTTATGCACGCTGTCCCCTAACATACACATTTTTGTAAACATTGTTTGGTTGGTGAACTGCATTGCAAAATTAAAATAACTGCAAATTTTGAAGGATGGCTGTGTTTTGCTTCTCATATTGTTTTGGAAAATGCAAATTTGATAGATTTGGATTGAAATGCAAACTGAATTTCTCACCCATCCCTAATGTGCATACATGCTCTCACACAAACAACATGTGCATGAATGTGTTTTCATATATCATATATGAATATATATTCATATATTATGATACTATCATGATACAGCTGGAGATATGTACGAGAATATTCTTCTCCTTGATGTAACTATGCTGTAATCTTATAGTAACAGAGATGTTTTGCACTTACTGACTTGCTTACTAGATATTTGGGCACCTATCCAGAATAAAATGCTATTTACAGCCACTGTCTTGCACAATATCCTCTATCTTTAGGAATACACTGTAGCAGAAATGTCCATAGTTCTAAAAGGTTCTTTTCTCCCTACAAGTCAGAAGCATGAAGCCACCCCAAATCTCTCCCACCCTCTCTCAATCTCTCTCTCTCAGGCTGATTCCTGAAATGACACTCTGTGTTTGTTAAGTCATCTGTGGAAGTGTTTTCCTTGAACAAGACTAAGGATGTTTCAGAGTGTAGAAGCCTCCTTTTCCCAACACAGTATTTCCCCACTATTTTAGGATTTCTATTCTCATTTTTTCTTCAGTCAGTCCCTTAGGAGGAAAGAGATCTTTTATAGTTGGAGGAGATGCAGTCCTCACCCCCGCCAACCTGAATAAGCTTGCTGTATGGGAAGAATTTCAAGAGCTTAATCAATTGATTGGCAGCTTGATCCAGTTTGACTGAAGTGCTTCAGTTAAACTGGCTTCTGAATTATTATTATTATTATTATTATTATTATTATTATTATTATTATTATTATTAATAATAATAATAATAATACCCCACCTTCCGGCCAAAGGCCCTCAAGGCGGCTTACAAAAAACACAAATATAAAAATACAATATAAAATATATCAATAAAATAATACAATTTGCAAAATACAATTTACAAAAGTTAAATAACTGCTCTTAGGCTAACAATGTAAGATGCACAACACATGAGGGAAAAAGGACAGGGAATTACAGGCAAAAGATTCCATAGTTAAGTCAAGACTTTCTGGTGGCAGGGGACACTACATTACAAAAACTCCATATGCTGTACTTTCTTTGTCATGAGTGCAGGGTACGAGGGAGAAGAAATAAAGAACAGAAGGATTAATACATACATGGGTCAAGGGGACCTATTCAAGCTTATTCTCTCTACAAATAAGTCCACAGATGCAAGCAGAGGGTAAGGGAATGGACTGCAAATGGTTAATGGATGGTGGGGAACTTCTCTCCTGGATGGTTTGCATATCCTACTACAAGTGACCTTCAGATACTTGCTTATCCCAGAAGACCTGCATTCACTTTTAACAAGAGTCTTGCAACACCATCAAAGCTAGCACATTTATTATAGCAGCCTTCTCCATCCTGGAGCCTTCCAGATGTTTGAGACTACATCAGCCTCAGCCAGCATGCCAAATGGTCAGGGATGATAGTTGTACTCTTAAACATCTGTAGAGCACCAGGTTGGGGAAAGATCAGGCCAAGGTAGCAAGCATCTTATTCAGTGGCCAACCAGATCCCTGTGGGATGTCATAATAATTTGTTAGACTAGAAACACACTCACTGTTCTGCTGGTTCCAGTATGTCTCTACCTCTCTCTTCTGAAAATGGGGGCACATGATGGTACTCAAACCCTGCTACTTTTTCCTATAAAAGCTGGTGAGAGCTTTTTTAAAAAAAGTTTTTATTTATTTATTTATTTATTTGATTTATATGCCTAAATCTTCTAAGAGATTTCACAGTCTCTTGGCAGATAAACCCATCCCCCCGCCGGGTGTGGCTAATGGAAAAACTTTGATCCAGCAACTAGTGTGTTTACAGCCAATGTCTTAAACGTTGGAACACGCAAGCCCACTCACCACAAGGTGACGATCCTCTAAGGACAGAAGGGACCCATCTCACACATGCAACTGGCCAAAAGGAGAGATTACAAGATAATGTGCTTTTGAAAGGCTTGTGTGGTTAGATCCAACCCAATAAAAATGAGTACTTCAAGTGGGGTAGTCATGATACTCTGTGGCAGCAAAAAGAAATATTCTTGTGGCATGTTTAAGATATTAGCTGTAAACACACTAGTCGCTGGATCAAGTGAGAGGATGAGAACAAGCTAATTAGGCTGAAACATCTGGCGACTTTAGACCTATCAGGCACAGAGGAAAAGCTGAACTATAAGTAAGTAGTCATGTGGGCAGGAAACCAGCAGCCACTTTGCAAGTGTGGGTTTTCCTTAGGAAGTGAGGAGGGCAGAGCAGATGTGCTACGATCTCCCTCTAGAGACCCTCTACTTCAAGGGTGGGGAAACTTTTTCAGCCCAAGGGTCAGATGCATAGCAACTTCTGAGGGCCAAATGGGTGGTGGCAGAAGGAAAGGTAAAAACTAAAATAAAAAAACTATTTTCCCCACTTTCTCCCACTGCACCTCATTTAATACATTCCATTATTACTTCCCATCCCTTCCCTGTTTCAGTTTTAATTTTCACCCCATTGCACCTCATTAAATTCACTCCATTATTACTAGATCACATTAATATGAAGCTCATTCTGCTTCTTAGATGTCAACAAGATGCACTAAATCCTTACTATACAAAGTGGTTAATATGGTTTAGCTGTGGCCTTTCTTTTTTTTTGAAAAACTGAAAAGCTCACCTGAATCTCCCTGCCAGCAACGTTGTGAAGCGGCACTGCCTAGACAGTTCAAACAAGTCAGTCTGAGAATTCTTTCCTGATCTTAGCGAAGAATTGGAATTTGGAAGCTGTGACCAGTCTCAGACACCGGAAATCCTTACAGTAGGGATGAAATACCTGTCCCTCCCCCGAGTTGCTGTTCAACTACAACTTTCCTCAGCCCTAGTCTCTGTGGGCCAACAGCAAGGATAATGGAAGTTGTAGTCCTATAAGATCTGAAGGGCCACAGGTTCCCTATTCCTGACAAAGGGGCTCCCTTCTCACAGAATATCCTTACATTTGGGAAGTAAAAATAGATGCCCATCTTACAATATGATCATGAGGGGCTCTCTGAACATTAGTAAGCAATCAATATATTGACAAATGTGTTGAGAAAAGGAAGGGGAGAGATACAACAGGGGGAGGGATAAAAGACACAGCCAAAATGATGTCAACAAATACTTTCATTGCCACATATAGATATTGCAAAAACATCTGGATTTCAGTCAGAACTCTCATTTTGAACTGGAAAAGTTTTGCACTAGACACAAGAGGGGAATTATGTGCATACTTTTATGATTCCAGATTAAGAAGGTGATGATAAAGGCTGGTGGGTAATTTATTGGAGTTCTGTAGAACTAGACTGGAACAGCAGAGGCTGGTTTCCTGGGTGTGTGAACTGAACTACTTACCACACACAGAAATAATTTGGAGGAAAGGATATTTCATCAAAGCTGGAACTTTGGCTTTGTGCATGTATAAATATACCTCATATTTTAATATTCAGCAAATGCTTAAATGAAGGCAGCAGCACCAGCTGGTTAAGGAATGTGTTCTAGGCCCAGATCCTACAAAATGACAAAAAAGTGCCCCAACACCTCCCCCTGCCCTATGCTGTAAGCTTCACAGAGTCTGGAAATAATGTGTATTTTTATTATACACAAGAAGTTATAAGAACATACAGTGCACTTCACAACCATTAAAATCAATGGGTGTTTGCCATTGGCTTCAATTTGATGTGGATTACAGCCACAATTCTGAAGCTTCTCTGGGCTGCTTGCAGTTTGACTTGCATGCGCCATTACTCTTCCTGCATACATGTGCTGTATGACCTGTGAATATTTTAGAATCCAGATGGCAGTTCATCTTTGAGAACTAGTTGCGGGTGCTACTACTTTATGCACAAGAGGGTGCTACTAATTCATACACATACCTATATGTGTAGCCAAAGGAGACATGTGGGGGAATCATCCCACGTCCGACTCTGTGGGTGGGGTGGGGGATACATAACAGCTCTGATATAAACAAACCATCCATAACCATGATGAGATAGCATTTGGTCAATTGTTGCTATTTTTAATATAGAAAATTAATTTTATACATACTCTAAAACATTCAAATTTCTTCCTGCCAAGAGGAAGCTTGGCTTATTTAAAGAAGGGTGTTGTTTGACGAGAATAGACTAAGGAGCTCCATTTAAAAGCTTCATTTCTGTAAATATTTGGAGAAGGGTAAGTACTGGGAAATACTGAATCATAACCCTAACATTTTGCAATGGAGTTACTTTCTTGGATGCCTGAAAATGAAGGGGGAAGAAAATCAGACAAACTACATTTTTTAAATTGCGGTTCTGAGACAAAGTGGCCTACTTAGGGGTAGATGGGCAAGGCAATGTCAAGGTCAACACAGTTCAAACACACTGGCAAAAACAATATAGGGCTGCCACCAATGTGTTTGCACCTTGGCAAACTCACCGCCACCTCACCCCTCCTGGAAAGCAGCAGTGACACAAGCAACCAGAGGTCAGGGGAGTGCCACTGCCCCACCATGCTGTCCACTACTGGTTATGTGCCAAGTAAGTGTTCTGTTGTAGGCAAATGTAGAATAAAGACTTAAAAGTCAAATTCATTTACATTTTTCTTGTGACATCTTGTGATGCAATATCTGTCTGGATGTCTGAAACTGCTTTCATGAAAAATGGCTTGTGATAAGTTTTATTTTACATGCCTAAATAAGCAAATATAGGTGCAACTTATGGATGGCTTGGGGGTGGTTAGACAAATTCATGGAGGATAAGGCTGTCAATAACAACTAGCCATGGTTACTGTGTACTATCTCCAGTTTCAGAGGTAGCATGTCTCTGAATACCAGTTGTTGGGGAACGCAAGTGGGAGTCTGCTATCATACTCATGTCCTGTTTGTGGGCATCCCATAGAGATCTGGTTGGCTACTATGAACAGAATGCTTGCTACCTTGCAACACTCATATTCTTAATCAACTGTCCACTGAAATCAATGGCAAAATTCCCATTGTTGTCAATGGCTAGATTGCTCTCTCTATACAGCTCAATACACAGCTCGTGTGTGCGCACACACAGTGACTTTTTGGGTGGCACAGAATTAGGTGAAGCATGCAATGGCACTCAGCGTGCATTAAACTGTTATGTTGGTCCATCATTTAGATATTTGGCATCCTAAAATTCAAAGCAAGGCATTCTTAGAAACTTTTTGGGAAGGGCATAATTTACCTCACAATGGGAGCCTTGAAATATGCTTAGTAGAACAAGGAGGACTCCATTATGCAATTAATAAAATGGTATATGTTTTAAATGGATGTTATTTTGTGATTTTACTATATTTCACATTATTACTGCATTTGCAATGTCTACAGTTTCCATGCAAAAATGAAGGCTTGCGGGAGAGGGATAATTGTACATATGATTTGTGTTAGATAAAATATTTGTTTCATTGTTTGCACAGCAATAGCTGCATTTCTCCTCAACCCCTTCATTGTCTCCCAATCTTTCCTCCGCATAGTTCTGTGGAATGGATTAGAATGAAGAAGTACATGGCGTACAAGAGCAATGCAGTGATTTTTTAAAATTGATCAATAGGAGGCATTACATTTTCAGTCTGTAAACATGGAGGCAATTCACCTAATCCCTCTCCCAATTCTAATCCTTTGGATAGTGATGTATCTGCCTGCCATGCTAGTGCTATGTGGCTACTGTAGACATCATGCCCCATTCTAAGCTTTTACATGGCCAGTGGAAATGCTCCCTGTCCAATAGGATTCAAGCCAATTCATGATACAAACATCTGCGCCTCTAGGCAACCTTTGTTTATGGCCTTTATTTCTTGTAAACTACAACAGGAGATTATTTTTGTATGAAACATCAGAATGTATCCTATCTTGTCGCTGTGTTGAAGCCAGTGAACATATGAATATAAGAAACTGCCTTCTACTCAATCAAACTATTAGTCCTTCTAGCTTGGTATTGTTTACCTGGAGATGGATGCCAAGTAGGCCTGGCAACGAGTCCTGCCTGAAACCCTGGGCAGTTACACCCAGTCTGTATAGACAATACCCAGTCAGATGAACCAGAGGTCTGGCTCAATAAAGGAGATGGCATGGATTGAACACAGGCCCCTCTCACAATAATGAGTGATGATCTGGTATAATGGTTAAGAGCATGATCAGCGACCTAGAAATCATCCATTAAAATGTTTCTTCATTCATGAGCCCAATGGTCTATTCAACTACTGTCTCACAGTTCTCCACCTCCCTGTAATATGTGGATATTTCTAGCCTGCCTGACATGCCGGTTAAAAATATGTAAATGTAACAGGCTCCATGTATAGGTTGCCAAAACCCACATTTAGCCACGCTGGCATTTCATTTTATATAGCAGTCATAATGTTCAAAAGGTTCCCACCCCACAAGGACGCAGTTTCTGCACACCACTGTAAAAGCCATCTGGCCATATGGCGCTGGCACAGTCTGGAGCATGCTGCCAGAGCCATATAAAGATGGGAGCTGTCATGCAGAATGCCAACAGCAGAAAGTGCTGTATTGTTTAAACTGGCCCTACCACGAGGTATGTCAATAGCTTCAAGTCCTTAGAAAAACACCATGTAAATTACTACTGTGTCATTCAAAAAGACACAGGCTTGTCATTAACAAGGTCAGTTGTAGGTATCACTGTAAAGAGAAGCCTGCTATCAGAACTTTTATCACACCATTTTCTAAGAATCTGGAACTGAAACTGTGACAGTTTCAAAAAATGCATTGGCACTAGTGCCTTGAAAAAACTGCTTTCTACTCTGAATAGGGATCTGTTTCAAATATATATATTGGATTGATGCAACTCACAGCATTCTTGTGCTGGTACAGAAATAAAAGGGCAGAGGCTGATATTCAATGCTTGCCCCACTCAGAGTAGGCCCATTGAAGTTAGTACACATGACTAACTTAGGTTCATGAATTTCAATGGATCTATTCTGAGTAGGAGAGCCAGTGTAGTGTAGTGGTTAAGGTGTTGGACTATGACTTGGGAGACCAGGGTTCGAATCCCCACATAGCCATGAAGCTCACTGGGTGACCTTGGGCCAGTCACTGCCTCTCAGCCCCATGAAAACCCTATTCATAGGTCGCCATAAGTCAGAATCGACTTGAAGGCAGTACATTTACATTTTATTCTGAGTAGAACTTAGGTGAATACAACCCAAAGTCTTGTCATGGCATCAGAAAATGCATTGATTAAGAACTTTTAAAACAGCAAAGGCCTGTGGATTAGTTTAATTCAGACTATATCTTTTTATCACAAGGAACTGGTCACTATCCACCTATGACTAGTCTAAAAAAACTAAAAAATCTTGCTGCCTTAAACACTTGGCAGGCTGGAATGGGTGAAAGTATGTAAGAAGTGTGACATATTTATTTGCATAGTAGATGTCGTAACAGATTATCTCTCTTATCACCAAGATCTCACTCTCTGCTTCAAGGGAAGACAGATGATGAGCCCGTACTCTTAGCGAAAATCAACATAGTTTCTGTCTAGAAGCAACTCCATACTGCATTCTCACCTTTATGGGTGGGGACTATGAGTCACTAAAATGGAAACATGCATTGTTGTTACACATGGTGTATTAATAGATATATTGTTATGAGCTTCATAGCCTTCTAATCTCGTAACGAATGGAAAAAAGTAAATAACGACAGCATGTTAGCTGCCTTCACCTAGAATTAATGACAGAGCTGAATTCATTCTTCAAAAAATAACACCAATCCAGAAAAAAATTAGTTGTGATTTAGTTTTGTGGATATCTTTACTATTTCATAAAATGGTGGGGCAGAAGTGCTAGGAATAAAACAAATTAAGATAGCTGACTCACAACTGAGCTAAGGTAGCAATCTTAATCCTATTAGTTTGGAAGTAAATACCACTGATGTTACAAGATTTGCCTGGAAAGTGTTAGTATACAATGGAAGTAAATGCCACTGATGTCAAAATGAGTTGCAAATCCTGTTAATTTCAGCAGTACTCGAGAACAACTAACGTTTTCTGGACAAGAATTGATATTTTGTGTGAATGCACTGCACAACCAAATTGCAGCACTCAAAGACTAACTTTTAGGTCACTGGCATTATTACAGAGAAGATAATTAGCTTTGATAGCCCCAACCTGGTGCCCACCAGCTGCTTTGCACCATAACTCCCTTCATCCCTGACCCTTGGCCAGCATGGCTGGGGCTGATGAGAACTTGAGTGTAAAAAAACTATGGAGGCCACCAGTTTGTGGAAGGCTGATCTAACCCATTAATCAATCATATGTATGGGAAGTGAGACTTGCTTACTTAGTGCAAAGAGTTGCAACCTAAACCAATAGTATGAGCAGGCATGACAAAGCCCTAAAATCATGGAAGTTGAAATGAGAGCTGATCAACACTTCAAGGTAGTCTTAAACATTACATCAATATTGTGGGAGCAATTGTACTGTGTGTTCATTTTATGATACTGGTGTAACGTTTAAAGACCAGCTAACATGTGAGGAGGCCCAATAATGTGGGTCCTTATCACCCAATTGTTGCCTAAGCTGTTGGCAAGAATAAGCACTGTTCAAGGCACAGATGGATATTGGTCCATAATCAGACACTGTGAGCAGAGACAGAATTATCTCACAATGATGAGCAGATGGCTAAAAGGTAATGTGAGGGCAAGAGCAACAAACTGCTATTTAATGGCCCCTTAAGACTGCTGGCTTTCCAGGCTGAGCAGAGACATTATAGGCTGTGCTCATAAAATGCTAATAAATCATCATTCCACATAGTCCCAAAAATGTTCCATGCTTCCAAGACTGCAGCTGAAATGCTGCAGCGTGAAATTCCATAACAGAGGAAAAGGTTGCTCTATCTCTTGTTCCCTCCTACCCCAAAGAGTCTGACAACGATATGGTTATACACATATAACAAGTGATCAAATCTATCTATCTATCTATCTATCTATCTATCTATCTATCTATCTATCTATCTATCTATCTATCTATCTATCTATCTATCTATCTATCTATCTATCTATCTATCTATCTATATCCAGATTTATCTAGGGACACACAGGGATAAAAATGCTTCTCAGACAGTTCAATTATCTTTGAAGAAAAGATAAACGTATCGCATTAATCAGATAGAGCTTGTTCGGAAGTCCGTCCAGCATTGCTGGCTGGACCTTTTCTCATAAATTAATGAAATCCAGTCCTCCCAACAAAAACAGGCTTTTGAGGCTGATCTCTACGTTTCTCCCTGCCTGGGAGAAATTTCATCAGTCAAAAAAAAATGTTCTGACTGATTTATATCTGAATAAGCTTCTTTTGAGGCGGGAGCCCGTCTCAAAAGCAGGCACAAGTGAAGTCACCCTTCCCGGAAGTCCCTAGACAGTTCAGTTATCATGGGAAGTATTCACTAACCATATAAAATATAAAAGTAATGTTGGCAATACATTGTCTCTCATCTATGGCTAACAAAGATCAGCCACGAGCTCACTCATGCAGCATGATGAATTTGGTGGTATTCTGCATTGAAACCCCACAAGTTTAATCACCAGTCAAAAAGGAAACAATGAGGAGTAAGAAAGAGGAAGCTAAAAACAGGCATTTTGCCATTTTTAAATCTAGTCAGTTTGGAAAACAGAAGCAAACAGTGCAAATGGTGCACTCTTTGACTTATTCCTGTGGTCTTAGTTAATTCAAGTGCTCATCTATCTCATTCCAATGGTCTCTCTACAGAAAGATAAAGGGCTGTTTAGAAGCACACTGTTTCCTAAAGGAAAAAATAAATTCATAATCCTATACTTTCTAGTGCTGGTCCTTGTTAGTCAAAACAGCACCATCAATCTATAAGGCATCAGCAGGCTTGGGGAACCCAAGGTTTGCAGAAGTACAAAAAAATCAGAGGGGAAGAACCTCCCAAAATCAGCTCAATGTGATCTGAGCACATCCAGGGGCAACAGAATGCTGCCTGACTGTTAGAGGAGAGAGAGAGAGAGAGAGAGAGAGAGAGAGAGAGAGAGAGAGAACGAACAGGGGGAGGGAAATGTAATGGAGTAACATGAAGGAGGCAGAGTTGCAGCCTTATTAGTCAAAATAGCACCATCAATGTACAATGTGAGCCATGACCAGGAGCAATGCACACTGCAACATTTTGTTGCAGGTCCCACTTGTATACTACTAATGGGCACACAGCATCTCGGTTTTCTTTTTCCTCCAAGCACAGCAATCTGAACATTACAACATATGAAATATTTTTTATTTTGTTAAGTGTGTATCATAGACAAGTCCATCCTGTTGTTGTTTTACGCGAGCAATTTTTGCCACGTGTTGGATATAAATGCATTCACGCTATATTACTTGCAAGATAAAAGGCCTTCCATCAGGTTGTTGAGAAGCCCTACAGAACAGCATGAGGCCAAGAGAAAGGGGGAATATGCCAAAGTCGTTTCTCTCATCCCAGTCACAGAAGCCTCTGCTGGATTAAAGAGCCTTCCATAAACTGTTGGCTACAATCAGAATTTAGTCACATTTCTTGACAACTTTGATTCATGAGTCAATTTTTTTCCTAACAAGACCATGTCCTATATGCTACCTCTCCAAAAAAACACACCAATATCAGCTATATTCCAAGCAGCTAGTATGCACCACATAACCTGTGTAACGTTGCTATTAGCATCACTTTCTAAGGGTGCAAAGATCAGCAAGGAAAACAGCTCTGAATATCTCTAAATGCTATACTGACTAGGGGGTGGGGTGGGGAGGAGTACAGGGAATCATGAACCTGATCCATAGCCTCCTACCTATTCCCATGGCACTTTCTGCCCAAACTGCCCCACCCTAATTATGCCATCTAGATTTCACTGATATCTATAATTAACAATGCGTAATAACATAAGCTTTCCATTTCTATCAGTCATTTCAGCCCTCCCCCATCAGCCCAACCCTACCTAGTATTATCAGTTCCTGTATCATTAAAAATGGTTCTAAAACATGCCCAAACCTCCCTCTCCATCCTAATGTTGGCTGCCGTAAAGACAAATGCTCACCCTTTCTAAAGTTGCCAACTTTTTTTTACTAGGCCTGCTCCTGTGCCTTTAATAATACTTCATACAGAAAAAGGTGAAACTTTTCCCATTGCACACCAAGAAAAGGTTCACCTGCTAAATTCCTGCATGCAAGCATTATTTTTAAATGCACAGGTGTAGGATCACCAAAAATACTGGCAAGCCTAAACCTATCCCATCTACACACAACCACCCGACTAATCCTGCTTCTCCTTCAGAGCTTTCCGGGCCCGTAGCAACTAAAGTTACCCTGAGGAGAGGAAAATAACACCAATATAGTACAATGCAGCAATATTTTACAACAGATGAGTCACTTTTGTAAAGAGACCACAGCAGAACAACTACTGTAGATGAAACTTCAAGAGTGGGGTGGGAAATGCTTTAATCCAGGGAGGATACACACCACAGAATTGTATTTTCAAGCCTGCAGTTAACAGTTACACACTTCAAATGTGTGTGGGGGGGGGCTGTTCTGTGATGTCTGGCAGGCAGTGCTGCTCTGGTGGGACTTGTCAGCCATTTTAGCTCTTAACTAGGCTCAATTCACATTTACGTGGTGATGATGTTATCAAAAATTAGTGTTTCTCAAGCTGTGGGCACGGGACTATCAGCGGACTGGGCCTTAGCTCCCTATCCAGTAGGTTGCAATACACAGCAGCCTGCCCTGCCTCTGACTGTGTCAGCAGCCGTTCCCGGCATCTGTGCAGCACATAGGCATGTGTGGAAGCAGGAACTGGTTAGAGGCTGTTGCGTGCAGGTAGAAGGGAGGAAAGAAAGGGAGGAAACAAAGGGGCAGAGTGACTGGGCAAAGGCAAGAGAATGAGGAGAAACAATGGGGAGAGGGAACGGTAAAGACTAACCCAATCCTCCTTCCTTCCCACTTGGTCTCTCGTTGAGTCAGAAAGCCTTTTCTAAGACTAGGAATAGGTGAGAAATTTGATTTGGTGCACATTTCAAGCCAAATCTATCAAATTTGCTTCTGAAACAATATGAGAACCAAAACACAGACGACTTTTGTAATTCACACTTATTTGAATTTTGCAATGCAGTTCGCCAACCAATTTTTGCACTGCAGAAATGCATATGTTAGGAAAAAGTGTGCATATGAATGAATATGAGTGAAAAGAACATACAAAAATGCATTATATGATGAGAAATTGTTTGCAAAAATGTGTACATTAATCAACACTGCCCACAAAAATATGCTTATTAGGAGAAATTTGCACTAAAATGCTGGAGAATTTTCATGATTTTTTTAAAATTGCAAATTGCTGCAGAAATGTGGAAAACTGAATTGAAGATTGGAAAGATGAGAAACTGAGAGAAACCAAAATTGACCGATCTTTCCATCCTCACCCAAGACTCCAAGGTGACAGCCACCATCACAACCTCTGAGGAAGAAGAAAAACAACCAAGAATTCAGGCAGCGGTGTGGAACCTGAACAGTCAAGGTGTGTGTATACCCATGCAAAGGGAAATGGGAAGATAAGGTAGAAATGAATAACGGCAGCTGTGGGATGGGGAAAAAGAAGGAAGGATATCCCTCCTGAGGGACAAGGGCCAGAGGGTATGTTGAAAGAAACGAGAAAGAGAAAAATAGATCTGTATTTTTAGAAGGGGGTAAAAAAGAGGGGAAGCTGCTATAGGAGAAAGAAGTGAATGTAAAAAGAGCAGGGATGAAAAAAACTGGCCATTTGTGTTGGGTATAAATTAAGTATGGAAGAAAAGAAGAAATAACAGAGGATCAGTAAAAACAGTTTGAGAGGCAGAAATAAGAAATAAAAAGTTATCTCTGCTTACAGTCTCTGGATCAAGAGGTTCTGCCTAAAATGGGGAGATTCAGTGATGATGCCTCCAGAGCCAGTGTCTGTACTTAACTTGAGGAAATCTGAACTATGGAACGCCCTGCCACAAAGAAATTGCTGTCGGTATGATGCCACCACTTATTATGTTAAACTCCATCTCCTGCTGCTTTCTGACTGGCTCTGTGCCTGCACCACCATTTTATGATTGGTGGGCTTCAGTAATGTTCAATACTCTCAAGTTGGCCTTGGGATAGAAAGTTTGAGAACTTCTGGCCTAAATCATTATTGCATTATTCCGAAAACAGAAGAAATCTCCCGTTGTTGTTTTACGGTGTACACAATCCCCAACTAGCCATCTGGTTCAGTCTAACATGTCCCAGCAATAAAGTGACCAGGAGATACACTGGGGCACTAGCTCACCCTGTTTCAGTCTATTTTATTTTCACTCTGAAATGCTTCATTCAGCCTTGACACAGTCTCTTATGTAGTTCTAGAGCTTGGAACAATCATTTATTGGTCTTGATGTGATCCAACTGGTTATCTAAAAATAGTGTTTTACCTATGTAAACGTCTGTCATTCTGAGAGACCAACACAACATACCATCTCTCAAGTCTCAACAGGCTTCATGATGGTAATCCTCAGCATTTCTACTTTTTGAAGAAAGAATTTTTGGGAAGCATAGATAGCTAACCTTAGGCAGCTTTGGCTATATAGTAATCCCATGAAGCTGGCTGTATTAGAGCTAATCAACTTTCCCCACCCCATATAATTCACTAATGATACACCCCCCCACTCCCATTTGTTAGATTTATGGCAGCAATAATATTCATGAAACATCTGCCAGGCTATTCTCCTTTTCAATTTTGATTATCTGTCTGCTACTTTGTGGTTAGCTTTAACTATGCAGAGGCAAGATGTGTGAAAGCCATTCAGCTTAGATTTATTCTTAAGAAGTACCGTCTGTCTAAAACCATAACTATAAACTTAGGCTCCCTGTCTGGACTGTAGTACAGTTCTGTGGCTGCACACTATTAATTTCAACCTGGCTAACAGGTGCTTGCCAATTTCTGTATATTCTCAACATGAGGAAGGATTACATTTCCCTCTGGTTGAAAAGGTAACATTTTCTTTCAAGTGCCAGTTACAAAAAGCATATGAGGGAAGCCTGCTGTGCTAAGAGAAATTGGATCACTGTGTACCAATAAGTCTGTCTAGCTGCACTTCACTTAATACTTTTTTTAGACTGTCACTTGGGTTTGCACATCTAAAAGCAGGTTGCACCTCACTTCAGCAAAGCAACTGATTATCAGTAACTGAGCAGAATAGTTTCTTTGAACATCACAGGATTGCCTACAGGGTCACTGTGATTTGTTGGGTGATGCTTTGACATGACAGGCAAAACAAGCCACATTTCTAATGGTACGTTCACACAAACTGCCAATTTCAGCTCTTTTTTTGCTGATTTTGAAGGGGCATCTAAAGGCACATGTGCTATTGTTTTAAAATTCTTATACTATGTGTAATGAGGCCCCAATTAGATTAATATTTGCAACCTATTGTCCTAAAAACTTTTTTTCAACTCAAAGTGGTTCACAAAAATGATTAAAAGCATAATAAAAAGAGTCCATATAATTTAAAACCTCTAGAAGATTGTGATTTTAATGAGCAGCAGCTTAATTCATCAAATAGCAAATGCCTGATACGTATAAAGAAAGACCCCCATTGAGTGAAGTAGGACTTGCTTCTGAGTAAATGTGCATGGAACCAGGTTCTCAAAAAAAAAGCAGCTTCAGCCCAAATCCCAAAAGAGCCAGCAGCACCACTGGCTAGGATGGACTATCAAGCTTCCTTAAAATTTGCTGAGCTGTTTTCTTATTTGTGTGACAAAGAAATGCCATTATCACAGGGGTGTCCTCTTGAATCCCTACAGGACACTGGAAAATGCATGAAGCGGTTGGGAGTTCATACTGAATGGCCACAACTACAATGTGTGTGCCAGTCATGCCCCACCTGTTGAAAGTTCACCAGCTATGTGAAGGGGCCCTAAATATATATAAATGTACATGTGTACAACTCGATGTGAGGAGAGGATTCTGATTGTATATCTCTAGTGTCCCTTCAAAAACTGAATGCACATCTGACAGGGGGCAAGGCTGGCATAAGTAGTGACAAGGGAACAGTGGAACACAGCAGAACCATGCACCCTGTCATGCATTCTTTCAATGCATGAAGGGGCTGGATTTAACCACTTAGGAAACACCCTGCAAGAAGAAGCCCTCCTGACCCATGAATCTGATTTCTCTCTCGGGCCTTGTCAGCTTTATTAAATGTTCTAATACTCTATTTATTCTTTTGTCAGTGTTGGTAAAGGCTTTAAACATTCTTCAGTATATAGATTTTTATCTCTTCCACAGTGTTTCATTGTGAAAACACTGTCAAAAGCAGACAAAACGTGCTTCAGAGTTAAAATTTAGATGTCTTATCTTTATTGTTAAAGCCTGTGGTAATGCTCATACTTCCCCAGTGTTAAAGGTGGGACCAAGAAACTGAATGGAATTAACTGAAATGAGTGCCTCAGGACATGTCTACACAGCAGCTGCCCCCACTATCTCCTCCCCACTCCTCCCTTTGGACAAGTGAGCAAACAACTCAGGAAGTCTTCCATAAACTATAGGTTCCAGTTTTGTCCTAACTGGGAAGCTATGGTTAATGGCTTTGGAACAAACCAGGACACAAACAAAGCCATGCTGCTTCCTAATTTTTTTCTGGACAGGCACACCAAGAAAAGGACAAAGAACTGAAAAACACTGAAAGATAAAACGTGAAGTAAAAGGCAAGTCCAAAACACTCTTCTCCACTCACTACCAAATGGAGGGACTGTCAGCTCTAACCCTCGATTACCCTTTACTTCCTCTTCTGTTTCCTGTGCACAGAGACTCAATGCTCCAGCGCTAACATACAGCATATTTTCATGCTCAAGTGCTATGGGGTATGGACACACCATTGGAGAAATGAAATTAGTTCCTAAGCCCACACAGGACAGTGGTAGAAGGGCAGGATTTGAAATCAAAAATCTTCAGCTCTCAAAATAGAAGACTCTTTTTCTTCCTTTGTAAAGGACTAAATATCTGAGGGGGATTATGATTAGCAACACAGTTTTATGAGACAGGGCATAGAACACTTTGCCAAGTATTACCTCACCATGGCCAATTAACCAGCACCTTTGATTAGCCAGTGTTCTCAAAATATTTTTAGCTCTTTCTAGGTGTGTCAGCTCATCTCACTCTTCAAGCATTTAGAAATCCTTATGATAACTTGGGGCTGCCATGGTAGCCAAACAGTCAAACAAGTAAAGAGCAAACATGTAGGAGTGAGAAGTTAGATTAAGTGTACAGGTGAGTTTTAAGCATATTCACTCCGAAGACAGCAAACAAGAATAAAATGCTGAGGGCATGAGGCTAAGGTACCTCCCTATAAACAGGTGACATCCATCTCCTCACTAGTTATCTAGCTTGGTTTAATAATGCTGGGAAAGAGAGATATGGCTAAACAAGGAATTAAGTGAGGAAAACAAGGAATTAAGCTCAATTGAACTAAATGTAATGTTCATGCAATGCTGTATGATGTAATGGACAACCCAGCTGTATCAATTGCAAAGACAACGTATGCATATGACTGTTGCTTTGTTTTGGCATGCTGAAAATTGTAATCGACTAAAAAGAAGTGGGAAGCAAAATAATGCATGGCTCAAAATATGCTGAACCAACACAGAAATGAAAACAAAATACTACATCAAACAGAGACTGCTGTAGGACGCAGCACCTGTACTTTTTATAGTTGTGTTCAAGAAGGAATATCAGCAGGGATGGCATTTATCACCTCTACAATAACTGGATATAAAACACTTCCAGTTATACTTCTTCCTTCCCACATTCTTAAAACCAACACAGAGAAATGACCACAGACTCACTGTGAGGGCTCACATCTCAGGTGGCACAGTCCCAGCCTGGTTTCCACGGCTAGGTATCAGAATCCCTTCTGCCTAAAGCCCAGATGTGGATAGGCTCACATCATTACTGCCACTGTGCCCTTTGCCTCTTTGCCCAGTCTGCCTACTCAGCAGGCCTTATGGACCATAGCGGGGTCTTTCCTGAAGACAGAGGATATCAGTAGGAACTGGCAATTAACAGCAAGGGAAGACTTGCCTCCATCACGTTCCAGCTGCTCAGCCCCACTCCTTGCCTTAGAGGACATCAGTGTAGACGGAGGCCAAAGAGCAACAGCAGGAAAGACCAAAGGCAGAGGGAATGAAATGTCACCTGAATAGTCTGGGCACCATAGGGATGCCATGATATTTCTATTCCCGATACCAGACTTAAATGTGGTTTTTATCATGAGAATCTTTTGTAAGCCACTTTGAGAGCCTTTCAGGCTATAACACAGGATATAAATATTCTAAAGAAACAAGCAAACTTTTGGATAGCTGGGCTATGCTCCTGGTGTCTACTCAGGCTTCTGCCATTGTGCTACCTGCCCCTCCCATGCCCAGCACTTTGACATCTGATAGATTCTGCCTTCTCTCGTGGGCAGGGGCACAGTTTAGATTTTGGGTTGGCATGAGTCAGGATGCCTGCATGTTGGCATCCATTCTAACTCAGCTTTGCAATTGAAAACTTATGACTGGGCCAACTGGGCCATGGAACTTCTAGGAGACTGTGAGCAGGAGTAGTGTAGCTCCTGACATTCACATCTTTGGAATATGTAAATGCTCAGATATGAATAATTTTGATTCACATTTAAATACTGGAATGTATGGATGTGGAGAATTTTGGGATTTGAATTTTTAGTGCTGCATTCTTAATAGAGCAGCGAGCAGTCTCCGGGGGGTTGGGGTGGATTTTGTTTTCTGTTATTAGTAGGGTAGGCCTGTCCTCCAGGCAACAGGGATAGGGGCGTGTGTAAACCAAGGGGGGAGGTGTCAGAGAAGGATGGGGACAAAGTCATACCAAGGTTGGGCGGCAGGCACTGGATTGATGCTAGGGTCAGACCACGTCAGGTTAGAGGAACAAGGGATAGATGCGTAATATCCATCCCCTGTTCCGGGTCTGCCCAAACCCAGAAGTCAACTGGGAGACGCAGGATTCCTACCGACCTTCGACTGCTGCTGTGTAATGCCAGGTCTGTAACGCAAAAAACATCTATCATCCATGATATGATTCTAGATGAGTGTGCAGACCTGGTGTGTATTACGGAAACCTGGTTGGACGAGGCCTCAGCACCCATTCTTGGAGCCATGTGTCCACCAGGTTTCCATTATGCGCAGCAACCGAGGGTCGGAAGGCGGGGAGGGGGTGTGGCAGTCATCTACTGGTCTTCACCAGGCCTCCGCTCCCAAGGACCAAGTTTGTTGACTGCATGTACTGGAGGTTGGGCCCGAAGGGCAGTTTAGGGAGCCTGCTTGTGTACCGCCCGCCGGCTGCACGGCAGACTCCCTGACCGAGGTGCTTGAGGTGGTCTCGGATGTACGAACGCTGTCCCCAGAATTGTTAGTATTGGGAGACTTCAACGTGCATGCCGAGACCACTCTCATTGGAGCCCCTCGGGATTTCCTAGAAACCATGGCTTCTTGGGAACTGTGCCTTAGTAATACTGAGCCCACACATGTAGCCGGTCATGCTCTCGACCTTGTATTTGTCCTGGGAGTGGAGGGGAGTGGTCTGAAGTTGGGGGCTATTTCTTCGACCCCCATGTCATGGTCAGACCACTATCTGGTGAACTTTGTTCTCTCAATGCCACACACCCTCCGCAGGGGCAAAGGACCTATTAAAATGGTCCGCCCCAGGCGCCTGATGGATCCTGATGGATTCCTGACTGCCCTTGGGGAATGGGAACCTGCTGAAGGTCGCCTGGTCGAAACACTGGTGACGGAATGGAATGAGGGAATCACCAGTGCATTAGACCAGGTGGCTCCGAAACGTCCTCTCCCCCTGAATAGAACTCAGACAGCACCGTGGTACACACCCCGGTTGCGTAGTCTGAGACAGGAGGTGAGACGACTAGAATGCCGGTGGCGGAAATCCCGTTCTGAAGATGTCCGAACACAGGTTAGAGCAGCAATAGCTGCCTACCAGGTGGCAATAAAGGCAACAAAGAAGGATTTCTTTGCTGCCTCTATTGCATCCGCAGAGTGCTGTCCCAGGAAGCTGTTCCAGGTGGTCCGAAGCCTGGTCGGTCCAGTCGCTCAGGAACCCCTGGAACGTTCTTCCTGTGACAAATTGGCAAAGCACTTTGCGGATAAAGTCGAACATCTAAAGAACTCGATTCCGTACGCCGTGGATGCGGTAGATGATCCTGAGTTGGCCAGCTGCAATCCGGTTTCATGGGATCTGTTTCAGCCTCTTCCTTCTGAGGATGTGGACAAGGTACTTTCAACTGTAAAGCCTACCACCTGTCTGACTGATCCTGGCCCATCATGGTTCCTCGTGAACTGTAAAGAAAGATTGGGCGAAGGGATTAGGGCGGTGGTAAATGCATCCTTGAAGGAGGGTGTAATGCCACCGGCCCTCAAGGAGGAAATTGTAAGACCTATCTTGAAAAAGTCCTCCTTGGATCGCCAAGTTTTGAACAACTTTCGCCCTATTTCGAATTTACCATTCTTGGGCAAGATCATTGAGCAAGTGGTGGCAAATCAGCTGTCAGCACACTTGGAGGAAGCGGATTATTTGGATCCATACCAATCGGGTTTCAGGACTGGACATGGTACTGAAACAGTCTTGGTCGCTTTGGTTGATGATATGAGGAGGGCTATGGATAGGGGAGAATTCACCTTCCTTGTCCTCCTGGATCTCTCAGCGGCTTTTGATACCATTGACCACGGTATCCTGTTAGATCGCCTGGGAGGGTTGGGAATAGGAGGCACTGTTTTACAGTGGTTCCGTTCCTTTCTCTCTGACAGGCATCAACAGGTAGCATTGGGGGATGAGATTTCAGACCCTTGGCCTCTCACTTGTGGAGTGCCACAGGGTTCTATTCTCTCTCCCATGCTATTTAACATCTATTTAAAACCGCTGGGTGGTATCATCAGGAGATTTGGGCTGCGGTGTCACCAATATGCTGATGACACGCAGCTCTATCTCTCGTTTAAATCTTCACCGGAGTTGGCTGTAGAGACCTTGTCCAAGTGCCTGGAATCCATGAGTGGATGGATGGGAAGAAACAGGCTGAAGCTCAATCCTGATAAAACCGAGGTACTGCTTGTGGGTGACAGGGGAAAGTTGGGTATTGTTGACCTGGAACTCAATGGGGTAAGATTGCCCCTGAAGGATCAGGTCCGCAGCCTCGGGGTTATTCTTGACTCCAAGCTGTCCATGGAGGCTCAGATTTCGGCAGTGAGCCGGGCAGCTTGGTATCAGTTACACCTGATACGGAGGCTGCAACCCTACCTCCCTGCTCATCAGCTCCCACTGGTAGTGCATGCACTGGTCACCTCTCGACTGGACTACTGCAATGCGCTCTACATGGGGCTACCCTTGAAAACGACCCGGAAACTACAGCTGGTACAAAATGCGGCGGCCCGTTTACTTACAAATAGCCGCCGCCGTGATCACATTACGCCGGTGTTAGTTCATCTACACTGGCTTCCAGTTGCTTTCTGGGCCCAATTCAAGGTGTTGGTATTAACCTTTAAAGCCCTATACGGTCTCGGCCCAGTTTACCTGAAGGAGCACCTCCAGTACCACCAACTTAGCCGCCTGACTAGATCAGCCACGCAGGGCCTTCTCTCAGTACCACCAATGAAAACAGCTAGGTTGGCGGGGACAAGAGAGAGGGCATTTTCAGTGGCGGCCCCCACTCTCTGGAACTCCCTCCTGTTCAATCTTCGACATGCCCCTTCCCTGGATGCATTCCGCCGAGCATGAAAAACCTGGCTCTTTGGACAGGCCTTCGGGACCTCCGGGGTGGGCTAAGCTTTTATCACTATTACTGAACGCCCGTTGTTTACATACTGTTTTATGCTGTAATTTAATCCTTTATTGTCGACTGTATTGTATTACTATGTATTTTAAATCGTATTTTAAATTGTATTTTACTGGAATTTAATTGTGTACGTCGCCTAGAGTGGCCTTCGCCAGATAGGCGACACAAAATTAAATTATTATTTATTATTATGAACTATCAGTAATTTCATATAAACCACACAGAGGTTTTTGAAAAAATTAAGAGGTAAATCTTGTTAAATAAAAAAATAAAAACTCAATGGAGACTGTTGGCCGCTAGGAATAAAACAAAAATACTTGGGGAACCCCCATCCCCTCAAAATCCTATCTTTCCTATCCTATCTTTTTTGAGGCAGGAGAGCAAAGAAAACTCAATTTATCACACAAACTAGAAGCTAGATTATCTCCTTCATTACCCTCACTGATCTGACACTGGGCTTTCCTCTTTTCCTTTCTACTTTTTAACTGCTCCCCCCCCTTTTCTGCCACCTTGTCTATGCAAAGACATACAGGATGCTTCAATTTATTTCCACACACTACAGCAAGAGATTGCAGGGGAGTGCCTGGACACATTTAGCCCAATTAAATGTTTGTGCTGTAGTCTGTTTAATGGTAATTTTAAATGTCAAAGTGGCCACTGTGAATTGATGCCTCCTGTCTGCTAACTGCCTAGTGCAAGGAAATGTAGAGTACATAATAATGAACAAGTGTATCACTACAATTTTTTATCTTAAACATGACTTTTTTATTTTATTTTAAATACATGAATAATAAGATAGGAACTGTGAAATTTGCACAGTGAAATGTGCTAAAGAAGCTAAACAATAACAACAATTTTTAGTAAAAAATTGAAACCTCAACTGTGTATGATTTGGTTCATCTTCTATTTAGCTTTCTCTCTGGAATCCAAAACTTAAAATTATTCCCAGCTGAAAACCGCTTCAAGCTTTCATCAGTTTTTTTCAAAGAAGAGCAAACTTCAAGTAAGACCCCCCCCCAAAAAAAACTATTAAATAAGTGCAGGCTGCATGAGAGAAATTCTGGGACCCATCAAAGCAAATCTTTTATGAGCTTCCACTCTTCCAACTGTCTAACCCACCAGCTAGCCCTATTCTTTACACGGGTGTATACTGACTCTCTTGCCTGCTTGCGGAGGGGCTGTAGCTCAGTGGTAGAGCACATGCTTCCCATGCAGAAGGGCCCAGGACAAATCCTAGAACCTCTAGTTGAGAAAAGACTCCTGCCTGAAACCGTGGACAGCCCCTGCTAGTCAGGATTAGACTGAGCTAGATAGACCAACACCCTGACTTGGGCTAAGGCAGCTTCCAATGTCTCCTCCTTTTGCTCTGCAGAGGGGAGACATTTACAAAAAAATCTAGCAAATGAACTGAAGCTGTCCACGGCATAAAGCAATTGACAAGCATTCACAGACACCCCTCCCTCCTCTTTCCTATAGAACAGCTTTTACAAGGAAAGTCTCCAAGAACGTGGTTGAAGGAGGATTGGATGGTAAGGGAATCATCATTATCTCTGAATGCAAGTTGTCAGACCCAATGCAATTTCCTTGATTTATGTTCAAGGAGGCTTGCAACAACTACAAAAACAAAAATATAAAATCCAGTTTCAAACAACAGTAGTGAAAAAAACAGCAACCTTCAACCATTAAAAGCCTGGGAGAACAAATAATTTTAATGACACTTAAAAGGATACAAAGTCAGTGACAGATGGATATTTCTAGGAAGGAAATTCTATAAATGGACTATCACAACAGACAGCATCTGTCAAACTTCTAGATCAAAGATGATCTCAACGAATGGGGAAGTTTTGGTCAGGCTTTCCGATGTGCAATGCAGGTTCCTCAGCATGGCAATACAAAGCCATTTAGTGCTAAAGTTGGCCTTTATAGTTATATCAATCCCTGAATATGCCCATTAAAATTAAAATTAACACAGGAAACAGAATACACTTCATGTACACTATACATACTGACTAAAAACAGCAGGATGCAATGGCTTATGATGACACTACACAGCTCTTGTATAAAGCACCATTAAATGCCCCTAAGCTCACTGAATTCAATGGGCTTGGGTATGTCTAACTCTGCAAAGGATCAGGAGATAGTCATCACCTACAAGTCCAAACTAGGAGGATCTCATGGTATACAAATGCAAACTTGCCATAGACTTCAATGAAATTTCTTACATAAGGAAGGAAATCAAGGTGTTGCCTCTTTTAAATGTGTTCCATTATACAGTAGATAGAATCATATTTCAGCTGCAGAGATTTGACCGCATACAGTTAGATCTGTAGCTTTATGGGTACAACAGTAGACAAAGAGTAGACAAAGAGAGCTTGCTTGCCAATTCTGCATTTTTCAGACTGGAAAAGCTTATTTTCATTGATTGAAACAAAATGCAACATCCTCTGAAAATATTTATGAAAGAAAACCCATTCCACCTAACAGACAATTGCAATGCAATATGATTATACAGTAAGAGAAAGCTCATTGCTTTTTTCTCATGAAGTCTTATTACAATCTTATGCATGCATCAACTTCAATGAAAATATCATAGATGTAACAACCCAGAAATACACTGAGAAATATATTATATTACACTGAGACTTTAATTTTGGACACAGGAGTGTGGAGCCAATACCGTGAGATACATTGTTGCATATTCTGAATAAGTGCAGCATTAAGGAGACAGGGAAGTTGCTCTGGGTATTGTAGTGCAATTGTTATTACTCACCTACCATCTTTGTCTTCTTATGTACATTTTCTGAGTACATATTACAACAGTGGTATACGGCTGTTGCTGAAAATGTTTATTCATGTTGCTGTACGTAATGCATGGGGATGACCATATAGATCAGCATGAAAAGTCTCTATGCTGGTTCTGAGCCTTATTTGGAGCTAGAAGTGTTCATGTACACTCATATACAGAGGTAGCCTAATCTACGCCCACTGAAATCAATGGTTTTAAGCACACATAACTCTGCATAGGATTGCAGCCTTGGTGGTATTCCAAGTGGTAAGCCACCTACATACTTACCAGCAGCAAACAGAAGCATTTTGATAGTAACCACATTACTGTGGTAATGTATCAAGCAGCCCATAGGGCACACAATCAGACTTTTGAGGCCTGTTATTGTTGAGCCCAGTGCAAGAGAGTACTTACATGCAATACTAGATTACTGCCTCAACAAAGGAAAGACTTTACCATATGGAGGGTGCATACTAACCATGTCATCAAAACATTTTTGGATTTACAAAAGATATGCATATATGTTCCTGCCAAAACAAACAATCTTAGCTGCAGGAAGAAATGCTATTACCTGCACCACTGGATGTCCCCCAGCAGATGCCTTGACAGCCCCTCGACTCCCTTCAGTCTCATAATGGGCTCTGTGATGGGACTTAGGCTGCACTTCAATCCGAAGTTCATAAGGTCCTGAGTGAGATGGCAACTGCCAGTCCAGAGCAGGCAAGGATGGGCTGTAATGGAAAACAACAGGGATTAAATATTAACATCAAGTCTGCTATCATAAACCACAAGAATCTGGCTCTATTACTTTAGAGACCACGTTTAGCAGTTCATCCTTCACCATCTTACACTTAAAATTTCATCAATAGAGATAATGGTATGACATAAGTAATTTAAAAGGTAATGGTTATTTTATGAAGATTTATGGATGACACATATATGATAGGCCAGATGCAATCAGATGCTTAAACAAAATGGAAAACATTTTAAGTTTGGTTTTAAAAACATACTTAATGCATCAGCCATTAATCAAAATTGACAAATGTAGGTAAGTAAGATAGGGCTGGGGAATGGGAAACTATTTTCAGTTGTACTCTGGGTGGAGGGGGGGCTTCAGAACTCCATTTACATTCATTCAATTTTCTATCTGATTACATTACTAGGAGCAATGAAAATTCTTCAGTTGACTTCAGCTATAAATTGATCAAGCAAAGCTCCTTTTCAGTAAGGATGTGCCTTTGCTCTGTTCAGCACAGGCAAGCTGCATGGTGGACTGGCTTCAGCTAGCAATGATTCCCTGCCTTCCTATACTGTTATTGTGGAGAGTCCATGTCCATGGATGGCAAGACAGATGCCGGAATAGGATCTCCCAGCTGATACTCTACCTGCCTTCCAGAGACTTTTCTTTCTTTTTTACGCACACCCCACTGAAGTGTTAAAATGAGAGTACAGAAAGCTCTCATGAAGAAACATCTGCTCCAGACACACTCTTGTTATATGGCTGGCAGAACTACAGAGCAGAAAATGGGCTTGCAGCAGCTACACATCAAGTTGACCTAGAGATAATTTCAGATGTATAGCAATACCCCTCTCCCTCTGTTTTACTAACAGAAGTGGAGATCCTGTGGCCTGGTGCACCAGCAAGATTTTCTGGGCCCAGTGCACTGTATGTGGATTGGTCCCTCTGGCCCCCTTCACAAGGCCTCCAACAGATGAGTAGAAAGGGTCCATTCTTACTAGGCTCAGGACCAACAGGGAGCCCAGACTGTTAGCTTTCGTTTATTTTAAAAAATAAGTTTTTAAGTGCCTCGGTACAAAAGTTAGACAACAACATGCATGCTACCCCCTCGAGATGCATCTGTGAAATGAGTTAGCTGGCTGCTCCGATCCCCTTCTTTTCAGGTGTTTAGCCAATGAGTAAAGACACAGCTGTGATTGACAAGGGATTTGTTGAACACTAGGCAATAGCTAGAAACCCTTGCAAGTCCTCCAAATAGCTGCCTTTTCCTGTTTGTTTCTGCATATTGGTTAATGGTCTACATGTGCACATCACATGAGTTGAGTAAGTTTATAGCTTTCAGCACCAGCACATGTGCCTGCCTGACCACTTTTTTCTCTCTGTGCACATCTAACAGGAGGTCCAGAAGATCAAAAAAGTACACATAGACAACAAAATCTTGGTAGGCATGCACAGCAAACAATTCAGTGTGATAATAAGAATATACATGCAGCGTTTGTTTAAATTACTTGCAAAAAATAGCACATTATACATTTTATCTATCAAATAATTTTAACAGAAATAAAAAACTGTACATGCAAGTTTATGATGCCATACAATGTGTTATAGTTTTCTAAAGATAAGGACCCATACAAGTTTAAATTTTCTAGGGCTGCTGAACAGGGTAATTTATTTGTTTAATTTATAGCCTGTTTTGAAAACCTTCACAAACTGAGACTTTAATCCTATACTAGCCCGTCTAGGAGCAAAGCTGCAATCCTACTCCCACCTCTCTCTCTCTCTCCCTTCCCCTGCCCCAATCCTATTTTTAAGGTAATTAGGCAGGGCTTACTTTGATGTCGCTGCTGTTATTTGGTAAGAAACTAATACTGATTTTTTAAAAAATATTTGGCAATGACCAACTGGTTGGCCTATGGGGTACCGCAGGGTTCCATTCTGTCTCCCATGCTCTTTAACATTTATATGAAACTGCTGGGAGAGGTCATCTGGAGATCTGGAGTGCAATGTCATCAATATGCTGATGACACTCAGTTCTATCTCTCCCTTCCATCTGATGGCAGGGTGGGAGTGCTCGTCCTAAACTGTTGCCTGGAGGCTGTGAAGGGCTGGATATGTGCTAACAAACTGAAACTTAATCCAGACAAGATGGAAGTGTTGCTGGCCAAGGGGGAAACTGCCCATAGGGTTGCAACCTGTTCTGGATGTGACTGAACTCCCCTTGAAAGAGCAGCTCTGCAGTTTGGGAGTTCTTCTGGATCCTGCCCTGCTGCTGGAATATCAGGTGGCTGCGGTAGCCAGGGGTGCTTTTGGCCATCTCAAAATGGTCTACCATCTGCGTCCATTCCTGGAAGCAGCTGACTTGGCCACAGTGACACATGCATTGGGGACATCAAGGCTTGATTACTGTAACACACTCTACGTGGGGCTGCCTTTGAAAACGATTCGGAAACTACAGTTGGTCCAAAATGCAGCAGCCAGAATGTTAATGGGAGCATGGCACAGGAACCATATCACCCCTGTGCTTTATCAACTCCACTGGCTCCCAGTTTGTTTCCGAGCCCAATTCAAAGTGCTGGTTTTGACCTTTAAAGCCCTAAATGGCCTTGGACCAGTGTACTTAAGGGACCGCTTACGTCCATATGTTCCTAGCCTGGATTTAAGATCATCTACTTCTGGCCTCCTTTGCGTGCCTGGAATGAAAGAAGTTAGATTGACAGGCATGTGGGAGAGAGCCTTTTCAATTGTGGCTCCCAGACTTTGGAATTCCCTGCCCCAAGAAGCCCGCTTTGCTCCCTCCCTGATGAGAGCCTTTGGTTGGGACTGACAAGTCAGCCTGTTTAAAGATTTTTGTCTTTTAAGTTCTTTTATTCTCACTTTCTTATATGTGTATGCACATATATACATGTATGTATGTTTGTGTGTGTGTGTGTGTATGCATAATGCATTTTATGTATTTTAATTGTATTTTATGCATTTTAATTTACTGTAATGTTTTGTGTTTTTATTATGTATTTTATCATATATGTGTGCGATTTTATTGTAGCCGCCCTGAGTGCCCTATTGCAGGACAGAAGGGCAGGACAGAAATATTTTAAATAAATAATAAAAACCTATTACGTGGAGTGTATGCATTTTTATATCTCCAGTGTGTGCATATGGACTCTTTTCAACAACCCTGTGAGGGAGAATTGGCTCAGACGAGCTGCATATGTTTAGAGTATATGTGGGGGGGGGGAAGCACAAACTCCTGTTATCTATGCCACTGAAACTCAAATAGGAGTGAATTGTTATTATTAAATTTATATCCTGCCCTTCCTCCCAAAAGAAGTGCATTCTAGACTAAATGGCTAGTGTGAATGGAGCCTAGGGTACAATCAATGATCAAATCCTTATCTACAACTATAAGAGACAGAAACTTTTAAAGTGAAAGTTAAGGTTGTTATGATTTCAGGGTTACCATGCTACACTGTATTCAGCAACCTGAGATGATTGGCATAAAGTTTTTGCTCAAGTTCAGTGGGCAAGTTCATAAGGCTCATCCTGTTTCATGTATGGTGTCTATATATGCTATCTTTTAAAAACGTTCTTGGATAATTATCTGAAGAGACTCTGCTTGACTGCAATAATAATTTATATAATATAGAGCATCTGCATAACCTCCTGCTGATGATTGCTGCACATTATAGAACAGATGCTTCTGTTTTTAAGCCAGTTTATATGATGAATTTCTCCCTCTCTCTTTTTCCCCTTGAGAACAAAATATCTATAAGACTATGACATTTTCAGGGTATGTCTTTCTTAAAAGCATCTATCTATCAATCACAAAATTCAGATCTCTAACTTTTAAAGGGGAATAGAAAAAAGCAATAGAAAGCTGGCTCAATTAAAAACACACCCAACTTTCTTTTCTCTGTTTAAGATCTCAGAGTGGCACCTGAAATACCAATTGAAGACAGCAGCTGATTCCATTATAAGGCAGCCATGTAATTATATGCCCCATAATTAAAATCCCATTATAAATGCTGACAATAATAATAATAATAATATTGAGAATTAAATATAGTTTTCCTGATAAAGGAAAAGGCATGATGCCAATTTCATGGGTTGTGGTTTACTAATGCAATTTCCTATTATAGGTTATCTTTTGCACTTAATTTCCTGCAGCACAACATACTTAAAAGGAAGAGATATCAAGCATATATTTAGATTTTAAAAGTTATTTTGTGGGACAAAGGAACCAAAAAGAGTCCAACCACACCACAAATGGAATATCATCAATGAAGAATATATGAAAAAATACATGGACAGACATTTAATGAGGACAAAAGCTCCTATATAGCTGTTTTGTGTCTATCTAAAACTGAGCCCTTCCTGAATGGGAGACGGGGGGGGGGAATGGAGAGTTGCTATCTCACATGAGAGCTGGAATGTGAGTCGCATCCAATAGTTTTCTGTGTTTGACTGTCTCCTAGTTTGATGTTCCCTGCCACTAACCTCTGCTGTAATCCTTTGTTTTACTACAGGCGAGTCAGGAACAGAGAAGGGATGAGAGTTCGACTGCCATCCCTGTGATGGTATGTAGGGGGAGATATGGTGTTGGGCAAAAGTATACAGTGGGGGAGAAGGAGGGCTAATTACATCAAAGCCTTTGCCCTCTCTGCTTTACCTGCTTTGTACAGAATTTGGGGATGCTGGTCAGCTGACCCCCCCTGACTTTGTGGTGGTGTTAAAAGCTAGGTCTGCCCAAAATCAAACGTCAGTAATCTATAATTTGATCATGGTTGAAGCAGCAGACTTGCCATGTACAACTGAGACCTCAGCAGATGAGCTCAGTGGCCCAGTGCTAACCCAGCTGTGCCTGCCTGGGTTCTTGGTCCAGCACCATTGCAGGTCAGAGGGATGGGGAGGTGGAGTTGCAATCATCCATAAAAAATTCATCTCCCTCACCAGGAGACCAATCCATACTGTGTTTGGGTTCAAGGGATTGTTTGTGGTGTTTGGCCAGAGAGACAGAATAGGGATGTTGTTAGTGCAAGGTCCACCTCGCTGCGCTACGCCCTCCCTAACCAAGCTGGCAGAGGTAATCTCAGATGTGGTGTTGGAGAGCCCTTTCATGGTGGTGCTGGGGGACTTCAATATCCACACTGATTCTGCCACAAACTGGCCAGCTCAGGACTTCATGGCCTCCACAAAAACCATGGGGCTGCCTCAGCACATCAATGGCCCAACGTACGTTGCTGGGCGTACCCTCAACCTGGTCTTTGACATAGAGCAGATTGGTAATACTCCATTGATTATCTCACTGCAAGCATTTTAAAGCAAACCTGTTCCACTTTTTCTGGTTATGTAAACTGGGGCGGGGAGACACACACACAATATTACAATTTTAAAAAAAACAAATGAAAGAAAAGCAGAATAAAATCTGCTACAGCAGCCAAAAGGAACAATAACACAATAATAGCAGAACAATAAACATTAACTAGATGGTATATATATAAAACATGGAAATATGAAAGCTACTAATGATTCCTCAGATGCAGTGTCAAGCAGTAAAATGCACATAGCTGTGGTTATTTCAGGCACAAAGTTGTTGTTCTCACTGCTACAACCTTCTTGGCAGATGAGGCATATATTGTGTCCTGTGGAATCAGACAGCTCTGCTGATCATTCATTCCATCCTATTTATATGCTGCCTTTTAGGGCAATGCCTAAGGTGGCTCACATAAACAATTAAAACACAATATGTGTATGTTTATATGTACACACATACATTATTCCAATAAAATTAAAATACTTTGAATATTAAAAACAGAAGCAGGTTAAATTATGTAAAATTCAACTTACAGCAAGTTTCCAGTTAAAAACAGATTGAAACAGGCATGCCTTTAAGGTCCAGTTAGAAACTGATACAGAGAAGGCCACATGTATCTCCCTCGGGAAGGAGTTCCGCAAATACAGGCCACCACCCAAAAGTCCCTGTCTCCAGTTCCTGCCAATCTAAAAGGCCTTGATGGAAGGATGGAGGGATCACTCTATTTTGGGTCTATGTCAGTTTTGCATTTGTTCATTCATAAGTCTGTTCCATCCCATCTTCTGATTAATCTGTGTATTTTGGGTTTTTTAAAATCCGCACCTAAAACTTATTTATATATATGCTTTTGTGCAGATTTTAAGAACCAAACATGCATTTAAATAGTATTTTTTCAATATAAATATTTTAACATATTTTATCCTAAAACACACATTTTGGTACATTTTTTGAGCCAAGAACTGCATTGCAAAATTCAGAGAAGTGTAAAATTCAGAGGATAATTACATTCTGATAAAATAGGCACAGATCAAGTAAATGTATCAGAATAAACAGAAATCCAATTTTCCAAGCATGCAAATCTTGATGGATGGGCCTATGAGCAGGTTTCTAAGGTTGATCCTAAGGCCTGGGCAGGCAAACCTGGTGGCAAATTATTTTGAGTTAATTAAATTAATCAACACCAGCACTTTAAATTGGGCCCAGAAGAAAATAGGCAGCCAATGCAACTGGTAAGTGGTTGTATGATCTGCTTGGACCCTATAAGCATATGGGTTGCTGCATTCTTGATCAATTAAAGTTTCTAAGTCATCTATAAAAGGTATATGGAATTTCCTATATGGAAATATGACAGAATAATACATCTACTGTCTCCTGATTTTGAGCCAAGGTGCTTTGGCAGCGGCTATCTGTGTTGTCCTTAAGACTGAAGCCCTAATTGTGTACTCTTCCATGCACTGAAAACAGGGAAGAAATAGAAGACGTGACCCAGGAAACCCCAATATATTGCATCACAAAAAGCCTGTACAGTACATTCTAGAAATAGTATGTTGATTAAGCATCAGTATACTGTAATAACCCAACATTAATTTCAGAGGGTACATGCCATTATATATATTTTAGGTAGAATATCCAACATTTTAAATAATTTTAATCTTTTGTATATTGCTCAGTTTTACTTGTGATATACAGCTGCACTTAGGTTTTTATCTAATTTTTATACAGTTTTTATTTAATTTTATATAGTTTTTAGGAAATGTATTAAATGTAAGTAAACTGCTTAAATCTGTTTATTATACTGTATTGAGGAGTATAATTGTTTTATAAATAAAACATTTGGCTTTCTATAATTAGAAAAGAAAGAGCTGTAACATATTAGAAGACTTTTGTAAAAGACATAATGGCGCAGTTCTTTCTGGCATGGTAATATGGATATCATATACTTGGTCATCTAATCTCATAGTAATATACTGACAGAGGAGTATCTATTAATACCTGGCCTGTGTCACTCAAACCTAGTTTGATGAAGACAGTGGTGTTAACTTGTCCCAAGCTCTTTTTGAGGGGAGAGAGTACCTTTGATATTTAGGGATTCCATCTCCACAGTCAGGTACTCTGTCGAGCAGTCAACCAGCTTTGAGTGTCTGTACCTGATGTTGGGGCTCCAAGACAGGATAAGGATTCTGTTGGCGTAGCGCTCATTCAACTGCACAAAAGCCTTCCTGCCCGGAGCTGATGGATGTAGTTTCAAGTATGGTGTTAAAGTCTCCCAAGATGCATCAGCCTAGGGATCTTCAACATTCATGCCAGGTCTACCTTATCAGGGATGGCTGAGGATTTCATGCTTCCATGACAATCACAGGCCTGTCTCAAATTATATCTGGTCCAAAAAATGTGGCAAGACTGCACTTGGATCTAGTGTTCTGTACTAAACGTAAATGTACTGCCTTCAAGTCAATTCTGACTTATGGCGACCCTATGAATAGGGTTTCATGAGGCTGAGAGTTAGTGACTGGCCCAAGGTCACCCAGTGAGCTTCACGGCTATGTGGGGATTTGAACCCTGGTCTCCCAGGTCGTAGTCCAGGATAAAATTATCTTTAGGTGGAGGAGCAATGTTTGACTCCTTTGTCATTATTATTACCTGGTCAAGATTGACCTACAAACTGTTTGCAACTTCTACAGGGGTGGAGGACTGAATGTGATGGTCAGCCTCCAGAGACTGATGAACCTGAATTGTTTTCTTAGGTTGTTGGGGACTTTTTCTGTAGGTTGAACCAGCAGTCCTGCTGAGGCTCTGGTCTCCTCTTAGAATGAGGGGATGCTCACAAGTGTCCTCAGCCCAGCCATAGAGCAGTATCAGCCCTTTTGTATTCTATGGTGACCCTTTCTCACAAGTAAAATTGTTTCAAGATTGTAACTATACTTATATATTGTATCTTTAACACTGAACAGTAAAGTGTTTAAAACCACAGTATACCTTTTCTATTACATTGCTAAACAATACCATGTCAAAGACACTTAAACAAAAGCTAAGAAGGGATTATTGAACTATTTCAGCTTCACTAAACTGTAATCATTTGCCTCAAGAGTATTTCCATCATAGATGGAGAAGTTTAGATAAGTTATTCCATTTTGCTGGAAGCAGTATGATTCACAAGTCTATTAATCTGCTTGTATCAATACTTCCCTTATGAACTCCTGGTTCTGTTGTAAACATTTTCTACATGCTATAACTTGGCATACTAGATTAAAGGCTACCTGATTGCAAACAGAGCAGAACCTTACAATGCACACAAATACATCTACACACAACGCTCTCAATGTGAGCCTTTGTGCAAAAATGGCACCCAGATGTTTGGGATTAATCCAGAACCAGAATCTCAATGTGAAGCATGCAATGAGGATCCACAGATTATTATGGGTCTAAAGAATTAAATGCCAGCGACTTCCGCAATTCTTGGATTGATTGGCCATGACAAGTATTCTTCCCATTGAAATCTATGGTCATAATATTGAAGCCACTTTCATATCAGGTTGTCCTCTCCTCATCTCTCAAACCCCAGAGTGTTTTCAAATCAGGGGTTGGAATTAGTATCTAAAAAACATTTCATTGTTCAGATTAATCACGTGGGCTACTTGAAACACCACTGAGAGTTTGTGTGAAATTTGAACATCATTTTATCTTGGAAAACTCAGCACTCATATACATAGTGGATGGCTCTAAGCTTTTCCCCATCTCACCATTTCACATCCCCAACTGTAAAATGAAAATAAAAATACAAGGTTGTTGTATATACATTTTAAAGTGCTATAAAAATGTTATAGCAAATTTAAAATTAAAAGGATGCAAATCGTTATGTCCAAATAAGAACTTTCTTTTAGGATGAAGGGCCCTTGTTGACAAACAGAGGCAGATGTGGCCATCCATATTATCACAGCTATGTGAAAAACAGCTATTCATTTAGGAATTTTCCAATCACCCTTTTGTTTTAGAATTTTTTCCCTCTTATTACAGAAGGTAACACAATAGTTTTGGCACACAAACTATACAACAGGATGGATCTTGCAAACTGTAATTTGCTGGAACCTAACCTGGACTTTGAAACAGAGCAGATTTGTAAAATAACATAGGGTAGGAAATCCAGATCAATCCTAACCATTTTTTTTAAAAAGGAGGTTTTTAAAATAACAATTTGTCAAATCACTTTATTTGCTTTTAGCCATAGGCCATTGCACAGTGTAAAACAAACAATTAAAACCATACAGCTTAAAACAACTTCAAACACACGCTCATGTCAAATTTATGCTCGCTGGGCTTGTACGTAGTTTGCTCTTAGCTTTTTTGCGGCTAGAGCAAAGTTTGCCACCGCCATAGTGACCTGTATATGGTTGTCAGCCAGGAGCTCAGCCACCAGGTCGCCAGGTGTCCTTACTCTGGGGCTAATCAGAGGCGCTAAGAATTTGTGTCTGGGGTTTGAATATAAGGGACAGGTAAACATATAATGCACTAAGTCTTCCGGCACATTACAACCAAAGACACAGTAGCGCTCCTCGATCGGGGTCCCCAGATACCTGCCTTCCAAATAGGCCGTGGGCATTGTTTGGAATCTGAGTTCCATGAATGCTCTTCGTAGAGAGGGGCATGTCAGGGTGTCGAAGTACCGTGATTTAGAGTGGTTGGGTTTAAAGCAAGGGAACCAGGATGAGAAACGGGCCACAGCTATCATTGCCTTATCTTGGTTCGCATCATAATCGAACACCCAGTTACGGAGCTCAGATAAGTTGAAGCCCATGAGTTTCTTTTGGGGGAGGTCATAGGTTTCCAGTATTGCCTGACCTCTTGAGCCCAGCCCCCAATCCGAAGTTGCTCTTGCCAGCACAGCTTTGTGAGGGAGGTGTCCTCCATGATAGAGATTTTCCTCCAATACCTTAAATGGGCCAGATCAATTTTGGCTGACAATGAGGGGAGGCCTAGTTCGGCTCTTAAGTGGGCAGCAGGTGTACCTCGAGGGAGCCCCAAAATCTGTTTCATGAATACATTTTGTAGTGACTCAAGCCTGGATTTAAGTGAACTACCCCAAAGCTCTGACCCATACAGGATTTTTGGTAGGGCTTTGGCCCTATAGATTTTCAACATCAGGTCAATCAGCTGGCCCCCATGGGTATGAAAAAACCTCCTTATTTGGCCAGTCACTCTGGCGCCCAATACTTTGGTAGCCTCCAACTGTGGTCTCCATGAGAGTTGGTCACTGAAATGTATAACTAAATATTTAAAGGTGTGGACCTGGTCTAGTGGTTGCCCATTTAGGGTCCAGGTTGATTTTGCTTTCTTATGCTTCCCGCAAATCATTATTTTAGTTTTGGAATGATTGACTTGCAACCAGTGGGCTTTGCAATATTCCTCTAGGCGGGCCAGCATTCTTTTTAAACCGATTTTATTTAAGGAAAGCAAGGCCAGGTCGTCCGCATATAGTAAAGATGATATTTTCCTGGGCCCTACCGCTGGAGGAAAAAAAGACGGAGAAGCCAGTGCTGTAATGATATCATTTATGAAAAAATTGAAAAGGAAAGGTGCCAGTATGCACCCTTGTTTGACACCTCTCTCAACTGGAATTGGTCGCGAAAGGGTTCCATTTCTCCTCAGTCGGACCCGTACAAGATTTGCCTGGTGGAGAGACCGTATAAGCCATAATAATATTTTATCGATATTCGATTGGCTTAATTTGTGCCATAGCAGGTCTCTATCAATTGAGTCAAAACCGGAGCCAAAATCCACGAATGCCACGTATAGAGACCTGCTGGGCCCAGATATGGACTTTTTTATTAAATGATGGATAACAAAGGCCTGGTCTATTGTGCTCCTGTCTTTCCTGAAACCAGCCTGTTCTTGGTGAATGATGTTATATTTAGAGTCCCAATCAAGCAGTTTGTTTAGCAAGTAACGTCCATACATTTTATATGTCACGTCTAACAAACGTATGGGTCTGTAGTTGCGGGGGTCCGAGGGGTCACCTTTCTTAAATATGGGCACCAGTATGCTGGTGCGCCAACCTGTGGGGATGGAGCCCGTGGAATTAATGTATGTGAAGAGTATTGCTAAGAGAGGACCCCACCAGGTGATTTCAGTGAGGAATAATTCTGGAGGGAGCATGTCTTCCCCCGGGGCTTTGCCGGCACGGAGGGTGATGATTAGGTCCCTGATGTCCGCACTGGTAATGGGAAGCCATGCTGGGAGTGAGGCCAGGTCATCAAGAGGGGACAGCCACACAGATACCGTGCTCCCGAAGGTAGCACGATAATATGCAACCCATGTTTCTGGGAGGATGGGGGGGACCGGCACAAAGTAATTTTGTGTGAGCCCCCCCTGAATTAACTTCCAGAATTCAGAATAGTTTCCGTGGCATACCGCTAGGCCCAGGGCCTGCCAATTATTAGAGTAAAATGCCTGTTTTTTCTCTTTGAGTAATCTTTTATATGCCTTTTTTAATAAGAGAAGTTGGGAGATAGCTTCGCCAGTATTATCTCGCCTGGTGGTTCTGATTTGGGTGCATAGTTCTCTTTTCTTGGTTCTACAGTCCCTGTCAAACCATGATGGGGGGCCATTTGAGCTCCTACATGGTGCTGTTGAAGACACTAGCGGTTTAAGAGCCTTAATAGTGTCCTCATATACCCTAAGGATGTCCTCCAGGGTATCTGAGGCCGCCTGGCGAAGCTCTGTCAGGTACTTGACTCTAGTAGTCGGTTTATTGCAGACCCGATGACTATGAACCATTTCAGGCGCCTTGACCCTTGTACACTATCCAGCCATGGGGCAGATATGAAAGACTGAAAGACACGGGGGAGGGCGCAGAAGGTTAGTCTTAAAGGAAGGTGATCGCTGTCTGGCCTGGTTTCAACGGAAAATTCCTTGGCATAGTCCACTAATGAAGGCGACCCCAGGATATAATCCACTACACTTACTCCCTTTCCTGTGATGGAGGTGTAGTAACCATTAGAGATGTCCAAATACGATCCATTAAAACAAATTAATTGGAATCTAACAATCCAATGGAAAAGAGCGTGCCCATTTTTGTTAACGGTCTTATCCCGGGACGCCCGTGGTAGAGTGGCCATGCCGCTCGAGAGGGCCCCCTGATGGTTTTCTATGCAGGGATAACTAGTGCCCATTCTGGCATTAAAATCACCACCAATGAGCAGTAGATGGGAGGGGTAGTCGCATAAGAGCTAAATAACAATTTTAATTGTGTAGTCCCATGACTGTATTTGTGTTCAGTTGTTCAGGACTATTTCATACATATAAAATGAAAAGTATTTATGGGTTAAAGGAAGTTCAGTCAGGGCATTTGATTGGTAAAATAACTTAAATCTCAATTTTACAGTACGTTCTAGCTGTCCTGGAGCACAAGTTAATGAGATCACATGGAAACAAATTGAAAACCAGGAAACTTTTTTTTACACAAAAGCAAAACAGTGGAAAAATATTATACACATAATTCTGGAATGCATTTCACTTTCATTAACACACTAGGGAATGCTGTGTTCATTTTAACTGCAAGTGATAAAATGTTTCCCTTCCCCTTTTTAAAAAACAAAACCTCTGTAAGCTACTGAATGATGACGATTATGGTGGTCTAATCCCACATGATTTTTTCTTGATGTTAAACACACATATGCAGGGTATTAGTCTAACTACAGTTTTCTCAGCTAATGTAAACTTTTGGGGAAATAACGCAAGATACTTTTTTTAATGCAAGATTGGTTTTCTCCTTGAAAATTATGTTGCCATTCTGGATTTCACTAACACAACCCACTCTCCTAAACCAGTTTAGTGGCTAGCAGGTGTCTACATCTGCCTATGAGTTTTCCATGCATGCAGTTTAGAACGTTAATTCCCAAACAGAAGTTGTAGATAACTGGTACACATTTTCTTCCTTCCTGGTGTGGCAAACAGTAGTGGCAAATTCAGAAGTGCAGGGTCCCTTCATGATAGTCACACCACACCCCCTCATAGCCACACACCCCTTTTCCACTTTCCCTCATCTCCCTTGCTTTCCATGTAATCTCCAAGTCCACACTCCACTATAACAGACATCCCTAGGAGCCAATAAGCATGAAAGGAGAAGCTGTGAGTTAGCTACTGAAAAGAGTCTTCTCAGTGGCTGACTCACCTCCTTTTACTCTGATTGGCTCCAATCAGCACAAAAGGACAAGGACTCTTCCTAGTGGCTAACATACGCCCCTCATATATATGGACCTCATTGGGACCCTGCTCTCAAAAAAGTAAGGGGTTAACAACCCCCAACCCTGGGTGCTGGCATCATACCTCCTCACCTCACTGTGAGAAGGCCCCATGTTATATGGGGGTTTACATTAGAGGTGAGAAATCTGTGGCCCTCCAGATGTTGCTGGACTCCAACTTCCACTATCCCTGACTACTGGAGGGGGCAGATGGGAACTGAAGTCCCAACAATATCTGAAGGGCCACCCATGAACCACCCCTGGCTTACATTTTCTCCATATGCCATCCACTTGAACCTAAAGAGTCCCAGAGGATTGGGCATGGCTATGCATGGGTGCTGTGAGGTATGCAGGAATTGAATAGTCTGAATGTGTGCACCCACACCCTCAAAGAAGGCACATGCATTCCTATTTAAGAGAAATTTGGGACTATGCTTCTTTTACTTACACAAACTTGCTCAGAAGCTGAGCAAGAGACAGCTCAGCTGTATCTGCTACATGAATACAGCTATAAAGTTATGTGCCAAGCACAAAGCACGACCCAACAATAATTTATTTATATAGAGCCATTATCGTGCATGGCACTTTACAGAGTACAAGCAGACAGGTCCCTTCTCTGAGCAGCTTACAATCTAAAATTAAACACAGGATAACCAGGAGACTAGGACGAGGCAGGTATAAACAGGAAGCAGTTTGCAGTGTGCTCCCTTTGAAGGGAGCAAGAGGTGGCATCACAAGAACTTTTGGGAGGCAATTTTAGGCATACAGGGCAGCAAGGGAAAAGAGATGGAATCATCTGAAGGAAGTGGAGACCAGACAGCAGCGCGTGGTGGAGCTAGAGGAATGAATATCATGGGCAGCGACATACTGGGATATAAAGGCAGAAAGATAAGGGTGGGGCGGGAACGCCATGGAGGGCCTTGAAGGTAAGACCAAGGAGCTTGTTTTGGATCTGGGAGTGGACAGAAAGCCAATGTAGGGATTAAGGGTGTCACACAATCAGAGGAAGGAGAGAGGCAGATGTCTTTTGGCTGTACTATATATTTTTTATTTTTTTTATTTATAGAAATATTTATATACCACTATTCATAAAATAAACCAAAGCAGCTTACAACATATATAAACACACAATAAAACCATATCAAAATTAAAATCAGAAATCATTAACTAAATATTGCAGAAAGATAGATACTGTATGTTTTCAACTGCCTGTATAAGCCTGGCGACATAGGAAAGTTTTCAGAACAGAAGGTGCCAGCTGTGACACTGGTACTTTTTTGCTTTTTTTTTTTTAATATAAAGCAGCCGCTGAGTTAAAATTTGAATCAGAAAAAGCATGAGAATAGAGGCTTCTTTTTCTTCCTTGTTGTGCAGTCTTTTGGCTGAAAACCTTACACACACATGGCACAGCTGCTTCACCACCACCACCACCCCGAGAAAAAGTAGTTTTACTAACCTACTGTTGTTGCCCAGGGCACATAGGAGCTAACATCTTTTCATTTGCTGGTACCAGAAGGACTAAATGAGTTGGCTTAAACATCACGTTAAAAGACCTAACTACATGTTAATGGACAGCATGTGATCATCAGCAGTTTTTTGTTTTTTTTAAATACTGAGCGCAGAGGACCCATTTTCATCAAACCATAGCACACACAGAGGGAAAGGTTAACCTTGCCATGTGGCAATTGCCCTTAAGAAAAAAACCTTCTATTGAAGCCAATGGGAGCGTTTTTCCTCCCAAGGATAATTGTCATGCACAGAGCAATTTTCATAGGAATTAAATCTGGCCGGGGGGGGGGCGATAGAGTTAAATCTCCTTTCCTTGTGCTCTGTAGTCTTCAAGCAAATCAGGGGCCCCAATATTCAGCATTATCATTTTTTTAATCTCACTGATAATGCTGCACTGCCCACATTTTACATAAGGGGGGAGCAGCTCAGTGGCTGAGTATCTGCTTTGCATGCTGAAGATCCCAGATTCAATCACTGGCATCTCCAGACAGGGCTGGGAATGTCCCTGGCTGAAATCCTGGAGAGATGTTCCCAGTCACTGTAGACAATACTAGACAGACCAATGGTCTGATTTAGTATAAGGCAGCTTACTCCCACAATGTGTAGTTAGGCCTATGCACCCCAGTTAAGCTGGGCTGCAAAACAGAATCCCAGCTGCCTAATAAGATTCCATCTGGGGACACTTCCATGTGGAAAGTGAAACTTCTCATATGACAAAGTAGGGGCCAGCCATATTTCTACCAGTGGAGACGTTTAGGACACTACTAGCCTCTCCAATACAGGAATACCCTGCTATACGGACCTTCACTTTACGGACACTCGCGAGTACAGACATATTTACAGTAGCGCCATTCCCATTTACGTATGTTCGCTTCGCAAGAACAGACACTTAACGGCATGACGCCCGATCAGTTTCCAACTACAAACGTTTTCTTAAAATAAGGCCTACTGTGTTTATTTTAGTTATAAATGCGTTATTTACATCAGTTATGCCCGTATATGACGATTGCAGTGCAGTATATCCATCGATAAGTGAAAAAAGGTAGTGCTTCGCTTTAAGTACATTTTCGGTTTACGTACTCGCTCTGGACCCATTGCCTACGTTAATGCGGGGTATTCCTGTATCAAAACCAGAAGGACAAAGCTGCCTCTTATGACAGATTTTAGATGAGAGATTAACTGAGCAAGACAGCCTACAGAAGTCACCAGCCTCTGTGTGTGTGCATGTGTATGTGTGTCCCTATGGTAAAAGTGGGGAACCTTTTTCCTGTCTTTCTGGTAGTCTATCAGGGAAAACATGCTGGCAGTATGCAGAGCTGACAACAAGCAGATCCAAAGACAAATTGTTCTCAATGAACTAATGTGGAGTAAAGACTGTCCTGCTTCAATTTCATCATGGCTACTTCAGATTAGACTTTCTAGTCCTATGTCAATCTACTCAGATGTAAACCCCACTGATGCTGCGGTTATTCTCAAATAAACAGGACTTTTTTTAGCACAACAGACCAATATAACTAGCATTCTGGAAAGGACGTAAAAGAAATTTCTTTCTGATTTTAGTGTGTTATACAGACATATTTTCCTCCTAAGCCATACAATCAGCATTTAAAAAAAAAAAAATCAATTCATTTTTATCAAATAAAAATACTGTTCCTACCAATTGTTCTGAAGCTACACATAAATAGGGAATGGAACATTTTTAAAATCAAGGTAAAACAAGGAGGAAATGATCAGGAAAGGAGGAACTCTGATAGGACAGAAGAATAAGGTTGCTACAGAAAGCATCACAGGCCACATAAAATGAGGTTGCAGTTGTATGCAGCTCCTGGACTGCAGACGGCCAACCTGTGCCCTATATAAATAGGCCATTAATATATATAAAAAGGACCTGGACATTAAAAACCAGTCAAACCAGTCAAAAGGCCAAACCAGTCAAAACCCCAAAATGCCACACAAGATCAGGGAGATAAAAAGAATTTTTCAAAATGGTTTTTATTGTATAAATCTGTATTGGAACTTGCCCAACACGTTTCAGCCCAACCAGGGCTTTCATCAGGGGATGTTTGTAAATCTAAAGAAATTTCTTTGTGTAAAAGCAAAGTAACTACAGCTTTTCTCAAAAGTACCATAGGCTAAATAATTTCTTTAGATTTACAAACATCCCCTGATGAAAGCCCTGGTTGGGCTGAAACGCATTGGGCAAGTTCCAATACAGATTTATACAATAAAAACCATTTTGAAAAAAAAAATTATCTCCCTGATCTTGTGTGGCATTTTGGGGTTTTTCCCCCCTTTTTTTGCGAGCTTTTGAATGCCCTTCACTTTGTTTTGTCTCAAACCAGTCAAAAGCCATAAAATACAGTGTAAGATCAGGGCATGGAACTTTACTGTTTCCCCACTGTTTTTTTTAATTCTTTTGTTGTTCTATTACATCTGTATAATTATACTATTGTTATACAACACTACTGTTCTGGTACTTAATAAAATAAGTGCTGCAGAATTAATGCATTAATTCTGTATTTTCAAGGCTGCAAAAACATTTTTTTTAAAAGCAACCCAGAAACAGACATACAGCAGTCCTATAACCTACACACAATGACTTGACATTGCGTTTTTATTGATGAATATGAAATTAATCAGGGTACACCACAAAAGAAAAATGACGCATTGGTTTTAGTAGGAGTGCCCAGAAATTTTGTCTTTGATTCTTTAACCATGTGAAATAGCAAAACAGAGGAGTGAGCAGGAAGAGGACCAAGGAATTAGGAAAAGTAATATATACATACATATCAGCTAAATATATATTCCACAAAATTGTACCTCATGTATGACGATGGTGACAATGGCGTAGATTTGGCCCACTGATAAGGATGCTGTGGCACCGAAAGGTACTGATCACAGAAGTTTCCTTTCCTGATGTGCTGAAACCCAGGAAACTCTTCTGGTGATAAGTCGGCTGTTGGTGATATGGTCCCATGATCCTCACCGCTCGGTTCAGTTTTGAGCGTCATGGATGGGGTGTGATCTATTGCAGTTTTCCTAGACTTGATAGGGATCCCATCATTCATGTCTATTGTGCTGTCAGTGGTGAGGGCGTTGATAGCTGCGACAATGGCTGAACTGGTGTATTGGTTAGTGTTTCCCAGCCACGTCTCATCAGTCACGCTTACCCTTGGAGAATTCTGGGGAGAGGGTGTTGGAGAGTGGTGTGGCGAGTAGGATGTCTGCCTGCCATTCAAGCTGTATTTTCTCTTGTTACAGGGAGAAGATGGCCTAGAGCTGCGAGTACTCAGCCAGTTTTCCTCAGTAATACTTGTTCTGGGAGATGCTGAAGGAGAATGTCTAGGGGAATTCAATAATGTGCAGGCTACCATGCTTCGCTGATACGCTTCCTCAGTGTCAGTGGTCTTAGGTGATACACATGGAGATTGCCAAGGAGATGTCTGAGGTGAAGTATAAGGATAAGAGTAATTAGATTCATAGGAAGATGCTTCTGAATTGCAACTTCTAGAAGACAGGCTACTTGCTGGACTCAGGCAAGATGGGTCTCTATAAGCCTCAATATTTGGTAAGTTCAACGTTGCAGTCGTAGGTGATCTCTTTGCATTTGGGATGGGCTCCTCAACCTCGGCATCATGGAAAAACTGACTGTTGTTATGATGCAGTCCCAAATAAGAGGTTATTTCAATTCTAGGGCTTTCTAATGTAGGCACTCCATTAGGTCTGACATTTGGAGACAGATAATATCCAGCGGTGCCACTGTCAGTATGCCCTCCATATCCTGAAGGATGATTAGTTGATGGGACAATCGAAATGACTGGATTAGATGTCTGAAGGCCATGACATGGAGCTGACAATGAAGAATGTGCCACGCTTAGAGGCAAGCTTGAATTTATATTTGAAGATGCATAGTTATAATGTTCTGTAAAAAAAAAAAAGATAGAACAAAAACAAAAAGAATGACATGAGATGTGGCACACACAAACTAATTCATTAGCAAACTACATCCCAAATGTGATCCAGTGGATATGTTGGGAGTTTCCCCTGGGTTCAGAACCTGTTTCAGCTGTTTATTCTATGAGCAGGCATTTGCTCTTTGTCACCATGTTGTGAAGCAGGGATTTTAATGATAGCCTTTATAGCAAGAACTTGTTGTCCTGCAAAATCTGGAGGGTCACAATTCCTATAGTCCCAGCCAGCATGACCAACAATTAGGGATGATGGGCGTTGTAATCCAGCAACATCTGGAGGGCCATGGGTTCCGCCCCACACCCCCACTTTACGGAATGTTTCTGAGAGTGAATGAACAATGGATTGCACACTGGAGGCATCTTTGGATGCTGCTGGGGCTACCAAGAAACAAAATGTTAGCAATCTGTGCATTTTTTCTTTTTTCTTGTCCATTCCTGGTGTTATGGACAATGCAGATACTCACAAAGCTCCCCATCAGCAAGATGCAAGAATTTGATGTGCATCTTGAACTCCAACATCTCCTCACAGGAGTATGGAGTTGCTGCTGCTCTGGGCATTACACTGGAATCACATGAAGAGAATGGAAGTCACTCAATAATCCTCTCTCAGTACTTCTCATACATATGTAAAGCTGCCTTAAAACTTCACTACCATTATGTGGTATGTATGGAGCATTAGTGGCCATTCTGTGTCAGAGGGGGTGAAACAAAATATGACGTAGTGCCACTGTGGCATACAAATATGTACCCTGCTGCGCCCTGGTGTGGTTCTGCTCCTAATCTACAGAGCCTGAGAGCAGAACAGTGCAGCACAGGAGAGGAAGGCAGGAGCGCAGGCCTGACTCTATGACATAACTGGGCCCATGAGTCCCTATGCTTCTGTCCAGACATGCCTGCTACCTGTGAGAATTGTGGCACCTGTAGGTTGGCCACACATGTAATTTGCATAATGTGCATTAGGAATTATGCAATGCACTGTATAAGGACTTTATTTCAGTGTAGCTTCTGACCATGAATGGTGATTTTGAAAATGCCATGTTTCAATGCTTGAGAACACTGCTATGGGGAAATGAAAATTCTAGCCTTCCTAGTAGATTTGCTGAATATTATTTCCAGGCCCAGCCCTCTGTCAGAGCCCACAGCCCACCTATCCTGGGGATATCTTTAAAACTTAAAACAAAAACAAAAACTGGGCAGCTGACTCCCAAAGCCAATATTTTAATTTCCCACAGTGACCCCCATGCAGCATTGCATCAGGGCACTGTGGGAAATTTAAAAGGCAGTTCTCTGCTGTCCAGTGTTGATCTAAATACTCTTGCTGCCTGCCACTACAACCATATAAGCCTGCCAACGCTCATCCACATAGAAGGGGGACCACCAGGAGACACTTTGCAGAAAGCCCCTTCAAATCTGGGCGCTGTCCTGATTATCTCTTCCTAAACTGCACTTTAGAGGAAATCAATGAGGGGCAAAGGCCTATACTGGTGATTTTAACACTGACTCCACAGAAAAGAAAGTGAATGAACAAAAATAAATGGCTGAGGACAAAACACACACACACACACAAAACTAATATGGAGAAAAATGTTATCTGGAAAATATGTTCAACCATAATCTCTTACGGAAGCAGAAATTCGCAGTGGAAAAAACTTTTATTTTGATCTTGTTACCAACTAGAGGACGGAGTACCTATTGGGCAACTCTATTTTCTGGGGTTATTGATCCTCTGGAGTGAAACAGCACTGGAATACAAGCTTTCATTTGCTCTCTCTGTCACAGTTGATTTCATAAAATCAGTTTCCAGCTACAACTGGTACAGATTTAAAAGAATACGTAATTTGTGTCATATTGTTGATATTTATCACAAATGTTTTGAGATAAAGGGAGAGTGCACTTATGCACAGTAAACATATGAAACTGTACTAGATACACGGACACATGTTGCACAAAAGAAAAAAGAGCTTCCTCTTCCACACAAACCACCACAGCTGGCCAGCCACAGCGCACAAGCAACCCTTCCTTGTTTTCCTCCTTTTGATATTCAACTTTGAGCAAAACGGCAATATCAGCTCTAAAACACTCTCCAACTTCTGATCAGTACAAGTTAGTCCTTTTCCTAAAGCAAACACTGAAAACAAATCCAGTCGTGCTTATGTGCTATTAACCATGAAGCAGCACTTCCAATTTACAAAAATAGAAATGTGGGTTGCTTACAAATATTTATAAGGTGGTCTATCAGTTGAGCTTCCTATATCCGCCAGATCTCACCAGTCTTGCTACCCTTTCACTCAGAGCGGAACTACATGATATGCTTAATCCAGGGAATCATTTAATTCTACCCCAAAAGGCAACTTCATGTCAAGTTCTCTCCCCACCCCTATTCCCATAACATCTAGGCAAATGTATTCATGTAGTGAGTTTCCCCACTACTGCTCCATATCTCTGCCTGCTGCTGGTGGAGAAATTAACACTACGCCATAGGTAAGTGTCCCTAAACATTACAGCAGGAAGAGGACTTGACATGACATGGTGCTGCTCTGAGCCATAAACTCACCCTTTATCATGCACAAGCAGTTTTCCATTTTTGATCTGAAGAGGTAGAAGAATCTGCTGAAGAGCTCCTTACCTTACATTCACACTCTGAGCAGCAGCAGAGTCTTTTGAGAATAGTGAATTTCTCCTGGCCACTTCATTTGCTGGCTAGTTTTTTGACCTAAAGGGTTTGCATTTTTGAGATTCTAGTGAAGTCATATTTTCTACCTAGTCCTCCTCATCATAAGAACTAAAAGTTGTTGTTGTTGTTTTGCTTTTTTAAAAATAATGGCATTCAACTTGACTCAGTGGCATTAAAATCCCTTACACTTACAACAACTAGCAGCTTTGACCCCAGTACAAAAGAAAATTATATTTTTTACCATTCAGATTATTCTGCCTGCCATATCTATGTTTCTGTATTGAAGTGACTCATAGTTTTTCACACGTCTTTTTAAGCTTCAGGTTCTCTTTAAGAATTCTGTATTCCTGAATGATTGAAACAAACATGTCAAGGCTTCCTCACTTCCTCCACATACAATGTTTGTTTCCTTCCTTCCCAGGAGACAAATGCCCCAGGCAAAGACTCTTCCCTGTTTACACACTGAGATCCGGAAGAGCTCTGTTCGTGGCTCTATTCCCAACACAGCTCAATCCCCTCTAGCATTGCATGTAAAGAGGAAACCCTGAGCTTGTTGCTTCTGCACAGTTGCTGCTTATTTTGTTCTGTTTACTACGAATATACTCAGTGCCACCAAGGATTCAGATTTGATTAACGATTCAAAGTGCGACCATATTGACAAAGGACACACAACACCCCCTCCCAGTTGCTCCATAAGCAGCTCAGAGATATATTAGGCTGAAATATATCATGTCTGGCACCATTAATATGTTCAACACCTATGCAAATCTTTCTACCAGATGCCTAAGGAAATCTTGGCGTTCTAACAACAGATGTTCATCAAATTTCAGGGTTGAGCAGCAGAAATAAAACAAGGCTATGTCTCTCTCATCCTATAACAATAACAATAGGCAATAACAATTCAGGTAAGTGACATTTATATCATACAAACTATACAATAGAACCTCAGGCCCAAGGGGCAAATGCATCACTCCAAGCTTCTCTGTTTAGACCTTGGAACTCTCCTCACGCCACACTCCTGCTTGAGCTTTGCACCCTCCTCAAGTGTTTCTGCCTGTCCGGAACGTGTCCCTGAACTCCAAGAATGACTTTTGCTTGTCTGGTGTGTAAAACTCTGTGTAGAAATTAGCCTACATTTGTTGCTTGGAAAAGTTACTTTTTTGAACTACAACTCCCATCAGCCCAATCCAGTGGCCATGCTGGCTGGGGCTGATGGGAGTTGTAGTTCAAAAAAGTAACTTTTCCAAGCTCATTGCTTCTGACTCCGCCCACCACTGGCATATAGCCCCTGGATGGTTGTCCAGAAGGTAGTGCAGCCCTTGGGCTGGACAAATTTCCCCAGTTTTCCACATGATATGAAAGTAAAATAGCAACAAGTCATCAACTATGCTCAATCCACTGAAAATGCTGTACACCAGTCTTGACAAGAATAAACAGAATCAGGTTCTTAAAATAGGGTGTTAACATCAGTCCTTGCCTCCCCCTGTCCACACCCTTGTGTCCTCTGAGATTGTCTCCAGGAACAGACCAGGTGAGAACCTTGAGCTCACATACATGCCCACCACGGGCCACATTTCCTCTGCTCCCATCAATGTGGAATCCCATGACTATTTGAATTGTTATTATTTATTGGATTTCTTTTCTGCACTTCACCATAAAGTCCTAGGGCAAGTTACAACATTATAAAAATACAATATACAAATCAGTTTTTTAAAAAAAGTATTGAATGCAGGATCTCTCCTAGCATTTAATCTTCCAGAATCAGAGGAAATTTCAGGTTCAAATAACAGTAATGAGATTTCTTAGTCTGCTTGTTCACATCTCCCTGTACTAAGAAGATGTGAGGAGGGGAAAAGAGTACTCAAACTGGAGAAGCACTCCTGGTCTCTTCCAGGAAGAATACTGACAAGAGGAAAGGAAGAGCATCAGAACAGGCTTTAGGAAAGGCATGCACTTCTCCTTTGCCATTTGTGTTTCTCTGTTCCTTAACTGGATCAACAGGCCGAGTATACACCTGTCCCCAACCCCCTGTCATATGCACAGCAGACATGGGAAGGACTGGCATTTCCTGTGGAACTTGAGCCATATAAATGTCTTGCTGTATGCCTCTGGGCCGATTCACACTGGTGAATTTCTCTACCCAATAGTGTGTGTGGGTATGCAACTGCCTGAAGAAATGGTTACTATGAACTGGTCTGTGCATGTAGAAGGCTAGGAGCTATCTCAGAGATTGCAGCTACACTTTTTTCCAGAAGCCACAATCACGGAGATGACAGTCAGACTAATAAACATCCAAGGAAAACAATTTTACTGGGTCATGTTGTATACAGTTTTAAAAAAATTGTTCCCAATCTAACATAGATAAAACCAGCAGCATCACCTCAATCTCTCTGGGAATAGACCAACAGACACATAATACACTAGAAAATTTAAGAGGGTTCCATGTTGCAGTCTGGGTCTGAAAATACAGAATACTAGTTTACCAAAAACAATTCAAAAGATGCTCCAAGAGCATTAATTACATGAATGAACATTTAAGATCTCAAATGAACATGCATAAGGAAAAATTATGGATTGGAATAGCTAGCCACATGGTGTAAACCAGTGGTTCTCAAACTTTTTCCCCATGGACCACTTGAAAATTGCTGAGGTTCTTGGTGGACCACTTAATGATTTTTCTACCTGTTGTAGCAATTGCAATGCACCATGCTAGATGCTGTGTGGCTTTTAACTGTATATTTATTGCTTCTTTTATTTTTTATGTTGTATTTTATTGTATTACAATTTGCATTCCATGGAATTCAGATTGTAATACAATAAAGTGCAATATAAGAAATAAAAGAAGCAATAAAATACAGTGAAAATTAATAAGAATAGTTAATGCAGACATGCTACAGTCCACTTGAATGAAATTCAGTGACCACTGGTGACCCATGGACCATAGTTTGGGAGCACCTGGGGTAAATATTTATTCCCCCAAAAGAGGTACAATGGCTCAGTTCAGAGTCAGACATAGTATTTCTGTGGTTACTTGGATCTGGAATGCCACCCTGGGATAAAGGATGGGATATAAATCCAATAAAAAAATAAAAAATAATGTGTAGGGTGCCTGCATGGTTCAACCTCTCCTTTAAGGCCTCTACCACATGTATCTGTCAGTCTTCTCTCAGAGAGATAATGGTGATACCACTGTTTTAAGCTCAATTCAAAGTTGTGTTTTGAACTGGGTCCTACTCTGTTTAGGAACCAGATACTTCTTCAGATCTGAGTACCTTCTCTCAGATCATGGTACCTTCTTTGGGGTCAAACCACTTGTCACTGAGATTATCATCTGAGGCCTTTCTCCAGGTACTCCCACCATCTGAAGCAGGGCCGACGCCAGGCATGACTGGGCCCTTGGGCGCCAGCCCGTCCTGGGCATGTGGTTTCTACCTGTTCCACCTACCTCTCTCCTGTGTTCTGCCGCTGCGTGCACAGAACTGCCATCAGCCAAGATGGCAGTGTAGGCTTCTGTAAGGGGCTGATGCCCCTGCCGCCATCTTAGTTGATGGCACATATGCGCAGTACTCTACATGCACACACACTGCCATCAACTAATATGGTGGTAGGGGCATCAGCCCCTTAAAGAAGCTTCCACCGCCATCTTGGTTGATGGCATCCCTGCGTGCACAGCAGCGGAACACAGGAGAGAGGTAGGTGGAGAGAGTGAACAGGCGGGCAGCCTGGAAGCTCCATCCCTGCAATCCAAAGCAGGGACCCTGCAGTAGATCGCAGAATGGGAGTACTACTCTCCCACCCTAAAGAGGGGCCCTTCTTTGGCACTAGCCCTGATCGAAGTATGGCAGGTGGCAACCAGAGAGAGCCTTTTCAGTGGTGGCTCCTCATCTTTTGAGTGTCCTCCCAAGGGAGGTCCACCTGGCACCTACTTTTACTATCATGTAGGCACCAGACTAAATGAGTTTAGTTTCCCATGCTTTAACATTATTTAATAATGATAGTGCTTTTAAACTTTTGGGTAGTTTTGTTTTATAGTTATCTAAATGGACTACCGTATTGTTTTAGTTTTTGCATGTGCTATCTTTTTAGTATATTTAATATTATATCCTGTCTGCTCTGAGAACATAAATCTATGATAAAGGCATGATTTGTTGTTTATGTACTGGGCCAATGCCATCCACAGCCAGACAGAATATGGGCTCATCCACACGACTGCAAAATGTGTGATACGCCCGCTATGTGTGTTCATTATTTTTTGGTCGTCCAAATGACATCTCGTGCTGTTACACATTTTCACGGGTTAAATCCACTCCTTGCAATACCGGCAAAAATGCAATTTGCTGTTTAAAATCAGGAATCATCTGTTGTGCCTTCAGGAGTTAGGATGCAATACCACAGACTTTACAGCTGATGGGAAGGTCTTGGGCGTTTCCCCTTGCCCCTTCTCCTTATTCCAGCCAATCACGTATCTGCACTTTTGCGCATGTGCGAGAATAAGCCCGGGAAAATTGAACCAATCATTGCAATGGTGGGGTGTTTGGGGGGGGTCTCCAACTACTGCGCAGATGCATTTTATTTTTTGCCAGCCTGCAAACTGGGTGGCCGCTCTGGGTGAGAACTACTATGCACAGCAGGTGAGAAAGGGGGGGGGGTCGGTTTCAGCCTGCCTCTGGAAAGCTTTGTCAATTTTATTGTACTTGCTGGGATTTTTGCTTCAAATCATAAACGCATACATTCCTTTAAGTGTAATATCGCAAATACAAACTTAGAAAAGGGCTTGTGTTAGGTTTCAAGCCTGCTCCAGAAAGCTTTGTCAATTTCATTCCCAGTGGGAAGGAAAGGGAGAAGGAGGGGTGTGTGTGACATGTTTCTTGCTTTTTTGGAGAAATAAGTGCAACTGCCAGCGTGTGTATCTCCTTAAATATCAATAAAGGCAGAAAAGCATACATTCATTTAAGCATAATATCGCAAATACAAACAAGGCAAGCGTGAAACCGCCCAGCAGCCTTGCCTTCTGAGGCGAGAACTCCTTTACAGCCATATTGTGCTTCGTTGCAAAGGGGGAGAGGAGCATACGTAATTTTTTTGCTGACCAATTCGTTGATAGGGGGAGGTTTTAGAGGCGGAGCTTGGAAAAAGTGAAAAGAATGTAGGGGTCTTACTGCTGTGTGTGCGGGTGCAAAAAAGCATTTTTTTTAATTGGGAAAGAGCGAACTAAAAGGCAAAGTGAGGACTATCAGATGACAAACCGAATATGGAAAGTGTGGATTATCCCGCTCCGTTTGGATAAGCCCTATGAGGAAACAAAACTCTAGCAAGGAATAAACCCTGCATTACTGGGTTAGCTTAATTTGAAAGGATTGTAAATAAAAACTCATATCCACCAATTCCCACAAACTTATTCACAGTGAGCAGAAACCAAACTCTAAAACTCAAGCACTCCAAAGTATATAAATGCATAACTATCATCCAGGCATAACTATCATCCAGAAAAACTATACTGAATGAGTTGCCGGAATCATGTCGATGGCATACTGCTACTTGCTATACAATTGCAATCCTTCATGATATCAGTTGCACAGTGACATGCAAATTCTATATTCATGACAAACAATTCAACATATTCTCCATATGCATGATGTAATCTGCATTGGAAAAAACAACATACTGGTGCATGCACATAATATTTGCATGGACTGTCTCTAAATTACTAAAAATTGTGAATAGTGCCTTCTCTCTTTTTAAAACAACAACAGGTAATAGCTGCTCCAAGCAGTCACCAAACATGACTGCTCCTGACAAACACGTTGAAAAATAGGGCCATGAGTGATGTCCCGTCCCTCCTGGAGGCATTTTATGGGGGGGGGGAGGCTGTTCTATACAATGCTCCTGGGAAGCTCCCAGGGATGTTGTAATGAAAGAAGGAAGTCTGCCCCCATGGACCCATGTTGGCAACCGTATTTTTTTCTGTATCGTGTCCCTGGGAGGAACAGAGTATCGTCACATCCTGTAACTCCCAGGGGCATTTATAGCCCCATTTCCCATGTATACAGCAGCAGCACTTTCTAGCCACCAGGAGCAGCTATTATCTAATAAAAGAGAAAGAAAACTAATTTTAACAGGCTGCTCTCAGACCTCCTCATAACCATAAATTGCATTTTTTTTCTGGGTACATACATGTTTGCACTGAAAATGGCTGTACTGTAAAGCCCATCTGCACTATACATTTAGAGCAGATTTACCACTTTAAGCAGTCATGGCTTCCCTGAAGAATCCTGGGAACCATAGTTTGTTAAGGGTGCTGAGAGTTGTTAGAAGACCCCGATTCCCTCATATAGCTACAATTGCAGAGTGGTTTAACAATGAATCCCTCTTCCCAGGAAATTGTTGAAAAAGCCATGACTGTTCTAAGTGGTATAATACAGCTTTAAATGTAAAGTTCAGATGGGGCCTCTGGAGTGGAACCCAGACACCTCTTAAGTCTAAGAACTGTACTACATATCCACAAATTTACATAGAAAAATGATGGCTAACTTTCCCTTCAAGTAGCATGGGAAAGCAGCCGACCTCCCCCTCCCCAGCTTCTCAAGCTGAAGAATCAGGAAGAAGGTTGCTCCAGAGGTTTCCTGCACATGCTAGGTTGGAAGTGGTATTGCCAGGAACCTTTAATCAGGAACTGTCTTTAAGGACTCTTCTGCTCCTGGCCTGATGCAAGGACCACCTCAAGTTCCCCAGAGCTGTGGTATTTATGTTGCCCCGCACCCAAGTCTTTTATTTTCCACAATTACCCATTCTTCTCCACTGAACTCTTGGGCAAAGGTTCCTACTGAGCATGCTCAAAGTGCACAAATGAATACACAGGTAAGTGTCTACAAACCACACGACATTTGTTTAACTGTTATGCCCCAAAACCTTCTGTGACACTGTGGTTTGAAAAACGAGTGACAAGGAGACAAAAATATTACTTCTAATCATATATATAAAATCCAGTTTTCTTCTGGTCTAAACCCAGTCCTAATACCACAGACTGCTTGGGCCCTCCATTTCAATTCCCCTTTTCTTCTGCCCATTTGGCCCTCCTATCTGTCAAGCCCGCTGACTCTCCAGTACAGAACACAGCTAGTGGGCAGTGTGATACAGTCAGATTAATCCCACTGATCTCAGCCAGCTACATACCCTGAGAGGTGGCATTTTTACAAAAAGACCCTCGCCCTGCCTTTGAGCTTTTCTCGCTCTAGACGCGCTCATGTGTAAACGCTTATCAACGCGAGTCAGAACGTGGAAAAAAGGTATTGTCGAGCCCAAGCAGCTGAATTATACTTTAAAAAAAGTTACACGGGCGGGAAATGGGCGAAACGGCCACATGTCAAACCAGTATTAGACTGAGAGACAGCGATCAAATATTAGATGAGACGACGGCTCTTGCCTTATGAGCCATTTTGATCTGGCACCCCCAACGTGCTTTAAGAGCTCTCCTACAGGATACTTTCTTGGCTTGATCTGAATTGACCCGTCCCGGGGGGGGGGGGAAGCGAAGGAGGCTAATGGGAGAGAGACGCCTTAATCCCAGTAACAGGCGGCGCTTCATGCTCCCTCCCTCTGCTCCCTCGGCTCAGCCTATTGTGGAGACCGCTCTTCTCCTGTCCCAGAAGAACCGCTATATTTAACGCGCTGCGAATAAACGCTCCTAACTAACCTCTCCTCCCCCCCCCTTCCAGTCCCGTCTCAGGAGGATGAATGACGTTGCCTCGTCACCAACCTTTGCTGCTGGCACCCTCATCGCTCTGGTTAAACTCGAAGAGGAAATCGAAGTCAAACTCTGGATCTTCCTCCAGGCCGGTCATGGCTTTATAGGGAGCCGGGGGAGCAGGAACAGCAGCTACCTCTTCAGCGAGGCTAGGAAAGTTGCAGCAGTTCTATGTAGTCCCGAGGCACCTGCTGCTGCTGCTGCTGCTGCTGCAGGCGATCGGCAGCTAGCTGAGCAACCGAGCTGCACCCTACAGAGTCTGGGGTCGTGCTGACCTTCTCCTTAGGCAAGCGACCGGGGCGCGCCGCTCGCTACAGGTCCCAGGACGCCGAGCCAACTACCCAGCCCCTCCAGGGTTGGTGTAATGTGACCCTTTGGTGAACACCGCTCGCTCCCTTATCTCTCTATCGCTGCCTGTCTGTGAGATCCTCCCCCTCCCTTTGTTTATCTACACCCGGAAACATCAACAATCTAGTTGCTCTGCCTGCCTCTCTCTCTCTGGTTCCTCATTTTAAAATAAACCCTCTCAGCTCAAGTTACAGCCCAAGGGGTTGTATGTATTTGAGTGACACTGTCCTCTCTTCTCCCCTGGCGTGACCACCTGTCCCTGTGAGGCTCCTGTATATGCTGGGGGGGGGGGAGAGAGTCCAGACTGGAACGTGGTCTACCTTCTCTGTTTCCCATTAAAGTTGCTCGCAGAAGTAAAACGGAAATATTTACTTCCGCTTCTCACCCCTTCATTGTGTACATGTGTCTTGGTGATTATTTCTTTTCCACAACCCAATGGCACTGCTGATGTGATTGGAAAGCTGCCTCACATTTAAGCAATTATGAGCTACTAAAAGACAGATCCCCCCCCCAAAAAATGAGTACATACACTGGTGTAGTGGTTAAGGTGTTGGACTGCGACCTGGGAGACCAGGGTTCCAATCCCCACACAGCCATGAAGCTCACTGGGTGACCTTGGGCCAGTCACTGCCTCTCAGCCTCAGAGGAGGGCTTGGTAAACCACTTCTGAATACCGCTTACCATGAAAACCGTATTCATAGGGTCACCATAAGTCAGAATCAACTTGAAGGCAGTACACACTGGAAATACCTGGTGACTGACCATGGGCCCCAGCATGTTCCCCTGTGTTAAGAATCTGTCGTTGCTGGGGCCCCAGAAGTGCTTTTAAGTGGGGAAGTGCTCAAGATGGTTCAGTATGAAATCAAAACATAAATTCAAAAGGGAACCAATTGTACTGAAAGGTTCATGATCATTCTAGAATGGTAGAAGAACTAGAACAGGGGTAGCCAATGTGTTTCATCCGCATGTTGTTGGACTACAACTCCCCTCATACCTAGCCAACACTGGCCATGCCAGCTGAGGCTGATGGGAATCAGAGTCCAACAATAGCTTGAAGGCACGTTGGCTTGCCCTGAACTAGAAGCTCACTCTGCAGAGTTCAGTCTTTCCCCACCCACTGTAGTTCTTTCCACAGCTAGCAAGACAATGAGTGTCAGATGTTGGGTCCTGGGACACAGACCTACATTCTCCCTCTTCTTTATACTTTAATGTTGACTACAGGCCCCTCCAAATGCCCTTTCTTCCTCTGCCTCTCTTTTCTGGGGCCCGTGCCTTTGTTCTTCGAGTTCATTGAAGAAACATTGGTGCAACACCATTTAGCTGCAGCAAGCATGGCAGCAACCTAAAGTATGAAGTGGATCCATGAAGAATATATCACAAAGATACAAGGTGACAGAGTACATCTAATCAAAGCCCCAGAAGAGTAGGATCATCCGACCACCTCTGCAACCCAGATCACAACTTGTCCAAAAGAGAGAGAATATTCTTTCAGAACAAAACATACAATACAAAAATACAAAATACAAAAATACAAGTTATTCCAAGGAAAAAAGGATCAGTCATAGCCCTGAGACACCAGTCAACAGTCTCTATAAGGGCTCATCCAAACGGAGCGGGATAATCCACGTTTTCCATATCTGGTTCGTCATCTGACAGTCCTCACTTTGCCTGTTTGTTCGCTCTTTCCCAATTAAAAAAACCCGCTTTTTTTGCGCCCACACACGCAGCGAGAGGACCCGTACTTCTTCATGCTTTTTCCCAGCTCCGACCATAAGACTCCCCCTATCAGCTAATTGGTCTGCAAAAATATGACGTATGCTCCTCTCCCCCTTTGCAACGAAGCACAACAAGGCGCATGCGCTTGAACGTACGAGCACGAAAGTTTGAATTTCCTGATGGTAATGGAGTTCCTTGTCGCTCACCACTATGGAGCAGCGCCGGCCGGGGGGGTGTCTCCAGGTGCCCCTGACCATCCAGGGGTACTGTGGGCAGTGCAAGGGATCAGAGCTTGTAATCGCCGGGCGAATCCCCCCGTAACCCTTGGGCTCATTCACTGCAGGGTTCAGCCCCGGACCGTTATGCAGCTTGGCGGCAGGAATGATGCCCCTGTGGGAAGCAAACAGCCCCCCCCACGGGTAGCCGCTCTTGGCTTGGGCAGGGAATGCGGGCAAACAGCCCCGCGTGCTGCTGTGTCAATCTGCGCTGAAGCAACCAGCACAGGCTTTGCAGTGTTCCCTCTGATAAAAGAAACATGCAAACCACTTATATGCCTATAATTCCTGTATTTTTGTTTGTTTGTATTTGCGATATTTCGCAAAACTGACTGTATGCTTTTCTACCTTTAACGTTTCTGGAGATACTCATGATTGCAATTCCACTTATTTCAACAGAACAGCAAGTAACCATGTGTCATGTCTTGGAAAGTAGACTACCAGTCTCTATGGTTGCGGGTGGCTGAGACACTCTAGCAAACCACTTATATGCCAATAATTCCTGTGGGTTTTTTGCTTGTATTTGTGATATTTTGCAAAAGCAGGGTATGTTTTTTAGCTCAGCTGGGCTAGGGGGAACCTGCAGGCTGTGGTTGAAATTGACAACATTCAAAGAGAGTAGCCTTGCAGGCAGGAAAGCGAAATTGACTAAAGGTGCCTGAGTGTCTGTAATCCAAGAGAAAAGCAGCTATTTCTCTTCTCCCCCACCCTCCCTCGACTCTGGATGCCTGGAAGCAAAGACCAATACTTCAAGAAGGACATTTGATGCGGGGGTGAGGGGTGGGAGGTGGAGGTCAGGCAAAGATAAATATTTTCTCCCTTGAAAAAGTTTAGAAACAACCACAATTGCAGATCTCACCCTGAGCGGCTGCCCAGTTTGCTCTGATAGGTTTCTTTTTCCCCGGGCTTTCCCCAGACTTTCGCACACATGTGCAACAGTGGAAATACGTGATTGGCTGAGAATGAGGGAAGGGATATGGGGAACCACCCAAGAACCGCCCATCAAACGCCCACAGCTGTAAAGTCCGCAGTATTGCATCTGAGCGCCTGAAGGTACAGCGGATGATTCCCGGTTTAAAAAAGCAAATCGTATGATTTGCAGTATTGCAGGAGCGGATTTAACCACGCGAAAATGTGCAAAAGCGCGCGGCATCATATAGACGACCGAAAAATAATGAAAACACAAAGCGATCATGTCACACATTTTACAGTCGTCTGGATGAGCCATAAGACATGCTGGTGCCAGAAGTTACCAACTCTTAAAACAAAAAGGACTGGTATCTGGTGCCCAGGGCCAGAGAAGGTAGAGGTGGGGTTAGAGCTAGGGGCAGCATCCAGCCCTCTTAGGCAAGGCAAGGGGTGGAACTAAAGCTGTTACAGATAACCAGGCACTCAAAACATATAAATAAAACAACAACTGAGGAGTAGAATAGTCTTACCCCTATGCTTTTCTAGCAACTAGGTTGAAAGTAAAACAAAAATGAGTAAAACCTCTTTTTCCGCCTCATTGCTTGGCAATCTTGTTGGTGTCTGGGGCAAAAAACATCCAAATGGCTACCTCAAGATCTGGTGGTAAAAATATATTAAATCTCAAAATCTGCTGCCTGAAGCAGACCACATCATCCTGTCTAATGGTAGGGTAGTCCCTACCACAACTCTGTATCTCTAGCAATGGCAGTCCTGGGAGTACACCATTTATCTAAACCCACATGTACTGTGTTAGTGCCACCATTTAACTTCACAGGCCTTTGTGATGGTGGTAATATCAACCAAATTGCAAATTCATACTTTGGATCCAAATGGATCCATTCAACTACAGTCTCAGCCTGATCATGTAAATTGCCTGAGTGTTGCTTCTGTTGTGACCAGAATCAGGGAGGGAGAGAAGGAATATGTGTGTGTCTGTCTTCTGTCTCAGGAAAGATGAACATTCTGCAAATTTCCCTAAAACTGATCATGAGAATGCAAAGTTAAACAGGGCTTTTTAACTTTTGAAAGTACCGGCCTGAGACATTTTGCCGACTGAAGTGAAGCACCAAAAAGTGCCTTCCCACAGCATGCTAGAGCCAATAGTTCAAAATGTTTCAGTGCACCACTTACACATCAAATGCCCCCACCTGAAGCAACCTGCATTGTGAAGGTCAGACCTGTCTTCCAACATTATATCTGCACATGTAATTAGGGTTGCTTTACAAGTTATGTACATACAATGCACAAGTTAAAACTAAATTGCGAGAGGAACAAGTATGGAATGTTTTCAACATAGCACTAAGGTGAATGTTTCATCAAGACAAGGATTTTTCCTTGCACAACCCCTCTCCTCCCCCCTTCCCAGTATGCCCCCTAAATCTGTTCTGGGTTTTCCCCAACCCTCTGGAGCAGATTTGGGGATGGCATGGGGTGTGCATGGACAGAAGAAGGGGGGGAAATCCCCTTGCACTAGTGCTAATCCTTGGGCCAGCGCAATTATTGTGTTGAATACCTTCCTATGTGTTTTGAAAGATGATTTACACTGTTTTGGGAAGCCCTGTTATAGGGATCCAACAACTGGTCCATATGAAATGACCTTAAGAGATGAGTATACATTTGTGAACCATGCCTGTGTCTAAAGGCAATGTTTCAGAATTGTAATACATGTTCTAACTCAGAGAGTTCTGTGGACTCCAAATCTGCTCCAGGAGCTTTGATGTGCCAGTGCCTTCTCAGGGGTGGGTGGGGTTAGTGTATTGTCATTTTTGGAGCATGTTCACTTGCCACTTTGATATGAATATAGAGAGAATCCAGGAACTCTGGCATATCTATGTACGGCCTATGCATAGGCACCTAGATTGCTATTCTGTGTTTCTCCCATGCGATGAATTCTGTTGTGGTAATCTCTTGCAGAAGCATTCTTGGGTATGAAACTCATGACATGAGAAACAGCCCTTAAGTATTTTAAGTATAGTAAAAAGCTAATGCAAATACCCCTTTTATTCTTGCTCAGTAATTGGTCATTGCTCCAAACAACCTTGTGATAAACCACCAGACCTAGACATTTGAGTACTTATTGTATGCTTTTGTTTCTTTTGGTGTGAACACCTTTGGCCTCAAGGTCCACCACATGACCAGTTTTTAATGCTTTGAAGTCAGCCTGGGTTGAACTTTGTAGTATTTTTGTCACATTCAACCATATGTACAAATGCCATCAACAGGCACCCACAATGTGTAGAGAACAACTTTTCTATGAGCATGAACCAAAGAATTCTGTCTGGACAGAAGAATTCTGTCTGGAGCAGGCAGAACACGACTTAATTTTATCAATATATTTTGAAAAGCTTTCACTGGAGAACATTTCTGTTTGAAATGCACCAGAGAAAATTAGGAACCAGCTTGTAAAAAAAATGTCTCGCATCTATCAGTTTTGTCTTCTCTTTATTCTGGGGTGTTCACAAATTCAACACAACAAATTTACTAAAAACTCGACCTCTTGTTTTACAAAAAGTGGTGTGAATAGTTCCTTGGTAGGGCTTGGTGTTCCAAAGAATTAGGGCTGTTCCAGTTATAGATGGCATCTTAATCTTACTGTGGTTTCACATGCATACACACACACACTGTTTTGGGGAATACTTGTATCTCTCACATTTTTTTTCTTTACATTTCCCCACCACTTCTGCAGTGGAGGAGCCTAATCTCCTACAAAGTGAAAAACGATAGATTTTATGCCATAATCAACACATCCTTTTGAGAGGCATGAGGAAAGGGGGGTTCAGCTGAAGAGCATGATACAGCCACCAGGAAACCTGGCTAATGATAAGGTTTGTATTTCAGTCCACTGGCAGACAACGTTCTAATTGCTAAAGGTTTCCAGTTTCCCAGAGCACGCTGATTAAGAAACACTTGTATCTTCTTGGCTGACTGACACATGATGAAGCCTTCGGAATCAATGGAGAATGCCCATCTATGTGGGCTGGCAATTTTGAGAACTGCTAACCCAGACGGTACAAAAAAATAGATCATTCTATAAGTGTGTATGATATGATATGTATATATTTACATAATATATACACATGTATTATACATTATATGGTACTAATCATGTTGCCTGCAACTGATCCACAAATGATTTCAACCGACAAGATCGTATGTGAAAGGGAGGGGAATTATTTGCAGAGAAGTGTTGCTTTCATATGTTATGAAATAACAGCAAGTGTGCTATGTTACAAACAAGGTCAACTGAACATAGATTTCAGCTCCCCAACTGCTAAATATTTTAAGCTCCACAAGTGCAACGTATTTAGTCTCAGTCCTTACAATGTGTAATGGTGTATTTGCTTTTGTGGCACTGTGCAACCTGGCATTGCACAATGGCATTGGAATTATCAATATAACAGCACAGCAAGTTTTAGGAATGGGCTTCTAGGTTACAATCCACAAAACAGTTAAACTGAAGCTATTGACTTCATTCAGTCTAAGTACTTGAATTGATTTGTTGTTCAAGCTAAACTTATAGCTACTTTGAACTACCCCCACTCCCTAAGGACTACCAGTCTTCTGGGAGGGAGGGTGAGCAGCATTAGCACTTAACTGGTATTACCACATATTATTTAGCTGCAGCACCCACTAGTGCCAAATGTTAAAAAAATCACATGAGAAAAGAGAATTTTAATAATAACAAATATATGTGCTATGCACTAATTAAAACATATGTCCCAAAATGCTGTCTTCTTCATATTACAGAATGTGCTATCTTTAATTAATTCACTAATAGCCAAAAAACCTTGCGGTTTAAGGATGTACCTATAGCCCACAGATATTTCTATCAAACTTTAAAAAGCAGGGAAATTGGGCGGCTATAGTGAATGCACCAGGGGAGCAGGAGACCTGAATTCTTCTCCCAGATATCGTACTGCCCTACAAATTTCTCAAAATGCAAACACCATTTAGGTTGGTCTTTCACAGTCCAATTCACTTGCTGTGTAGCTTGGAAGAAAACGGTAACATGTGCCTCTGAGCATATGGTGAGTGGTGGCAAACCTGCCATCTCCAAAGATGGAGAATTACATTTTTGTATGTTTGTTGGTGTTCTTACTTTGCTTCATTCCTGTGTTACTAATGTTTCTACAGAGAATCTAATCTAGAACAGAAGTGTAGTTAGTGAAGGGTGCTGAGAGTTGTTAGGAGATGCCCTGTTCCCCTCACAGACCTTCAATCAGAGTGGCTGATTGTTAAACCACTCTGGCCACTGGAGCTCTGTCAGTGGAATAGGATTCTCCTCTCAGCACCCTTCACAAACTACACTTCCCAGGATTCTTTGGGGGAAGCCATGACTGTCTCAAGTGAAAAAAAAGGTCTGGTGTGGGTGTGGCCCCCTGATTAGCCAAGTCCAGCAGCTGTGAGTCTGGCTTTTAGAACACTGATAGCTGGTTCTTACTGAGCATGTCCGGCACTATTGTTGAGTTCAAGCCAAAATTTCTTAAATTAATTAAAAATCAGCCAGGCATCTTTTCAACTTTTAAGCTGCAGAAGATGATGGTCAGAGCATGGGGGAAGGTCAGTAATAGGAATACCGGTACTCTGTGAACATGGCTGATTTTTAATGAATTTCAACAGATTATGAGAACTCTGACAGAAAAAAGTCCAAAAGGGCTTTGGAGTTTTTTTCTCTCTTTTTATACTTTGAACTCTCTGTTCTCTCTGACTATTTTGTATATCGCCATGAAAATTTAGAGGGTTGTTAAGCAAGTGTTTCTGAGTTCAGGACTGTATGTTTTGTAAGGATTTGTTTTGAAATGAGCTTATGGTAAGCATCAGAATGGCATGGGGGTATTTTCAATTTAACAGTGCAGAAGTGAAAAATCCATGCTGGCTATAGTATACAGCCACTCTTGTGGCTGTATAATGTCCAGAATAATTAAACAAAAGGACTAGGATTGACCTGATGACCATATACTCCAACTAAGTATACTGGAGCAATATGCCTTGCCATCAATAATTTTAGTTCCTGGCACTCACAAACAGTACTTACACTTAGCCCGGAGTAATTCCAGAATTATCCAGTAGTTTAGTGGGACTGCCCCACAGTAAGTGGCTTTAGAACTACAATCTAAAGTGGTTGCTTTTTTCCACTTAACAACAAGCAGTTCTCTGCATTGTTTTGATTATCATTAAAAAAAAAAGGTGTTGGTTATAAACAAGGCTTTAATTGTCTGCTTGAAAATACAGTACTTTCACATTAGCCAAGATGGTTTTAAAGTCAGCAAAATGCAAATGACCTCACCATCCCAGAAGCCAGGACTGTGGAGCTCCCGGATCTTCAAGTGTATATTTCAAAGGAATAGTTTTTAAAAGCAGTTATGGAAATGGTATTCCTCTATAGAATCTGGGAATCCCATTTTCCAGGCTGATGGTTGAAAAGTCCATCAAAGAGTGCCAGGAAAAAAAACATTTTTTTCTGTGAGATCCATTATGCTTCTTCCCCTCCCCCTACTTTCCATAACAAAGTGCTATATTGCCTTACACATTTTCTATTATAGTTTACACTGCTCTGGCAAACATCTGCTCTTGATTTCCCTTCAGGCAATTTACAGAATCAGATACTGAACTGGTGGCAATCACTGGCCAGCCCCTTAACACCGCTGCTTCAAAGGTTCCTAACAGAGATGCTACCCAGGCTTCTTGACAAGGAACTAGCTGGATGCTCTGATGTTGGCCAAGGGTGTGTGTGTGTGTGTGGGAGATGGAGAGAAAGAGCATGCACAGGCAAGAGAGAAAACTGGCTTTGAGTGAAAGAGGTTGTTGTTATTGATTCAAGAGGCACATCTGCCCAGTCGACTGGCAAGACAAACTACGGTTACATTGTGAAATGTACCAGCCATCCCTGCCTTCCTTTGCTGGCTTTCAATTACTTCTTTGCTCCCAGCTGTTTGCACGGCTGAATCACCAGGACATGTAAAAAGAAAAAAGAAAAGTCTTTGGCATCAACTTTAAAACCATCATCCTGAACAGCAGAATCATCATGGGTAATTTTTTAACAGGAATTTGAGGGGGTAGGAGAGGAACTAAAGTAAATAAATACATAAATGGTGCGGGAATAAAATGCCTTTGTCCCATGGCAAGCTTATCTTTGTCCCCATTTTCTTGTTTTGTTTTATTTTTATTTAAATGAATTTCTTGTCTTTTGGGTGAGCTAGGGCACACCACAATAACTAATAGAAAATTGCTAATGGCTCCCTTTAACTGGAGAAGCCTCTCAACAATCTGTGCACCTATACCTGAAATCTAAAGCACAGTCCACAATCGAAGAAGAATCCAAATCAATGGGCTTAAATAGATCTAATTGTGTCTTGGATTGTGAGTGTGGTCTCTTGTTTTCAAACAGTTACCTTTAGCATTATGGGAAAATCCCCACAACTAGAGAAACAGGCAACTTATTTAAAGCCTTATTTATATCAACTGGACTATTCCAGAGGATGTTTCTTGACACATGCAGCCTTGAGCACAGGTGCAGCCTGATCCACAAACTGCTTAAACTGAAATGTAAGGATTGTAGGAGCCAAAGTGAGAGGAAGTTATATCTAGTGCCAGGCTTTAGTGAACCCTCCGCATGATGCCATTGATGCCACCCCCCAATGCCAACATGGAACCCTACCCAGCCTTACTGCTACCCTTGCTGCCATTGGACTTTTCCTATCCCCACTTCCCCCAGTCTCTCACCTCATCCCCAAATATGATTACTCAGCAGGCAGCACTTTTAGATCTCCCATGCAATGTCCCATGTACCTGCCACATCAGGTATTGCATTCTGGGGGATCTAAGATGGCAATTGCCCATCAAAGACTGGAGCTAAGTAGCTTAGCTCTGATGTAAAGTGCCACTGCCACCTGCCAGGAAAGCACATCTGGGAGGAGAGAGTGGCAGCAGCATCATGGTAGGAAGCCCGATGACAATGCCAGGTGGGGGCACAATGAGGGCGATGGTATAGTAGGCAGACAGCTTGAAACCCAGGGCAGCAGCCTTTATCAGCCATTTTTGAGATCAGCTATGGTAGGTGTTCCACAATGTTAAGTAAAGCTTACTTATTCTATACTTTATTCTTCTGTGGCATTTTAAACAGCAGAAAAATGTTAGATCAGTGTCTCCAACCCTTTTTTCCCATGGACCACCTGAAAACTGCAAAAGGCCTTGGCAGACCACATAATGATTTTTCTGCCCGTTGAAGCAATTGTAGTGCACTGTGTTAGAAGCTATATGATTTTTAATTGTATACTGCAGACCACCTGAATAAAGCTCAAGGACCACTGCTGGTCCATGGACCACAGTTTGGGAATCCCCATATTAAATGGTTTCAGAAGAGAAACTGAAAGTAAAACAGCCGAAGACCTCAAAGAAACCTGGTGCCTGAAGACATGGTATTGAGAACTGGAGAAGCTGGCAAGAGTTGGCATTACAGCAGAAAAGAAAGATGAGAAACTATTAGCAGGGGTGGGAAACATTTGGCCCTCCAGATGTTATTGAACTATAGTTCGTCTTGGCCATTGGCCATGCTGGCTAGGGTTGATGGGAGTTGTAGTTCAGCAACATCTGGAGGGTCACAAGTTCCCCACCCCTGAACTACACTACAGCAAGCAATATTTCTTCATGTGGTAGGTGAAGACACAACAAGAAAAGTATTTAATATTTTTCAATTTGATGACAATGCAGATAAGAAAAAAAATAAAGTTTTGATTAATAAATTTGAAGCATACTGAGCACCAGGAGAAATTAGATCTAGATCTAAAAGGTACAAACCCAGATTTCAGAGTGCCAGAGAAAGCATACAGCTGTTATGTGACTAGTTTAAAGCTGACAGCACAAACTTGTACATTTTTATCATTACATTTATTACCTGTCCATCACCACAAGGTCCCAGGGCAGGTCACAACATAAAATACAATATCACAAACAGTTTAAAACAATTCATAACTAGAATAGGCCCTAAAAATATATCTCTCAAGTGTCAAAGGGTAAAGAGGTGTATCTTCAGTATGGAACAAAAGCTGTATAATGAAAGTGCTGGACACACCTCTGTGGGGAGGGATTCCACAGCTTAGGGGCTGCCACAGAGAATGCCCAGTCCCAGGTCACAATCCCTTGAGCTTCTGAGAAAAATGGAATTACCAAGAGGGCTCCTCCTGCTGATCTTAACACCCAAGAGAGTCTGTAGGGAAGGAGGTGGTCTTTCATTTATGAAGTTGTGCAGAATGATCTCTTATTAAAGATTGCATAGCGTGTGGCCAGATTACAGATTCAACCCTGGAGTGTGTAGTAGTTTTATGCATAGGGGAAGTGCCTACAAATCAGTTGATAGGGCTGTGGGTGATAGGAAAACGAATAGATGTCCTACAGTGCAAAAATACTTTAAGATAAAAGCCAGCTTTCCAGCAACAAATCATTATGTAAGCTAAAAAATAAGTAATGGTTTCACAACCCATAGCTTGTTGTAACTATGATTTGGTGTTATCTCTGAACAAAACCATCTAGCTTAGCCATGGTTTGTTTAACCACCCCACCCCAGATGCTCACTAAGTTACAGTGGCATGATGGAAGCAAGCAGTTGGAAAACAAACCAAGATTTGGAGAAACAAGCTGTGGCTTGCTTGCTTACTCAACCGTGAGACAACTTGTGGCTTGTTGAACAAACAATGTCTAAAACAAACCATGGCTAACATTCATATGTGCCTGCCACCAATGTGAAAGAACCAGTAACTCTGTCACTAGAGGCCTGTTTTACAGGATCAGGTGCTGCTGTTTTGTTAGAGAAATCTTCTCCTGTGACATATGCTTTCAAAGCACTGGCAAGGACCCAACATAAGTGTGCTCAGATAAAAAAAGAAATATTAGCAACAGTGTGCAGACGAACAAGATTCCACCAATTCATCTAGGGAAGGAAGCAACTGTAGAAACAGACCACAAATTATTGGAAGCAATTTATTTTCATAAAGTACATCTTAGAATCCAAGTATGCCCAGTAACACTATAGAAATATCAGCAACAAGTAGCAGTTGTGTAGAACAGGAAAACAGTTAATAATAATGGCTGATGTCTACTCAGGGAACATAGGAAACTGTCTTATAAGGAGTCATTGGTCAATCTAGCTTGTGTTGTCTACACTACCTCTCCAGGATTTCAGTCAGCAGTCTTTCCCAGGGAGGGGCCTGACACCCTTTGCAACAAAGAACTGGAAACAAGAAATGGTCAGCATCCAAAACACCACAAAGAAAGAGAAAAAAATTCCCAAAATGTTGAGAGAAAATATATTTCTTGGGAAAGCCTAACACGTTTCAACCTCTAGTATACTGGGCCTTCATCAGGGGCTATAAAGAAGATTACTGCAATGCACTCTACGTGGAGCTGCCCTTGAAGACAGTTCGGAAGCGGCCAGATTGCTAACAGGGACCAGACGGTTTGAACATATAAAACCGATTCTGGCCCACTTGCATTGGCTGCCTGTATGTTTCTGAGCTAGATTCAAGGTGCTGGTTTTAACCTATAAAGCCTTACATGGCTTACGACTACAATATCTGATGGAACGCCTCTCCCGACATGAACCCACCTGTACACTATGCTCAACATCCAAGGTTAGGGTTGCCATATTCCAGTTCCACAAATCCGGGCAGGCTAATTTGCATGTTATGCAAATTGTTTACATATTATGCAAATTATTTGCATATTATTTCCAGTTGTTTTGCTTTTGTGCCTAGGAATTACCACCAAAAACTGGGGAAAGATGTGAGAAATCTTTTTTTAAAAAGCAACATTTTCAGCCTTAAATGCCTAGACTCTAGTTTCCAACACTATGGAATATTGATTGATTGATTAAGAGGATTTATATCCTGCCCTTCTGCTGTTAAAAACAGAGCTCAGCACAGCTTACAAATATAATAAAAACAATAAAAATACACAATCAATATAAAAACATAATAAAAACACAAAATAGCAACAAACATAAAGTAAGCCAGGGCAGCAGTACGGTTAACCGTTACATACACAATACATTTCAGAGATGTGGTGGGTGGAGAAAAACGTGGTGGGTGGAGAAAAAAATGGAGCTAAAATGTTAGGAAAAGGAGTCTTTCACACCACATGCTCAGTTCTAAATACTGTTGCAGCAAGTTTTACAAGTTCCTCAAGTATTCCACTGGTGCAGGCACTCAGACATTCAAAGTATCTGTATGTTTCTTAGGTTTTATAAAAGCAGAGCTTTGCTTAACTCAAAATTTCTTCTCCCTTTGATCAACCACATCTACACAGGTTCCACCTCCATACTCAAAATGAAACTGGCCCTGGAAGTGTGCAACAACCCCGCACATACCTTGCTAATTAGATTACCAATGCCAGGATGTCTGTCTTATCAACTACTCTCCTGCTCCCCCCCCCCGGGCATCATGAAAGACCCAGTCCTGGGCTCAGAAAGAAAATAAATATCTGGTCCTCTTCAAAGTACTCATAAGCCTCTTGTTTTAATTAAAATAATAATTATAAATTCTTGCTCTTATCACTAATGGGAGTTAATCATCTTGCATATGCTGCTGTTGCTTCTATGGCTGTAACGGAGTGAGGTTAAAGATAAGTGAAATGCAAATAGGAAAAAAAAACACAAAAGGCAGTAACACTTTCCTAAATGTAATACCATACCAACCACAACAAGATTCCTATGAGTAAGGCAGAAAACTCAGCATCCCACAACCAATCAGGATTCATAACCAAAAACCCAAACTACAAAAATCCTAGCAGCCAGTCAGCCAAGGTCACAGAAATCCCCATGCAGCACAACCTGACCTGGGGACTGCAGTTAATGCAGAATGCTGCAGCACAATTGCTAACATGAGTGAGATCCTATCAGCACATTACACCTCTGCTCTGAAATCTGCATTGGTTGCTGATTTGCTACCAGGCCAAGTTCAAGCTGTGCTTTCCATGTTATGGGTGCCACATAGTACTTGTTCTGCTCTTGTAAGAAATCAGTCCTGTAAAGTGGCAGCACCTACGCTTTGGAACTCCTTGCCTATTGACATTAGGCAGATGCCTCTTTTCAGCACCTGCTAAAATCAGTTTTCTTGAGGCAAGCCTCTCCAGGCATGTGGAAGCTATTGTGTTTTAAAATCTGTTTTTAACTCATTGTTGGTTTTATTATTTTGAATGTTTTTAAGTATCTGTCCTTAACAATTTTGCCAATAATTTTATTGTTTTAATTATTTCTGTAAACCACTTTGAGATTTTTTACAATAAAGTGGTATATAAATGTTGTAAATAAAAACAAATAAATGTTGGAGTCACTGTGGCCCTTGAGTCTCTTCCCACTTTTAGGAACCAAGGAATCTGCCTTATACTGATTCAGGCCATTTCGTACCATGATTCCTTAAATGCAATACCATACCAACTACAACTAGATTCCTATGAGTAAGGCAGAAAACTAAGCATTTCACAACCAGTCAGGATTCCTAACCAAAAACCAAAAATATGATAAATGAAGAAATATTTATATAAGCATGACTATCAAATATATTTATTATTTACACAAACTGTAAAGATATTTATAGTGTAATCCTAGGTTTATTTATTCAGAAGCAAGTCCCAGTGTATTCAGTGGGTCTTACTCAAACAGGGACAGAAATGCAACCTCAAGTGATAAGCAACTTCATTCACACAACCCAAAATTCCGAATCATACCACTTTATGCTGTTTTGCAACTGTTTATACTTGTTTTTATGGTTATTGGATTTTAAATAATAATAATAAAATAATAAAATTTTATTTGTTAGTTGCCTATCTGTCCGAACTAACGGACACTCTAGGCAACATACAACAATATAAAATACAATATACAAATCAAGGCCACAATCAGCAATTAAGCTAAAACCATTCTTCCATTAATACATAAAAAAAAAAAACACAAAAAAAACTAATCTACCCCAGAAATCCTATAGGCCTGCCTGAAAAGCCAGGTCTTTAAGGCTCGGCGAAAACCCATTAGGGAGGAGGCATGTCAAAGGTCAAAAGGAAGTGAATTCCAGAGGGTGGGGGCCACAATCGAATATGCCCTCTCTCTGGTCCGCACCAGCCTAGCTGTTTTGACTGGTGGGACCGAGAGAAGGTTTTGTGAGGCTGATTGGCATTGCTGTTACAAAAGCAAGTATTGGGAAGATTTTCAAAACACTGCCTAGGATCTGACTCCGGCACACAAGAGGAAAAAACCCTGAAATGTATATACTCACCCAATTTATGAGATTTTCAGATAAATGGGGGGGGGGACCACCATTTTCTGGCATTGCAATGAGGTTTCCTAGACACTGCCTCAAACTGAAACACAACCCTGGCTTCACTGATTGGCTGCAATCATGAACGGGTGGGGTTAAAGCTACGAAGTGCTACACAGTACTGTTTAAAGAAAGATTTAACATTCGGGGGGGCGGCTGATGTTTTTATGTATATCTCAAGAACTGGACCACCTAGAAACTTAATTTTTTTTAATTAAATCTGAGAATCCGGGCCACCTAAGAGGCTAACCGGGCACCGGGTGGCATGCAAAGAATCCAGGTAAAACCCAGCTAACTGGGCAATATGGCAACCCTATCCAAGGTCCTCCTCCAGGTGCCTATTCTGAGGGAAGCTTGGAGGCTGGCAACAAGGAAGAGGGCCTTCTCAGTGGTGGTCCCCAAATTATGGAATGATCTCCTTGACGAGGTGTGTCTGGCGCCAACACTGTTATCTTTTCAGCACCAGGTCAAGACTTTCCTCTTCTCCCAGGCATTTTAGCATATGTTTTTTATTTATTTTTAAATTTTAAATTGTATTTTTAAATTGTTTTTTTGTGTTTTAAAATTTGTATATTTGTTTTTAATGTTTTTAATTGCTGTAAACTGCCCAGAGAGTTTTGGCTATGGGGCAGTATATAAATGTAATAAATAAATAAATAAAATAAATATACTACATTAATAAATAAATATGGACAATTGTAAATCACAACAGAAAATACAGCATTAAAATCCTCTTTCTGTGCGACTGTTGCAACAAAGCATGCACTCTGCTACTGAGCCACACTCTCTCCCCCAATAACCCCACACATATCCAGCACACATATGGAACAAGGAAGAGAATTATGTTAAGTGGAAGGGTGCAGTCCTAACTGTGCCGTATGTGCCGATCAGCTGCTGTGGAGCAATGCATGAGAGGGTGTTCTTAATACTGGCACCTAATTGTAAAATGCTGTTCCCTCCAGGTTTGACTGGTATCAACCCTGATAGGTTTTGGATGCCAGTTGAAATGATTTTTATTCACCTAGGCCTTTGGCTAAATTGTTATTGTCGGAGATAGGCCCTGCTAGACCTGCTGATTTGTTCTCGTTTTAAAGTTATATTAGTTTTATATATAATGTGGTTTTATTATGTTTATTATTTAATGTAATAAAGAATGGGATAGATGTGCCTCAAATAATATTATACAATAATATTGCTTCATCAAGAACCAAAGTGATTACAGAAAACACTACTGGATTTCTTATTAGATTCATGCAGCCTTTCCCCAAGCTTTGGTTCCCCAGATGTTGCTGGACTACAATTCCCATCATTCCTGACCATTGGCCATGCTGGCTGGGGCTGACGAGAGTTGTAGTCCAACAACATCTAGAGACTCAAACATTGGGAAGGGCTGGATTATGGTGCTGTTGTGTTAAAAAGAGAGAAATGACAGTAGAAACCAGAGTTGTTCAGTGAGTGGGTGCACGAAGCAAAACATTCCGGAGAATGCTAGCAAAGAACTGGAACATGGGGCATAGGATTAGGTTTGTAGTGCCATTCCAGACAACTGTAGTGTCGCTTTACAAGGTTTACTTCAGCAAATATTACTTGAAATATTGCAGTGGGTCTTATTTATTTATTATTTGATTTATATCCCGCCCTTCCTCTCAGCAGGAGGGCAGCAAACAAAAGCACTAAAAACTTTAAAACATCATAAAAACAAACTTTAAAACACATTAAAACAAAACATCCTTACATCTTAAAAAAAAAGCTTTCAAAACATCATCTAAGATTAAAAACATTTTTTAAAAGAAGCTTTAAGAACATATTAAAAAGCAATTCCAACACAGATACAGTTTGGGATAGATCTCAACTTAAAAGGCTTATTGAAAGAGGAAGGTCTTCAATAGGTGCCGAAAAGATAACAGAGATGGCGCCTGTCTAATATTTAAGGGGAGGGATTTTCAAAGGGTAGATGCCGCCACACTAAAGGTCTGTTTCCTATGTTGTGCAGAAAGGACCTCCTGATAAGATGGTATCTGCAGAGCGCAGTGATTGACTGGGTGAGTCGAGTATAAGAGATAAGACGGTCTTTCAGGTATCCTGGTCCCAAGCTGTATAGGGGTTTGTACACCAAAACTAGAACCTTGAACTTGGCCCGGTAGCAAATGGACAGCCAGTGCAATTCTTTCAGCAGTGGGGTGACATGTTGACGATACCCTAGTGAGCAGTCTCACCACCACATTTTGCACCAGCTGCAACTTCCAGACCAACCCCAAGGGCAGCCCCACATAGAGTACATTACAGTAATCCTGCCTGGAGGTTACCAGTGCGTGGACAACAGTGGTCAGGCTATTCCAGTCCAGAAATGGCCACAGCTGTCTTACCAGCCGAAGCTGGTGAGAGGCACTACTAGCCACTGAGATGGGCTTCTAGCGACAAAGATGGATCCAGGAGCACCAGGGCCTTGAAACAGTTGAAGTCAGTGGGTCAAAATTATTGTATACCCAAGAACTAGGCATCACATAGTTCTGTCTCCAGCAAGGAGCTTTTGCCTTTAAGAGCTACATCCCAAGCAGAAATTACGTGCTCAGCATGTGATGCAAATAGACTCATTTGCATAATATTTTATGTTTATCTTTCTATCTAGTTTGTGCCCAGCCTTTTTGACTGCCCTAAAAGCCATTGTCTTTGTTCTTTCCTAACAAGTCCATGGTAGCCTTTGAACCTCTGTCAGCCAACATGCAAATATACGGATCAGTTGTCACATTTTGCTGGATTTAATGGCTCCTTCTGAAGGAGAGGCCTGTACAACTTGTGACCAGCCAAACCACAGACAGTCTACCAGCCAGGCTGTCAAACTAAGAAGTACTTTACAGCAGCACGTACTAGGGATGATGGGGAGAAATTTGATTCAGTCAGCATTTAAGGCCAAATCTGTACTTTCCAAAACAATATGAGAACCAAAACACAGCCATCCTTCAAATTTGCACTTATTCAAACTTTGTGATGCAGTTCGCACACCCAACCAATGTTTACAAAACTGCATATATTAGGGGAAAATTTGCATAAAATGAATATATTAGTGAAAATAACATACAAAAAATTATATTTAGAGAAATTGCTTCCAAAATGGGTATATTAGTCAAAACTAATAGAGAAATTTGCGCTAATATTGTGAAGAATTTTCATGAGGATTTTAAAAAACTGCAAATTGCTGCAGAAATTTGGAGAACTGAATTTAAGTTTGGAAAAATTAGAAACTGAGAGAACCAAAATTGACAGATCCTTACATCCCCAGCACTCACCCACCCCAGATTTGCAGTCCTAGGCATACAGGAACAACACAGGACGTGTATTGAGCTCCTGGTGGACCAACATGGTTAGATGGTTACATTCAAAATTGTACAGGCCTTCTGAAGGAGAATACAGATGTCCATACACCAAGTAGTAATTTACAACAGAGACTATACAGCCATAAGGGTAACTGGTATGGCCACTGGATTGGACTGATGGGAGTTGTAGTTCAAAAATGTAACTTTTCCAAGCTCTGGCACTGGTCACCCATATTACCCATACACACGATGATGTAGATTTTACCACAAATCTGCACTAGATCAGAAACCTGAGGATGTAGGGGTGGTGACAAAATTATTCTTACCGCACAGACAAACACTACCAAAAAACAGTCCTCAACCATCCACCCATCTAAATGTTTGAATGTGATAAGTTCCATTTGGAAAACAGTTGTCCATTTCTACCCTGAAGTTTTTAAATCTGTGGATAGTGGCAAGTCTTTATCAACTGGTTATGGAGAATAAGCATTTGCACTGAAGAGACCAATCCTTTCCCTGCCTCCTGTTTTATCTGATGTCATCCCAGAGCATCATTTATGAATAGGCAAAACACTCCACTAAGGCACTCTATGGTTCTGCAACTTCCTCAGTTAATATGCAATTATTTTATGAGTGTGGTTATATTGGTTGCTGTCAAAACTGGACAGTGAAAAATGACCTTAGTATGTGAAGACTAGCTAAACGTGGTCTGGGAAGTCACCAAATGGAATTAACTGTACACAGGGCAGAACATAGTCCAGAGATACAAAAAAGCTATTTGTTATGTATTTGGACCTTTCCTCTATGAACTGTAAAATGCTATGGTAATGATGGTGTAGATGTAATGCTGCCTGTTATTTAAATCATGGTTACCAAATCGTACGCATCCAGCATGTTCACATGTGAGCACACTTCCTCCTCACCCCCACATAATTCCCTCCACCATTTCCATAACAGTGTTATTCCTGCTCCAAAGCTAATGACAACCATGGTTAGCTTGAACCACAATTTGAAAAACAATGTTAGCCTTAGCTGCAAATTATTCTTTGACACTAACCACATTTTGGGGAAATGCCAGTGCAAACTTAATGCCATACCATAATGGGCTCGAAAAATGAAGGTAGGGGAGAACTTGCATATGAGAGGAAGAGAGCCTGAGCAGCGTCATACCTGCATTGGGCCACAGAATCTAATGAAATTCAATAAAGAAATAAACAAAAGTGGCCTTCCCACAGCAAATTGCTTCAGAACTTTTGTCAACAGCCGGAACCTTCAGTCCATTTACACCACCCAAATGTCTATTACTCTAATGACATTTGACTGGGGTAGATAGATAATAAAAAGTTCAGAACTGCATTTGGTTCACATGGGTTTGCTTCTGTTGATGTTTCATTGCATGCATTTATAACTTAAGAAAATAACCAGTGGGGAACTCCAGAAAGCAATTGGAAATGTGTTGCCTGTTACCTGCAAACAATTTAAATAACATTAATTGTGATCCAGAAATCATTTCAAGCAAAGATCTGCAACTCACAGCTTTTCAATTATTATTATTATTAGCACAAAATATTGTAACAGACATATGATAAATCTTATTATAAACACAAATATATAACAGATAATCATATATACTTACAAAACCACATACAACAACAATCTAACAATCTATTAGAACAGTCTAATAGTTCATGTTAATTTATATAGAATACTTTGATTGTTCTACTCTTGTCACTACAAACTGACTCAGGAAAAAATAATTATATTTATATTTCAATCACTAAAACTTTATAGAAAGATTTTACAATAGTATTTTTATCATATTATATATGTTTAGTTGCAATCCACCACCCCCCCATGCCTGGATATGGGAGAGAGGTTGAATTAGAGATGTCGGAGAATTCTGGCAGAAATGGATATTGCTGATGTATGCTTATTATGGCCAGAATCCAGTGAATATAATCAGTATTCACTGTTGTTGTTTTCAGTCCTCAGATGATCTGTAATTGATATTTCTTCCCTATTTGCATTGTTTTTCCTTTGCACTGAAATGAATTGCCTTTGCATTAAAATAAATAGCGCATCGAAATAAATTACATAATTATGTGAAATTTCACTACAGCCAACAGCAAGATGAATAACTTAGTTTTTGTCAGAAGTCGAACTGCAGTAGAATGGAAACAGCACTGCATGTGATGAATATGGGTTAAATACCTTCTTATAACCCTGGCTTGTGAGTGGAGGCATCCCTCTGCCAATTCTGCCAGCCCAGCTAGCCTCCCATCAGCCGCAAGTGGTACAGACCATGTCCCTACCATCTGCCAAATGTGCAGGTGAACAGAAGGCCTGCTGGCAGTATTCCAACAAGCGGGGCCCAGTGAAAGGCCTAGAAACAGGGCATTTCAAGTGCAGGGCTAAGCGGACCCACTGGATGCCGAGCCACCCTTATAGATGGTGCAGGCCAGCATGGGGCCTGATCTGGGCCTGATTGCTGCACCACCCTGGAGCTGGTGCAGGGATTGGGCCTGATCTGCCTCCCCACTTCTGACACTGTGAGTGGCCAGGCTGCAGATGTGGCAGTGCCTCTCTTGCTCTGCAGAGCTACAGCAGTGGTAAGTTTGAATTGCTCTGTCCTACTGTAGCTGCATCATCTATACAGGGGCGTCACTACCGGGGTGCGGAGGGTGTGGCCCGCACCCGGGTGTCACCATGAGGGGGGTGACACCCAGAGCCACCCCACCCTGTGCCATTGCCTGGCAAGGCTGCTCCAACTCCTCGGAGGCGGGCTGGCAGGCTGGCGGGCGAGCGCGGGAGCAGCATCGGTGGGGCGAGGGAGGCCCGTTCCCAGGCCTTCTCCGGCTGGGTGCCCCTCCAGCGGGCGCCCTCCCAGGGGCATGGATGGGGTGGCTGGCCTCAAGCGCACGCAAGCCCAGCCACCTCATCCATGCCCCTGGGAGGGCGCGCACCGGAGGTCCGCACCCCCCCCGCACTCCCGCTAGTGACGCCACTGCATCTATATGTCTCCAAATAAAAGATATGGATTAATTTGATCTTCTACTTTATTATTCAAGTAAAATACAAATAAACTAAATTTTTCAGTGAACTAATCTTTTTGTCTGCCTTCTCTGTTTTTAATTATAATAGAAGTTCAGGAGACCTGATTGCGACTTATTTTCACTAGAAGTTTTTCTGCTGTTACTGCTGATGAACTCTGAAGAGAGCCTACAAAATTCCTTTAAAAATTTAAGTACAATTGCCATTTCAGATGCAAATATGAATGTGTGGCTTAGCACCAACACAACACTGAAGGAATTATTTGTTGGCAGGACACAATGGCCTGGTTCACACATAATGCTAAGCCAAACCATGGCGTAGCATGAAGGAGCAAATGTACAGGTTCCTGAAGAGAAGATTGTGGCCGCTGCAGTCTTCTTCTGGTCAGGGGTAAGCCATGGTTTGACTAAGTGTTACATCTGAACCCAGGCTTTTGGTTTGCGTCCCCCAGACAAACCATGAGTTGTAAGTCAAGAACAAACCTTTTTTGCAATGCTTTGAAAGAAGCTTCTGAAGACACACTGCTTTTTAGCCAAGAGCTATCAATAAAATCAATATTAAAAAATGAAACGACAGCAAACTAAAATTAAAAATCACAGCAGCATTTAGAATATGTCAGTGATAGCTAGGCTAAAACAAAAAACACGAAAACTTCTTTAAAAGCCTGGGCAAACTAAAAGTTCTTCATTTGGCACAAAAAATACTTCAAAACAGGAGCTAGGTGAACATCCCTGGGGAGACCATTCCAAAGTCAGGGTACTACAACAGAAAAGGCCCTCTCTTTGGTCACTGCCTGCCTCTCCTACAAAAGCAGACATCTTGAGAAAGGGCATCTCAGGATGACAATGTCTGCATGATTCTCACACAAGATGGATTTCTATATGGAAGCCGCTTGTAGTATTTGATCATGTGTGAAGTGGTGTAAGTGTAACCAAAACAAAACAGAGATATATTAATAATGTAGTCTTTACTCTTTTTAAAACTTCACTTCCTGTGCCCGTGTGTGTGAAGAAGAAAGGGAGAAGAGCAGAGCAACAGGAGCCAACAGAATGATTTAAAGCATGAGTTGGTAACCTGAGGTCCTCCAGATGGTGCTGGAGTCTTAACTTCCATCAGCCTCCACCAGCATAGCTGAGCTGATGGATTATGGGAGTTATAGTCCAGCAATATCTGGAGGGCACAGATTCCCCAAACCTGATTTAAAGTGCGTTAGAAAAAAATCTGTATTACAACTTTTGATAATGGATAACAGGAGACTCCTGTCAACAGTTATCAAAAGTTGTAATACAGTCTCCCCAATTGTTTTCAAGAAGTGAAGGTTATGGGACCTGCTTCTCCATCTGATGAAGGGCAGCTCAAAAGAGCTCTTCCCTTTCGTACCTCACAGATGCCTTGTGGCATATGTTTCCCTTCTTCCAGGAGGCCCATCTCACACCCCAATCTCTTCCCTTAGCTACTTTTCTTCTTTTGAGTGCTTCACTTGGGGTAGCCTTCCATTTGTTTAAGGGCTGCCTACAAATGTTGATGAAACTGCTGAAGTCAGATTATTTTGCTTTTCTTCTTCTTCAGGCATTAAAAAGACACAACCATTAAAGTTGCTATCAGGTTGAAATCTGAGTTACAATTTAATCTGAAAATAAGAAATTGGAATGTTTTCAGATTCAGAGTCCAATCACTAAACAATACATGTAGTCAACTGTGCTCTTCCGAGATTTGTTCTATAGAATGAACCCATCTAATGATGAATATAATATTCCAGATAATGAAAATATCTATGCAGGAAACAGAGATTCTGTGAAGCAATATGGTTGACAGTCAGTGGTGGCTAGTGCCCACTGGGAATGGTAGGGTGGAAGGCAGGAAGACTAACAATAGGTAGAGCCAGAGCCAACAGCAGGCAGAGCCAACTAATTCTACTCCCTATTGAGTTTTACCAGGGCAGGAATGAGACTACGGAAGAGGAAGGTGATATGCAGCCCTTCCCCCCTGGATTAGTTGCAAGTAAGAAGGCAGGCCGGGGGGGCTGACTTGAGGGCAGACTGGGATTGATGTGGTAGTGTCCATTGGCCCTAATGGAGCAGCCTCTGCTGCTGATAGTACCATTCTCAGTGAACGGTGACTTACAGAGCAATCCTATAGATGTTTGCTCAGAAGTAAGACCTATTACATTAAAGGGTGCTTACTCTCAGGAAAGTCTGTTCAGGATTGCAGCCTATACCTACTTACCTGGGAATAAGCCCCATTTAACTTAATGGGATTTACTTCTGAGTAAACATATATGGGATTGTGCTGTTAGTTGACCATCGGTCTGGTTCTCAGTTATGTTCCGAGTACACTAATTCTCCATTTAAAATCATGAAGGACAGATGACATGACTGTGTAAATCAGCCCTCCTCAACCTAGTAGCTTCGAGATGTTTTGGACTCCAACTTCCATCAGCCCCAGTCAGCATTTCCCAATGGTAAGGGCTGGTGGGAGTTGTAGTCCAATACACCTGGAGGGTACCAGGTTGTCGAAGACTGGTCTTGAGTCATAACACCATTAATTTCTGAATAAACACACTATTATACTATTAAGCAAAGGTTCTTTCAAACCAGAAGTATTATCTGAAAAATTAAACCGTGAAATAATACAGAGGGCTGGTAGGAGTTGTAGTCCAATACACCTGGAGGGTACCAGGTTGTCGAAGACTGGTCTTGAGTCATAACACCATTAATTTCTGAATAAACACACTATTATACTATCAAGCAAAGGTTCTTTCAAACCAGAAGTATTATCTGAAAAATTAAATCGTGAAATAATACAGAGGGCTGGTAGGAGTTGTAGTCCAATACACCTGGAGGGTACCAGGTTGTCGAAGACTGGTCTTGAGTCATAACACCATTAATTTCTGAATAAACACACTATTATACTATCAAGCAAAGGTTCTTTCAAACCAGAAGTATTATCTGAAAAATTAAATCTTGAAATAATACAGAGGGCTGGTAGGAGTTGTAGTCCAATACACCTGGAGGGTACCAGGTTGTCGAAGACTGGTCTTGAGTCATAACACCATTAATTTCTGAATAAACACACTATTATACTATCAAGCAAAGGTTCTTTCAAACCAAAAGTATTATTTGAAAAATTAAATCTTGAAATAATACAAAGATGTAAGTTCCATACAAGAAGCTGACAAGTTCACTTCATTTGCCAAAAAGACTGAGGCTGCAATCCTACACTTGCAGGAGTACCAATGAACTAAATGGGACCTGAATAGATATGAATAGGATTGTGTTGTTAAATGATAAGAGAAGACATTATAAAAATAAGATCTAAGTTGCAGCTCAAAGGAGGATCTCATTCAAAATAAAAAGCAGTGCTAGCCATTTCTATACAATGTAATGCTATGCATTTCTATACAATTTAATGCTATGCATAGTCATCTACCTATGCAATGTATTACCGTATAATACTTTACTTGCATTGCTTTAATTACATAGTTTACATACTATTATATCAAATGATACTGAATTTTTGAATGTCATGGTATGAAAAGAATCATCTCAATTTGCTATTGTTTTAAGCAATTTAGAGGCGGCCTTTCCCCCCTCCTTTTAAAATAGTAGGTCGCTGTAATTGACTGTCACTGCAACAGTACACTAAATTGTCATTCTACAGACTAGTTAAAAATTGAAGCACTTTAATGTAAACTAATTTATTTCCCAATCATAACCATGAAGTGAGTTCCATCCATTTCAGTAGGATCTCAGTCCTAAACATATTTGCTCAGAAGTAATGAGATCAACTGGAATGACTTTCGGGTAACTTTCCCTTTGATTTGCAGCTTTACTTGGAGTTAATTTCTATTGAGATCATCAGGAATCACTTGCAAGTAAGACTACAATATTTTCTTCAAAAGTACATTCCACTGAAATGAATGCAATTTCCTTTAAAGTAAATCATATTACTTAGGGTCATCAGGGTGCCAGTTGTTCAGGACCACAGTGCAGCAAGCTCTTTCTTACCTGATGACTTCAATGAAAATGTTATAAAAAGTGGAGTGCAACTGAAGGCCACAATCCTATGAACTGCTGACCACAGTGATACTGACGTCTGAGTGAATATGCATTGGACTGGGCTGCCCATCTGCTGAAATCCAACTACTCTAGTTTAACTGGTGTGTACATGGATTAGACTGTTGCTCTCCGAGAAGGACTGTACTTAGACCATGTGCTTTGCATGCAAAAGGTCTCAGGTTCAATTCCTGGCATCTCCAGGTAGGACTGGGAAAAGCCCTTCCTGCAACTGTAGAGAATGTCTGCCAGTACTAGACAATACTTGGTACTTGGCTTGGTACAAAGCAGCAGCCTATGAAGCCCATGAAACCAGTTGCTTCAGAATCGTCTTAAGGAAGTCCGTGAAACTGCTCTGGAACCAGGCTTTGCTGTTCTGCAACACAATTATCCAGAGGCCAAATCAACGTTTTAAAATCCTCACAACAGAATCATTTGATTTACAAATGGAACTGCAAAAGCGCTGGTAGTGGCGGTGGTGGGAGAGTAAGGTAGCCGCCCTAACCAACAAAACAAACAGACTATCTTTGAAAGAAGCTGTGGCGGGCTAGAGTTATTTTTTGAGGTTTAAGACTATTCCTTGCCTTTAAAAATTGAGAACTTTAAAAAAAAGTATACAGTAAGCGGTTTTAATTATAGAAGGGTGTGCTCTGTCAGAGCTCCATTTCATCATACTTCAGTCGACGCTATTGAATGTTAGCATTTAGTGGTTAAAAGTAATTTGATGGGCTGGATTAGTTCTGCACACTGTTAAGTCTAAAACATTGACACGTACAATGCACAGAGGCAGCCACACACTCTGAGAACTCCACTGTGTCCTGGGATTCCTTTGGTTTCAGAATGAGGTTGCTCCACCCCTCTGATCCCTTTTCACCGGCTCCCATAAGCATTGCTCTGTTGCACATCCAACGTAACCAAGGCGCCTGCCGGCACAGCAGATAGTTAGCCCACCCCAAAGGGACTCCGATGTCCCTTTAAAAAAAAAGAGTAAAAACCAAGCCTCTCTCCGCCTTGAGCTCAAGGATCTCTAAGCGCCCAAGGCCAAGTTCAGAGAGGAAGAGGAGACACCTATTGGCAAGAAGTCGCAGCAGGCAAAAAAACCTCAAGGCTGCTTTGGGGAAACACCAGGGGGACACCGCTTCCCTCCTCCCAATCACAGCCGCCAGCGCCAAGAGCGGGCCAGTCAGGCCCTCCCGCCGTTGCACACACACAGCCACGCGCGCGCGCACGCACGCACAGCCCGGCGTCTGCCCGGGCTTCCCCTGGCGAGGCGCTCTCCAGAAGCAGGGCAAGCAAATGTCAAAAGCAAAGGAGTCTGCACCGGAGGAAGGGGAACCGCGGGAGGGGACGGGGACGGGAAAGAGACAGCGAGAATAGCCAAGCTGGTTACTTTACCTTCCTCTGCTGATTTCATGCTGCGGCGATGGCTGGAATCGCACCAAAAGTTTCCCTTTCACCACTTGGCTGGATCTCGAGGTGCAAAGAGGATTTGACGAGGAGGATCGCCTCTTGGCATCCGCTCAGCAACGAGAAAGTGAGGTGAAGGCAGAGGAAAGGAGGCAGGTCCACGCTCGCTCGCTCCGCTCCCGCACCACACCGCGTGTCTCTAAATATATTAAAACGCAGAGTCGAAGTTGACGTTTCCCCCCACCACGAAATGTGGAGAGCCAGACGCGGGGCTGTCTGTTGTTGTTTTTGTTTGCTTTGACAGAATAATGCTGGATCTTAAACAGTTGTCCTCAGGGAGACGTCATTGAAACGAGCGCTGAGTGGGACCGGTGCGGGGAGGGAGAAGAGAGGGAGGGGTTGTGGGGCAGGCGCGAGAGATCCTGCTCCAAACTGAGAAGGGAGAGAGCGGGCGCTTGGGAAGTTACTCACACGCGCTCTCCCTCCCTTCTCGTGGTGTCTTATTCGGGGCCGGGGTTTATTTTGATCAGGAAAGTTTGAAGAGTCTCTAAGTCTCTCTCTGACGCACGGCTGCTCTGTGACTGCTGCCTTTTTAAAGCTGGAAAACACCCCCCCTCCCTCCTTTCCCCTCCCTGCCTCTCTCCCCGCCCAGAGCCCCGTGATGTCACGGGTCCTGCGAGCTACTCTCAGCTGCCTTGCCGAGGAGCCAGCCAGCGGCGAGAAGCGCTCAAGCTGGAAGAGAAGTCCAAGAGGGCCCCCCTCCCGCTGATTCTGCTGAAGAGGCAGATCTTAGCGAGCGGCGGGACTCGTAGCAAACCACAGCACTCAGCCGACTCCTTCTAGTCCCGAAGTGGGGCAGCTGGTGGTGTGCATGGGGGTCCTGGTTTTTAAAATGTGAGCAGCAAATAAAGGAGGGAGGGAAGAAGACAGAATGGGGGGGGACTCATGCTGAAATCATTAGGCTTAAAAAAAAACCTCAGGCTTCCCCCGCTGTGGAAATTTGGAAGAAAGCATCAACTGGCAAGTAACAAAGGAAAATCCCATTCTGCTAAATTACTAACAGACTCCGAAGAATTAGTTGCGATAACTGAGATTTATTGAAATGGTTATTATTCCGTAAATATCTCAGCAAACGCTATTTTAAAGAGACAAAACCAGCCCTGGCCTGGAATAGGGAGCCAGCGAGTTTATTAGGAGTTTTAAATTACAGCTCCTCCCTCTGCAAAGCGGCACACACACCCTCCCAATCATGCACAGTGGCACTTGATAGTAGAGGCTGCGATAACTTTTTCGGAAGGCCCCAAACAGCATGCTGGACTTTGGTAATCATTCAAGCCTTCTGTTAATTCAATCATTTTTCCCGAGCGTGCGTTACATCACATCACCGCTCATTCTCTTCGTTTGCCCGCGACTTTCGGGAGGGGGTGGCATGGTTTCTTGCCGGAGTTGGCAAAAGTAAGATCAGGGCGGTTAACATCTCCAGCCCTTGATTAATAATAACAATAAATAATAACAGCAACCCATCAAATCCACTTCACAACGCCCATTTGTCTGGAGGAGAGGAATCTAAAGCTGATCCAATGAAGGAGAAGCCGGTTATTTGGTTGCATTCTGACACTGCTGAAAACATGTTACATTTGGCACTGACTTCAGACAAAACTTAGCGAACTTTTTTGGGTTTCCTCCCCCAAACAAGACTGAGGCTTCTAAAGAGAATAGGGCAGATTCGTAACATCAGTGAAATTCTGGCTTTTCTTCTAGCGGACGGAGTTAGCGTGAGACATCTAAAAGAATGGGCCACAGCTGACCACGTGCGCGGAGGCCCATTTCTAGCGCACACAGTTTGACGTTCCCGCAGGAGTTCCTTGCAGAGTTAAGACCGGAAGGAGAAGAAAGGCGAGCGCGTGAGCGGAGTGCGCGCGTAGAGAGGCTTGATTGGCCCCAAAATGGATTGTGAAGTAAGAGACTCACCGCGACGCGCTTCTTCAGATTTATGGAGGCGGAACCCCCACTGAAGTCTATGAGGTTTATTCCCTAAACAATATGCACAGGATTTTCATCATGTCACTTTTATCATGTCTTGGAGTGCTAATGAGATTGACTTCTCTTATTGTCCTGTATGTTGCCCTTTGAGTGTTGAAGCGTCCCAACAGGCCCTCCTGATTAATCTCGTTTTTGCTACTCCATCCTGAATTAATACTTGAGTGGGCAACAAGTACCAGCTACTTTGAAACCCAAGTAATATGTGAGGATCCCTAAAATGAACATCCAGCAGAACCTCCATTAACCCATCTAATTTTCATACTGTTAATATGTCAGTTAATAACCCACTGGTGCATTCTTTTCAGCAGATGGTGACGGAGCAAGGAGAGGGGATCTGGTTCGCTCTGCTAGGGGCACATCCGTACTACCCAACTACTATTTCAAGTTTTTCCATTTACTAGGTTGTCGGTTCTCTTTTTGTGATCACCGGCCAGGGGTGGCTTTGCATTTTCCAGTGTTTTTCCCCTTGTGGGAAGGAGGGGACCTGCGGGAGAAAGGACTAAGAAAAACCTCGTGGAGATAATTCATGCGAGGAAGCTGCCTTATGCCATCTGGACCAGCACTGCCTGACGGAGGTTCTCCAGCATTTCAGGCAGAGAATCTTTCCCAGCCCTTTCTGGAGGTGCCCGGGATTGACCCGCGGACCTTTTACATGCAAAGCGTGTGCTCTAGCGCCGAGCTAAATGGCCCTTTCCTCAGTTTTAGTTTTCATTTGCGTTTGGGGTTTGTTTGGGGAGTTCCCTTTCCAGATGCAATATCCAGCGCTAAGTGGTTAGAGTGTTGGACTACGACCTGGGAGACCAGGATTCGAATCCCCACACAGCCATGAAGCTCACTGGGTGACCTTGGGCCAGTCACCGCCTCTCAGCTCAGAGGAAGGCAATGGAAAAACCCCTCTGAATACCGCTTACCATAAAAACCCTATTCATAGGGTTACTATAAGTCGGGATCGACTTGAAGGCAGTCCATTTCCATTTTCTCCAGATAGGGAACAGGGTGGTGGTGGGCGAAGGGTTAGGGTTAAGTGCGCTCAAGGTGCATGCACGGATCTGACCTCCTGCCTCTGCAATGACTCCGCTCCTCTGGGCATTAAACTCGCAAGTTAGTAACCAGGGGACTTGTCAAGACAGAGCGGTGGAGATCCTTTGGCAAGAAAATAAGATTTGTTGACAGTGCCTGCCAGTTAGCAGCCGCGACCCTTCCTAGCACAAAGGAATACATTCACACATGCCCAGCGTAAAAATTTAGTCCAAATAAACGTGAGGAGGGTCCGAGCACAGCGGAATGCGCCGAACTTCAAACCCAGAAAGGCAAAGCATTTAAAAACATAGTTGCCCTCCATCTTCTCTACGCAGACAAAACGGCACGTGCGCATACAAAATCTCAGCCAAGTACATGTCCATCGTATGCAACAAGCGCTTGTAGTAAACAGTGTGTACCCTAGCCTTTACACCGCGGGCCTGGGTGTACCACATTCTCACAGTATCGTGTGCACACTTTGAAGCAGATCCCCAGTCTACGGAAGTGTTTTACTCCAGGTCTCGAAAATTGACTGTACTTTACCTAGGCAGGAAACCGTGCTGGAATTACATGGGGGTCAGAGGAAATCCTTTAGTTACGGTTTTTTAAGACAATGGGAGCCCATTTTTAGGCTATATTTGAGGGGAGTCCGAGGATGGTGCTTGTGTATTTTATTTCCCTATCTTTTTCTCCATAACTGGCCAGAAAAGGCATCCACGCGTGACATTAACTGTCCCAGCAACAAAGCATTTGATTTGTATGTGTGAATGAGCCATCGCACGTCTAATACCCCAAACAGAACTTCCATTTCCATGGGGCTACGTTCACACATTCAGCGGCCAGTCCACAAAGGTAAGAACTCGGGCGTCCAGGGACACAATTACACAATGATCACTCGACACGGTAAGTGTATTGTCCCGTGCAAAGTCTTCGTTGAGGGGAAGTCGAGCGTCTGCGGGCAGGTGGACGGACGGACGGGCGCGCGCGCGCCTCCCCCCCCTTCCCACTAACTATCCCTTGGGTGCTAGGCACATCCTTCTGAAGTCCGTGCCAAAACTGCCATCAGTTTGAACGGAAACAGGAGCGCACTTTTTTAAGGGGAGGGGAAATCTTTTGGGGGCGGGGCCATAGCTCAGCGGCGGAGCACATACACTGCCCGCAAAAGATCCCAGGTTCAATATCTGGTATCTTGAGGTAGGACTAAGAAAGACCCTCTCTGAAACCCTGGAGAGCCGCTGCCAGTCAGTGTGGAGGATCCTGAACCAGATGGACTGATGTATGTTTCAGTATAAGGCAGCTACTTATGTTCCTTCCCCCCACCCCGCCACACGCAAACCGCAGCATACACACATCGCCAGCAACTGTACAAGGAAACAGAGTTCCACGCAGTCCCCGCAGTGTATTCCTGGTGAAGCCGAAGGCCGGCCAAACGTGTAGGGCCAGGCGAACGGCCTCCCTCCCAATTCCATCACCTCCCCCCACCCGCGCGGCCATCCCAAAGAACCACCGCAAGCCCTCTCCCTGTCTCCGCCTTCTCGCTTCCCTCCTCGCTGCCTCCCCAAAGCCCAGGGCTGGCTCTGAGGTTAGGACTGTGATTGAGGGCTGGAGGGGCGGGAAGGCTCCTTGCTTGAGCCTGAGCAGGCTGCCGAGTGAGGATGAAAGCGGCTCCCTCCCTGTCTCCCGCCTGCCTCCTTTCCTGTCTGCTTTCAGTGCTTTCGCTCTCTCCTGCTCCCTCGCTCGCTCTCGCTCGCTCCTTCTGCGCTGAAATGACGGAATCCCCAGTCTGTTGCCTCCTGTTTAATGCCGTTGCCTGGACCACCGTGGCTTGCCTCCAAATCCGAGGGAGTTTTCGAGGGAGGAGGGCGGCAGGAGCAGCGGCATGTGCAGCCAGCTAACCTTGGCCGCCTGGGCTGCGGCGCGCCGCTGGCCCCACTGCCAGATGTTCCTGCTTGCTCGCTGGGCCCCGGCGGCCCCCAGCTCTGGCTTCTCTCGCCGCCGCCGCGCCGCCGCTGCTGCGGTAGCCGCCACCAAGCTGAGGAACCTCCCCCCCTCTCCTTCCCGCCTTCTCGCTTCTCCTGAAGTTTGTTTACAGGCGCTACCAGGAGAGACTGCGAACCTGACTTTATTTTAGGGATTGGTGATGACTAACAAAGTTACAAGGGAGCTTTTCGTCCCGAAAAACAACCCTATTTTTAGTCGGGCTGTTGTTCCAGTGGCTGGACTGTAGCAATTTCACCCCTACGCTGCTTCCAGATGCCAGCTACTTCTGGCTGCGAGCTGCACCGAAAGAACAACACACAGAGAGAGGCTTGTTCCAAGTTTTGCACCAGCAGGCATGTAGTCATTAAAAAATGAATAACCTCCCTAAATCAACCTGCAGAGTCCCACATATCTTTGTTACGGAGACAATAGGTTTTAATTTAATTTGGCGTTTCCAGGACACAGGCCCAAGGCAACCCGAGTGTCAGGTGCACTTTCTGTGACCTCTCACACTGGGACAGCCAAGCCCTGATTCTGGAGCTTTCTCCCCTTCAGGAATTAATGCCTTGCATTCATCCAGGATTTGTCCTTTACCTTCCAAAGTATGTTATTGATTGATTGATTTAAACCATCTATTCACCACCCTTCATCCAATGGATTCCAGAGGAGTGTGCAATAGACAGGGCAATGCAAATAAGGTTGTCAATGCCTGACCCCAGAGAAGGTAGGTGTGTGTGTATCCTGAGCCTTAAAGCACAGGAGAGAAAAGATGGCATCTCTCTGTGACACTCTATTGGGAGAACTACACTTGGTCACACAGTTGTCAAAGGATGGGGAACCTAACACAAGCCAGGAGTTGGCAGCATTGTAGGCTGCATCTAAGGAAATTGAGGGTTTAGTTCTATTTGTCCAGTGGGAATTTGGACATGTATTTTCCCCAAAGCACTTCACTTTGCTGCATGATAAAGGGCCCTGGAAAATCAGGAGAATTAAAAAGGAGGAAAAAGTAACTAATTCCACTGGATGTGTGTGCAAGGTCCTAGTGTTACTGTCACCTAAAAGTGTAGCATACAATGAGCCAGGAAAAAATTTAAATCTTTCCTCAGCAATATCTCAAGGAGATGGACCAAAGCTAACATAGTCTTTCAACCCCACAGTCCCCCATCTGCAATATGGGAATGATCATCCCTGCTGGGAGGAAGGGTGGGATATAAATCAAATAATAAATAAATAAATAAATAAAAATAATCATATGGATACTACAATGTAGGAATTATTATTATTACATAACAATATAGAAATTACAATGTGGTGGTAATAGTAATAATTTTATTCCTTTTACCAAGCTGAGGGCAGCTAACAACAATAATGCAACAGTAATAAAAATACATAGTTAAGTGATAGCCTAGTTTACGGGATTGCTCTGACGATTACATATGTGTAGTGCTTTGAACATTCAACATGAAATAAGTGCTGGATATTATAATTACAACAGAAGCGTGTTATACCACGGGGGTCAGGAGACAAAAGATGCACCTGGGCTTCCACATTATAATGAAAACTGCACTTAGAATGTTTTTTTTAAAGAAAATGGATGAGAGGATCAGGGCAGAAGCAGAAGAAGCAACCAAAGTGAATAAAAACAGTAACAGATATAGGGCAGTGGAGGAAAAAAGAGAGGAAAACATGCCTGAAAAAGACTGTCACCATGGTTGAGGCAGAGGCAAAACCACCGCCACTGCAGCAGACAAATGGAATGGGAAGGAAAGCAGCGGGAAGGGTGACACTGAGGGAAGAATAATTTAACAAATTAAACTCCACAGACAATAATGAAAGGGCTTGAGAAGTAACCAAAACTAAGGAGAAGATTTGAGAGTGATAAAATACCCCTAGAAGGAAAGGGAAAATGGCAAGAACCGAGGGAGGGGGCATCAGGAGAAAAATTAAAAGAATGATGACAGGAAAAAATGGCTCAAAAACACCCATGGAAGCAAACGGAAGGACTCACCAGGGAAAGGAACACTGAAGATGAAGAACAGGGTAGAACCACCACGAAAAAAAAATAAAGCAGAAGGTGAGGCTGCTGTAAGAGTAAACTGGAAAGAAACCTTCCCTGGTTGCATTTCAGCTCAGGCTTACCCTGAAGGGTTAAAGCCAGCGAGAACTGTACTGATTCCTAGACAGGCACTGAAGTGAGGAAAATTGGAAGGATAGGATCCTACTGCATTTTTCAATCTTGTAAGTTGAAAGATGTGTGAACTGCTGTACTGTATATTTTGCATGGGGGATATGGTCAAATGCACATATCTGATTCTGTGGTACACTGAAGCACATTATATTGAGCTTCCACTGTATTTATGTGGAAAAGCAGCATACAAAGAGAAAAAATAAATGAATACAATATTAAAGTTGAAATGAGACATTGTCTATTCTAAAGATGGTTTTGAATGAAAGGCGTGCAAGTGTGATTCAGGAGAGCATGTTCCAGCCAATGTGTAACTTTAAATAGAATGTACAGCATTCTGGAGGTTATTACATTGGGTAGCATGTTGACAGAACAAAGTAGGCCACAATGTAGTTTAAGGATAGGAACAAAGTAACCACTTTCCAGTCTGCCTAATTAAAATCTGGATTATTAAAAAGTGCACTTTTTTTTTTTACTAAAGGGAGTTAATTTCTATGAAGCTTCTCTGTCTTTCAAAATTTATTTTACATCTTGGTCATCTAATAATCTTCCTAGTTTTCTAGGTGCTTCTGATGGTATATAAATATGCTCTTTTTCTAAATTTGGATAAGATTTCTGCTTTTTAGGGTCACCTTGACTTTGCTGTTTAACAATGCTGGTATCCTCTTGCATTTGTTGGTATCTGTTTCAGAATGAGATATAAGAATGAGACGTACAATTTATCTGAGTCTTTCTCATTGTGGTTTTAAACAACCTCCATGTTTCCTGAAGGGATATGACACTCTTAACTGAACCTTTTTGCTTCCTTTTATATTATTATCTTATTTCTGATAAATTTCCCCTTTTCAAATTCAAGATGGCTATGTTCTAGGCAAATTATTTATTTATATAAGACATTTATGTACAACTTAGTCATTATCATCTCTAAGCGCTGTACATAAAAATAGTTTCCAGTCACATATATTTGTCTTTGTGATCACTGTTTCCAAAACATTTAAAATGTTTAAAATCTTCTACTTGATCCTGAACACTATTTAGAATTAAATCAATAATTACCTCTGCTCTTGTCAGTTCCATGATTTAACAGTGCAATAGTGTGCACATTTACCTATAAGTAAGCCCCACTGAATATATGGGGACTTTCTTCTCAGTAAACATGCATAGGTTTTTGTTCTCCCTGTTTCAAGATGCAATCATTTATGAAAGTGTTATCTCTTTATAATACCTCACACTTGTATTTATTTACCCAGACCATTCAAAAGGAATTAAAATAACACATTGGCTTGGTTTCAGAGTTACTATGAGTGGAAGTCCACTCGCAGGGCACTTCCACCAAAGGAAGTGGGAAGGTGATTCCTTCTTCCACCTGCACCCCCTGTGATTCCTGAAAATCTGGAGGGTTGAGGGATCCTCTGAAGCAGTGTGAGAATTGTCATAGGAAACTACAGATGGAAGGGAGAACCAGGGAAGCCTCCCCAGAATTTCAGCCCATTTTACAAATGGAAGGATCCCTTCCATTTGCAGAAAAGCAAGTCTGGATCCAACTCAAATAATGAGTTTTCTGATTTACCTTGATTGCTTTTTGTATAGTAGGATTGCCATCATAATTTCGATTGAGAGCAGGTACTGTATGTCTCTATTTGATCATATTGTATTTTTCGCCTGAAATTTCTGTCTGTGGTGATTCTTTGGATTTTTTATATAATCTGCTCTATGCTTTCTTCAACATTTAGAGTAACACTGCATGTAGTATGACGTACTCTGTCCTTTATAAAATGTTTAGCCAGACATCAGTGTCTCCCATTGATTTGCACTGTTTCACCATGTTTCTCATATGCCTGCAGTACATCCACTTTTTACATGTTTTTTTTAAAGTTCCTAGTTGTCTAACTAATTCACCCATCGTGGCTTTGGGGGTTGTGTTATTGTTAGCATATAAATATCAACTCCTTCCCTGCTGGTTTAATCTTTTTATATGATCCAACTTTCCTGCCAGTTTAATATTTCTATGTGATCCCATTTTGTTTCTACAAGCTCATTGACAGCCTCTACTTGGAGGCCAAGCACATGAAGCAAGTCTCCCTCCAGAGGGCAGACAAGGGTGAGAAAAAGGTGACTGGTGGTGGTTCAACCTTGTTTAACCTTAGGGCAGCATCACTAATCTGGTTGAGAGTATATTCAAGAGAATAATGTCACCTCCCCCTAAGGGTCTTCTTTTTAATTTAAGAAGTTGAAAAAGGGGGGCTCAACCTTATGAGGTAGCGGTGGGGAGATCTGACAAGCCAAAGTTTGGGAGAACATGTGAAATTCATTTTTCCATATCTCAGGATCAAATTAGACCTGCTGTTAATTGCATGAATGTAATAAATGTGCACTATTTTGTTATATAAATAGCAATAGCAGGGAAGCCTGAGCAGAGTAGAGAGGGGAGAGTTTAATGCTCTCACTTTTTGCCACTATTCCGACTAAAATCATCTCCCTGCAGCTGCTATTCACATTTCATGGGAAGCCTCTATTGGCGCAAATGGGAGTTTCATTTGAAATGCAAATAGAAGCTTTAGAGAAGCAGTTGCTGAGATCAAAGCAGGGAGAGAGAGAGTTAATATTTCCCTGCCCCCCCATGGTCTCATGTCTGCTTAGATGTCTCAGGGGCTGCTATTTACATAAAAATACACGTTAATTGCATTAACACAATTAATGTCACATCAAGTTTGGCCCTTAATATCCATTTCTCCATTTGAGGATATTTTAGCCTCTTGTTTTGAAAAATAAATAAATAACAGGTTTCACTGTAAACTCAAGGTGCATGAGAAAAACACACACATTTCTTTGCTGGGTCAGACCATATGTTGGAAGTGGGGGCGAGAGCAACTCCTGTTTGGGTTCTTTTGTTTGTAGTCCAGAAGTAAGATAGAGTTAGGGTCCTCCAGCTGGCTAGGCTTGCCTACTTTTACCTGTGCTGTTCTCTACCTAACTTTCTTCCATTGTAAACTGATAGACTCAGGGAAGCTGACGTGTCCCTCCTTTCTTTGTCTTCTTCAACTGTCTGAGGAGAGAGGAGACATCTTTGTCTTTGCTCTCTCCTCTGAGCCATGAGGGCGATACGCAAGTCTGGGCATTGCACCCCAACTTAGTTAGTTAGTACTAGGTATGCCTTCCCTATCTACTATGTATTTCTATAAATAAAGTAGTTTTTCTTATTTTACCAAGTCTTAAGTTTCAGTGATCTAAATGCAGGGTAAAAGCCTGCTTCTAAGGTAAATACACACACTGACACATGCAGCTCATACTGCTGAGTATCTCTGCATATATATACATTTTTTTCATAATACCATATGCCCCCATATCATCCCACAACTAAAGGTACACTAAACGGAAGCTCCATTTAGGTTATCATGACTAGATCAATCTTCCAGTAGTTCACATCTAAACCTGTTATCATCTAACCTAATCCTTTTCTGCAGTTGGGGAATTAACATTTATGGTAGGGTTGGGGAACCTGTGTAGAAGTTGTTGGATTCCACGTCCCATGATCCACAGCTAGCGTGACCAATTGTCAGGGACGGTAGTGTTCTTTTACAAGTGTTGACACCCGCAGAGGCAAATCTGTACTAATCGCAAGCTCTGCCTTCACTGAAAAGTGCCTCTTCAGTTAAAGGGTCCAAGCCCATTTTACTTTTACAGAGCAATGGAGACTTCAGTTGCACTGGGGCTTCTGTGATGGAGAAGTCAGAGGATGGCAATTTGACAACCTTGGGCTGGAGGGGCTCTGGCACCACAGGCACATCATGTGGGGGTGTTTCTGGGATTGGTCTTGTGTGCAGTTCCCTTTCTGGCTCCAAGTCATCCTCTTCATCCCCTAAACAGGAGCTATAGTCAAACAATATTTGGTGTCAGCGGGTGGGGCACAGTTCCCCATCCCTGATCTAGGATTTTGATCAGTACAGGTTGTTCATCAACATACAGCTCACACATCAGCTTCAATGTCATTCAAGCAGCCTCTCAACATCCCCCCCGTACCCTCTTCATATTCAGAGCCTTCTTCAGCTGCTGCCAAGAGCCATTTCATGGCTTTTAAGGTGCATTATGCTTGGGCAGACTGATACCAGAGGAGGAATTAGGTATGCTGGAATAATGTTGCAATTTATTTTAAAGCAACTCTCTTTACAATGCAGAACAGTTGCTTGATTTACCTGGCTCAGTTCAGTGGACCTTTGAAACAGAACATTTAGGAACATAGCCAGAATCTGAAGAAAAATACGTTAAAAACATCTCTCTCTTTTTTTTTTAAAGAGTAAAGGGGGCAACAATAATCACCCTTTCAGTCATACAATCACATAAAGTGAAGACAGACATTAGGCAATCCAATCCTTAAACAAAGATGGCAGTGCATTGAAGTAATATATGGGATCATTTTATACACACAGCCACACCCACAGGAGGACAAAGGGACCAGAAGTTGTTGAACTACAATTTTCATCAACCTCAGACATGGCCAATGGTCAAGACTGATGGGAGTTGTATTACTACAACTGGAAGGACAAAGGTATTCCACCCCTAAGCTAGAGATTCCTGTGCTGAGCTCTGTCAAACAGACTAGAAATTTCAGCAACACCAGCAGAACAGCAACAGCATCAAAACAGCCACTGTAGGGCAAAATCCCCAGATTAGGCAGCAGTGCCTCTCCTTTTAAGAACTTCCTAACTCAACTTCCTCTGTTGGTTGCTAGAGAAGCTCCCATCTGGGAGAAGCTCCTGTCTCTCATAAGGTTCATGCCTCTCATAGGGTTTATTTTATTTCATCTTTATTTATTTATTTATTTTATTATTTGATTTATACCCCACCCTTCCTCCCAGCAGAAGCCCAGGGCGGCAAACAGAAGCACTAAAAACACTTTAAAACATCATAAAAACAGACCTTAAAATACATTAAAACAAAACAACGTTAAAAACATTTAAAAATAAAAGCTTTAAAAACATCTTTTTAAAAAGGGTTAAAAACAACCATATTAAAAAACCCATATTAACAAGCAATTCTAACACAGATGCAAGTATTTTCTCTGACACCTGTTTCTGGTACTGTTTCTGTCACTGCCCTTATTTTGTCCCCTTTTTTTTGCCTTTGGGGGTTCCCTTGCTAGAGTAGGTTGCCAGCTTTGTCATTCTTCAAGGTTTCTGGATGTTGAATAAGAGTGCGGTGTAAATGCAACCCGGCTTCGCCCTACCATTAGGCAGAGGGAAGTGGTTGCCTCAACAGCTCATTTTGGGTGCCATGAAAGAGTACACAAGAGGCTATTGAGAATGCATTATTGTTGCATTTTGACTGCCAGGGAGGGGCACTTTGGGGATTTTTTGCTTCAGGTGACAAAATAACTTGATTGGCCTTGGGTACGATGTACCTTGACTTGGGTGGGCATGCCTTTTTCTGGTCTGCCTCGGGCAGCAAAATGCCTTGGACCGGCCCCATGTATGTGCATGAACATGAGGCCCAAACCTGTACATAGCCTGCCATTTCACATACTGCAACTGTTGAGATATATTGTGAACTTCGGATAACCCATCAGAGGAAAAATATATTTTTCTAGCATAGCTTTAATGGTGGGGTAAGCAGTTTGTGGCCCCTGAGCTGCATGTTGCCTTAAGCCTGATTTAAAGCAGACTTTGGGCTAATTCTAGAAGTCCTCTGCAAGCAATCCGTTCAGAGTTCCTTGGCAAGAGTAATATGCCTCGGCAGACAAGGGGCTGTCTGCAAGAGAGAGAAGAGGTGGACCTGTCTGCTTTTGGCTCTCGCCCCACTTATAGCTGGTTTCAAATCCTGTTCACGGTTGGCATGCGGTCCTTGACAGATTACCCCAGAGAAAATGTGGCTCTTTATAGCAAATGGTTGTCCACCCCTGCTTTGGCACAAACATCCTCTTGGATTTTAGATTGGCGAGAGACAGGTGATGATTGCAGAATAAATTCACTAATAGGCAAAAACCTTGCGGTTTAAGAACGTATCTGTAGCCCACAGCTATTTCTATAAAACTTTAAAAAGCAGGAAATTGGTCAGCTATAGTCAGTGGCATCACTAGGGTTGGTGTCACCCAGTGCGGTAACTCCTTGGCGAGCCCCCAAATGTCCTGCTGAGCGCGCACACGCGCACAAGGCCAGCCATCCATGGCCCTGGGAGGGCGCATGCCGGAGGGGCACCCAGCCGGAGAAGCAGGCCTGGGAATGCTGGCGCGCCTCCCTCGCCCCGCCGACGCTGCTCCTGGTCTCGCCCGCCTGCCTGCCTGCCTCCAAGGAGGAGTTGGCTGCTCCGATGCCAACCCAGAGCGCTTCTTGGCTCCTTTGCCGGGAACAGCACGGGTGCCCTGCCCCGCGATGGGGCGGCTCTGGGTGTCACCCCCCTCATGGTGTCACCCGGGTGCAGTCCGCACTCCCCGCACCCCGCTAGTGATGCCACTGGCTATAGTGAATGCACCAGGGGAGCAGGAGACATGAACTCCTCTCTGAGATATTGTACTGCCCTACAAATTGGTCAAAATGCAAACACCATTTGGGTTGGTCTTTCACAGTCCAATACACTTCCTGTATAGCTTGGAAGAATTTGGTAACATGTGCCTCTGAGCATATGGTGAGTGGTGGCAACACCTGCCATCTCCAATGATAATTATATTTTTGTATGTTTGTTGGTGTTCTTCTTACTTTGCTTCTTTCCTGTGTTACTAATATTTCTACAGAGAATCTAAACTAGAAAGGTTTATTTCCCTCATTATTCATCCTAGAAATCTGTGTCAAATTTATTTTTATTAATTTCAGAGCCTTTTTATTGGTCAGTGTCATGATGGTGAAGACAGCATTTTTTGGGTTTCAAATTGGAGGTTATGTTCTATTTGTATTTTGGGTGCATTAACAGTGGAATCTGAAACTGCAGTTTGATGTACAATCAGACTGATTCCAATATGTTGCTACTTCAGCAATGACTCTAGCTTTTGGAAAAAAGAGGATGCATGTTTTCAGCCTGCTATGTTTAAACCACTTCATTTAAGGCAAGGTGGGCACAGTCAATTAAAAACATAGAGCACACCTAGTATTTTGCTAGCATATATTTCACCTCCCACTGTTTTATCTTGTGCAAATTGAGACACTCCTGAGGCCCACTGGAGACTATTCTGCAGAAGTCAGTGCCATTATTCCACAATTGTGTTTTGAGTTTTTTTAGTATAAATTTTGCAAAGAGTTGCTGTACTTCACATATTCACAGAAATAGAAACAAAAGAAAATGATTTCCTATAGGAAACTTCACTAAAATTGCAAAGGAAATCAGACATATTCAAAGTGACCATCTGAACTATATCAACTGTCTTAATAATGTTGCTTCCTCCCTGCTAAAACAAGATCAGCACAGCACATGTCTTCTTTCTATTATTGGGGCTGATTGCAGGTGTTGCCACCGCTCACCATATGCTCAGAGGCACATTTTACCAAATTCTTCCAAGCTATACAGGAAGTGGATTGGACTGTGAAAGACCAACCCAAATGGTGTTTGCATTTTGACCAATTTGTAGGGCAGTACAATATCTCAGAGAGGAGTTCAGGTCTCCTGCTCCCCTGGTGCATTCACTATAGCTGCCCAATTTCCCTGCTTTTTAAAAGTTTGATAGAATAGCTGTGGTCTATAGGTACGTTCGTAAACAGCAGTGTTTTTTGCCTGTTAGTGAATTTCCCTACTTTTTAATCCGGGAGGTAAGAAATGGGATCCTGTCCAAGTTTGCTGAGAATGAATGGATCATTTGCATGCTTATTGTGTTCAATGGGATTTACTCCCCTGCAATCATGCTTAGGATAGGTAAAACTGACTGGGGGGAGGGAGGGCTGGAGTGGGCAGGGGAGGAGGAAGAAGGAAGAGGGGAGGGGAGGGGAGGAGGAAGGGAGAGGAGACGGGAAGGAGGGGGAAAGCAGGTCTGATCATGTGCATGCTTATTGAGTTCAGTGGAATTTACTCCTATGCAATCTTGGTTCGGATAGGAAAACTGACCATGGGGGAGGAGGAGTGAGAGTGGGAAGGGGAAGGAGCATATTGGAGGGGGGAGGAGGAAGGGGGAGGGGAGGGCAGGTTTGATTATTTGCATGCTTATAGAGTTCAATGGTATTGACCCAGGGAAGGGGCAGGGAGGGGAGGGGGAGGAGATTGGGCGGGTGAGCACTGGGCATAAGGGAAGCCCCTTTCCTTTCCAAAAGGAAAACATTGTGAACAGTATCATTCTTTTTCAGGCTTCCCCCCACCTTTTATTCTATAGCCGGCACATGTAGCCTCCCACCCAAATTTAAACCAAAGCTTTCCCTGGCCACATCCACACCAGGCCTTTATTTCACTTTGGACAGTCATGGCTTCTCTCAAAGAATCCTGGGAAGTGTAGTTAGTGAAGGGTGCTGAGAGTTGCTAGGAGATGCCTTGTTCCCCTCACAGACCTTCAATCAGAGTGGCTGACTGTTAAACCAGTCTGGCCACTGGAGCTCTCTCAGTGGAACAGGAGTCTTCTCTCAGCACTCTTCACAAACTACACTTCCCAGGATTCTCTGAGGGAGCCATGACTGTCTCAAGTGAAATCAAAGTCTGGTGTGGGTGTTGCCCCCTGATTAGGCAAGCCCAGCAGCTGTGAGGCTTTTAGAACTCTGACAGTTGGTTCTTACTGAGCATGCCCCAAGTTATCATAGGCTGCCAGCCAAAATTTATTACATTAATTATAAATCAGACAGGCATTTTTTTAACTTAAACTGCAAAAGATGAAGGTCAGAGTATGGGGCAAGGTCAGTATTAGGGTTACAGTTACTCTGTGAATATGGCTGATTTTTAATGAATTTCAACAGATTATGAGAACTCTGAGAGAAAAAAGACCAAAAGGGCTCTGGGTTTTTTTTCTTTTCTTTCAAGACTTTGAACTCTCTGTTCTCTCTGACTGTTTTGTGTATTGCCATGAAAATTGAGAGGGTTGTTAAGCAAGCGTTTCTGAGTTCAGAACTATAAGTTTTATAAGGTTTTGTTTTGAAATGAGCTTATAGGAAGCACCAGAATGGCATGGGAGTATTTTCAATTTAACACTGCGGAATGTGAAAAAACCATGTTGGCTATAGTATACAGTCACTCTCGTGGCTGTATAATGAATGCAGCATACAGAAGGCAGAAGAGGACAATTGGCATTGGGTAACAGTTGTGCCAGTAAGCTGTGAGGAGTGATCTTTGCAGAGCTTGGAAGATTACTTTTAAAAAGTAATAAATTACAGTTACAATTACTTGGCCCAAAAAAGTAGTAATCACCGTTACAATTACAATTGCTCTGAAAGTAACTGATTACTTTACTTTTTCTCAGAAGTAATCACTACAATTACATTTCAGTTACTTTTTTTAAAAAAACTCCTACAAGGTGCTGGCCTTGGCTGCTGCACATCTAAGAAGCCTAAAACAATATTAAAAATAAACACACACACACAGGGGGTAGTAGAATAAAAAAATTTATCCATAAGATTAACATAATGGCATAACAGAATCTCACATCCCCCCAAGCAATGAAGATACCCCAACTCTTGAAATCAAATTTTACACTTGAAATGCTTTTATAATATGTTTCTGTTATGTCTCAAAAGAACAAGATGCTCAAAGAGCATGTCAGACAAGGAATGTCTTTTTACAGTCATTACGTTGCCACCAGTACTGAACAGGCATTCTACTGCAGCGCTTGAAGGCATGCCTGTGTTGTGCTGCAAAAAACACCGCAGCACACGTGGAAGCCATGGAGTGATGACACTTCCCTGCTGGGAGACCTCAGGTACCTCACCAGTTCCTCCTCAGCAGTGTCCACTGCTGACTTCTTGCCCTGGGGCAGAAAGTTAAAGAAGTCATCTTCTAAGTCATCTCCTTCCTGGTCTTTATCTGAAGACTGATCACTGTCCTCATTAAGTACACCCATCTTTATTTCAGCTTTCAACAAGACTTCCATTGTGTATTTAAGAAAGAGAGAGGATATGTTAACACATATATGTTAGGAAACCATCATCTGCTCTTCATTTCCTGATGCTTGTCATGTCCCCTGGTTCAGGGTCCAGCCTGAGCCTGTGGATGATGACATGGAAGGTAGGAAGATGACCAAGTCACCACACTCATGGGGCAGCACAGCAGACCCTTAAGGATTACCTGCAGCAACCCAAGGTTGTGATGAGGAGCCCCAGGAAGAAAAGGCCCAGCCCCTGCCTACCACCTTAAGCCTTCTGATGCCTCCCTTGAGACAACATTTCCCTTGGAGTAATCCACCCAAAGGGCTTCCCTAATGTTCTTACTTGTTGGTATGGGTGGCGGCCTGACACGATTCCAGCCAATCTAGTTTGAAGCGAGGGTGTAGGCAGGCTGCCAGAAGAAGCCTCTTGTCCTCCCAGATAGCTGCAAACCGCTTTCTTAGGGCTTCACGCACACCTCTCAGCAGCTGAAAACAGTATGTGTACCTCTCAGGTTTGTTTTCCAGTCCTTCTAACTTGCGGTCCAGATTGCAGAGCGTTGGTAGCAAATACCCCATGAACATGCCGTTCTCCCGTTGCAGGATATCTAGGGACTGGGCTAGTGGCTCCATAATCTCTGTGTATTCCTGTACCACTTCAATCTCAGCAGCTGTGATCCTGGACAAGGAGCAGCGGTCCATTATGGCATGGATTTTTAGTGGTACAGTTGACAGGAGCTCATGTAGTTGCTTCAACGCATCAAAGGTGGAATTCCACCTGGTCTTATTCGGTACCTTCAGATACACACCATATTGCGCATAGATATACTCAGCAATCTGTGCTGACTGGTTCTGCTTGGACCACAACTTGCTGCACTTTCCCATCAAGGAACGAAACTGTTTCTTGAAAGGACCAAGAAGACTACTTTTGGAGGAGTCAGAAAGCATGGCCTCTATGTCTTGTGTTGCCACAAGGTTGAGGGTGTGGCTAGCACATCTCTGGTGTGGTGGTAAAACAAAATCCTCTCCTGAGTCTGCAGCTTCTTCCTCTGCCTCAGGTCCTGTGTCCAGGATCTCACAGATAGGCACAAACTCCACCTCAGCCTCCTCCTCCTCCTGGTTATCACCATCATCGTCACTGGTGCCTGCAGCTTCCACTGGTTCTTTGGCCATGAAAACTCTGAACGCTTTCACAAAGTTGGAGCCATTGTCTGTAGTAGTGCACATAACTTTGTTGTGGATCCTGTACTGCACATGTACATCATGCAGTGCTTTTGAAAGGACATCGTATGTATGGCGCCCCTTCAGACGCTTACAAGCCAAGGCCCCGACCTCACGTTTCAGGGTAGTTGGGTTGATCCAGTGGGCTGTTACCCCAAAGTAACTCTTCTTGCCATTGGTCCAACAATCTTCAGTGGTTGCTATATATGCCACAGCACCCATTCGGTTTGCAAGAGTTTCTCTCATGTGGCATGCTCTCTTCTCAATTCTGTCTCTCAGAGTCTTGGCACATATGATGGTGAGATCTTTGGGGAGTCCAATGCGAACCAGATTAATGAATGATGGTTTGTCCACAGTCTGAAGTGGTAATGTCTCCTCTACAATGAAATCAATGATTCTCCTGTCGAGATTGCTCTGGGTGACAGGCTCCCTGCCAGATCCCCACCTCTCAAGGGTTGTCTGCTGCTGCTTCAGCATTTTGGGAGGAGGGGTGTCATGCATTGGTTCAGGAAGGCCACGTCTCCTTGCCTTTATTGCTTCTTCAATTGCTCTCAGCTTCTCAGGGTGTGCCCTCTGAGGAAGAAGAACAAAGCATGAATCCAAGAAAAAATGGAAGAGGAACTTCACAATTTAAACATAAATAGACAATGGACACTCTTTGAGGACCAGCATGACAAAGGCTTACCTCAAAATGTTTCTTCACATTGGATGAGGAGGAAACAGCTGATCTCAGATTTTTGATCCTTGGAAGGCAGTAATTGCATCGTACAACAACATTTTTCCCACTCTGGCTCACAAATGTACAAGCTTTCTCAAAGCCAAACCATGGTACTTGCTGTTCTGCAGATGTGGCTGTGGGCAACTGGCACTGCTTCATGCCCTCCTCCTCCTCGTGCACAGGGCCTCCTTTCTGAACCTCACTTTCTAGTTTTGCCTCCTCAGGATCAACAAACTGTGACTCAAGTGGCCGCACTAACTGACTGCTGCTCTCAGCAGCAAAACCTGCAACAGGCGTCTCTGTAATAAACAAGAGATAATGCTCCTATATGGGTGAACTTCAGCTGTGATGTGCCGCCATCTCTTCCCCATGCTGCAAGATGCCCCAGTCAGAGTGGAAGTAAGCAGGTCGATAGCACAATTAAAAGAGATCCTATTTGCATCATTTTTGCTCACTGAATAACCCTGCCTGGGCCAGTCTAACCTACTATCTCACAGGGTTGTTGTGAGAACAAAATGAGACTAGGGTTCAAATCCCCACATAGCCATGAAGCTCACTGGGTGACCTTGGGCCAGTCACTGCCTCTCAGCCTCATGAAAACCCTATTCGTAGGGTCACCATAAGTTGGAATCAACTTGAAGGCAGTACATATATTTTTTATTTTGAATATGATGATTATGATAATAAATATGCAGCATTTCAAATGAATTCTGTATGAGAAGCATTCCATGCCAAGCTTGGAAAACCAAGGATGAGGTATAAAATGTAGACAAAAATACTTTTGACAAAATGCCGTTTATCTTTTATATCTATATCTATAATTAGCAATACAGCTGAATGATGTATGTAAAGTATTTTTTCTTTCCCTTTTCTTTTTTATTAATATTTTAGTACTACTGCTAAAGTTCTGATGAAAGAATAAAGCATTCATTAGCCAAATTCAAATGATTAGAACACATCACATAAATTCCACTGAAGTTGGAGTTTTTGCCATAGAAAATGAAAAAAAATATAACCTATGATAGCCCAATAGACAATCAGAACTAATATAAAACCCTATTGCTTCTCATTTGCAAATCTTGCAAGATCTAAGGTAACTCTAGATCATGTGAGTTCAGGTGATGCATGTTATGTACATTTGTATAGATATTAGCAGAGATTGTCAACAGTCTATCTCTCTCTGGGACTGGGAATCTCTCTCTTTCTCACAGAACATGAGTTTGAGAGTTGGGGGACTGAGAGGAGGAGCTGCAAGGACCCTACTTCTCACCTCATCTCTGCCAAGAACAAAAAAATCAGCCTTAAGCCATTTATTATATGCCTAATGATTTTTTATTTTTATTATTATTATTACTGAGACAGTTTTTGTCCCACATACAATTCAGTCTTGTGATTAAACAGGACAAAAATACAAATAAAAAGAAAGATGGAGCTCAAATAAATATACAATAAAAAGCTAGCCGGCATTTTAAAAGGCAGGAGTGCTCTGTCTGGATAAATACAGCACACAGGTATGCATAGGAACAAGGGGGAGAGTTCAAAAAGGGGGGGAAGGAAGAGAAGTGTAGGCCGAAGTTTCGGAAGTGCCTTGTGATTGATGGAGGGGGCGGCAGAGGCAAGGAGAGGCAGTGGGGGGGGACAGAACGGTGCCACGGGGGGGCAGGGGGGCAGAACGGTGCCGCAGGGGGGCACACACACACACACACACAAATCATCGTCACTCACCTCCACAGCTCTTCGCCATTCTGCTGCTGCCTTCTCCTCCATTGTCCTTGCCCTGGCTTTTTCTTCCGGCGTCCATTTTGTCCTCTCAGACGCTAGCAGGCCCTGCCTATTCACCTCTTCCCTCGTGCATCCTAACACAGATCACGAGGGAAGAGAGAGTCTGCGCAGAGGTCCAATCAGTGTGAGGCACATGTCTTGCGTTAACCAATCACAGCCAGGAGCTGTCTTCCCCTTGTTCCCGCCCCCAAGTAATGTGCAACCTAACGTGGAAACGTTAAAGTTGCAGCTGAAAAGTAGGGAAATTACTAGTTGTTCCGTTACTTGCCAAATGTAATGGAATTACCCACTCGTTATTTAAAATTGTAATGAATTACAAATAACTCGTTAAAAATAACGAGTTACTTCCAAGCTCTGGATCTTTGACATGCCTAGACTGGACATATTCCGAGTATGTTCCTGTTTTTATCCATAAAATGTTGGAAGATATGTAATGTTGTTTCTTTTCAAAAGATATATTTAAAACATTTTTATACCCCCCCTTCAATTAAACATTTCTGGGAGCCTTTACAATTACCAATAAAAACACAATTAAAAAAACCAGAAAGGCAAGCTTAAAAACACTATCATGGCAGGTGAAAAAATCTGACAGATGGTGAAAAGCCTGGAAAAATAAAAAGAACTTTGCCTAAAAGGCATTTGGGTAGGTGCCAGGAGAGTTTCCCCAGGAGCAGTGAGGGGCTGCAGGGAAGGGCTGTGGCTCAGTGACAGAGCATCTGCTTGGCATGCAAATATCCCAGGTTCAGTTCCCTGGCATTTCGCAGTAGCTCTGGAATAGGCTCCCTGTTTGAAATCCTGGCAAGCCACTGCCAGGCATTGCAGACTTTACGGAGCATGACAAACCAATGGTCTGGACTCAATATAAGGCAGCTTCTGATGTGCCTAAAAGGCCCTCACACCTTCCCAGCTACATCGGGAAAGCTCACAAGCAAGGCATGAAGAGAGGAGCCCTTCCCTACAGTTGCTCAGCCAAAATTTCTACCTTCTCAGCTAGCCCAAGAGCAGGCTCTTGAATCTGTTGGATACTTCACTTGAAAGCCCTGCTATAAGAGCCATGTATTTCCTGATACTGTCCCCATAGCCCTTGTAATTGTGGGGAATCTTGAAAATGAGGCCCAGCTACACCCAAGTGCCAGACACAGGGTAACAATAATCCAACATTTATGTTTCATCTTAAATTATGCTTTTTAGTCCTCTTGTTTTTTAAGTTACTATTAATGGCCGAGGTTAGTAATCTCCAGAAAAATCTCTCAGGAATATATCGCTAATTTTTCAGCTGGATTCATTGCTCTCTGAAAGGCTGCTCTCTCTTTCAATTTACTCTTATTTTGAACGATAGTTTAGCATAGATTCCACATAATCTCAGCCTTCTCCCTGTTTAAGAATTGGCTTCTTTGTTTATACCGTTGCATATCATTTTAGCTCCTCCTTCTATCACTTCACTTCTGTTTAATTATTGCTCACTCTTATTCCCCCATCAGTCTATAAGTTTCATTAACTTTTCATTTAAATGTGCTATCAGTTTCCTTTTAATACATAACCTTCCATTGTGTAACTGTGAATTCCAGCACACTGGCCAATTTCCTGAGCGTATCCAAATCCTTTCACAGTCTGGAGCATTCCTGAAATTTATCAACCATCCCCATCCTATTATAATGCCATTGGTGTGTCTGGACCAGCAGTTCACATTATAAGCTTTAAACAGAGCAAATCTCAGCATTCAGCCATGAGAGATTCTCCCCACCCCACCTGCTCTCAATTTATCAGCTCCATATGTGGGTATGTTCCCCCGCCACCATGAGTGATATCACTGCTTCTTCACTGCTCTGCAGGTCCTGATATTTGGCCTTGAACTGCAGCAGGACTACACAACTTGTGACCCTCCAAGCTGAAAATGGCCCACCAGACACGTTCTGTCGCTTATCAAGATCTTTACAACCCCACTGTTTTTGTAGTCCAAATAGACAACAATATCAGGGGTTTCATAGAAGACTTGATGGACCACATACATGAATGGTTAGGAACACAGGAAACTGCTACGTACTGTGTTAGTCTGTACGTAATGCGTCTTTCTTCAAAACTTCAAAATGTGGGAAGCCAGCTCTGCTTTGCTCAGGGGTTCTCCTGCTCATTCTGCCGAGTGGGACCCTGGACTTGTGCCCCACAGCCCTACACTATGAACTGAGATTCCTAAGGGCCAGGTCCTTACTCAATGCATCACCACCTAGACAGAGGGTCAGAAATGAGAACTGGAAGCACTTTGGGGCAGCCAGCAGAAACATCTGGTCAGAGTCCTGTCACCAGTGGAGGCTAGTCCATTAGGGTGAATGGGGCACAGCCCCACCAACCTCAATCTGCTCTCCGCCAGCCCTCACCTGCCTGCCTTCTTTCTTACATCCAGTCCAGGAGGCAGCAGTTCCTGTCAGCCTCCTGTTCCTTAGTCTCACTGTTGCCCTTGCAGAAGTCAGCAGGGAGGCGGATGGGGGGCGAATTAGAATGAATTGGCTTTGCCTGTCATTGGCTCTGGCTCCACCTACTGTTGGCCTCTGCCTTCCACCCTACCAGTCCCAATGGGCACCTGCCACTACTGGCTGTGACCGTAGGGAGCCAACTATCTCCCACTCCCCCTTGTAAGACCTTTTAGAGCTGCTATTCAAGATTGCCAGATATGCAAAGACTCTTTGGTGTGGGTGTGTGTCTGCAATGCAATACCTTTGTGCTGCTGTATGTTAAGATATGAAAATTCAAGGTTGCTCAGGCCAAAACAGGCGTTACGCTCATTGTGTGTATGTATTTAATGTGGCTGGGTTTGCCACCCCTTTAACGGCTGAGAGATCCATGATCAAGATTGAAAGTACAGCTCATGGGGAGGGGGATTTAATCACCCCCCTTCAGGTCCTGCCAAAAATCCCTCCCTTAAACTGCTATTAGCTCCAGAAGCTAAATTAATAATTGCTAATTCCATTTGAGTTAGTGTGAGAATTCAGTACTAACTCAAGCAGCAGGGGAGCAGTTCCCAATGTAGCCGACGCATCTCAAGGAAAAGCATAAACTGGGGCATGCCAGAATCTGCTCTCTGCCAGCTTCTCAACCTATTATGGATACCTTTTCTGATTGCCCCTCTAAGAGTGTTTGAAACTGTAGACTAGATGTCTGGAAGGGGAAACTCTCTCCCCCGCCCCAGACTGATGCAACTGGCTGCCAGGGGTGATTTGCTGTGCATCCTTTGCCACTGCAACCGCGGCTGCAGAAACAGCAGCAAAGTCTGGCGGTGAAGAAGGCTCCTTTCCATCCCAGTTTGTGACTTTAGGTGAACTGTGACCTTTTTTTCTTGAGCTATGCCAGGAAGGGTGAGGGTTTTTTTCATGCAGGAGAGCAGATCATAGTGGGGGGGGGAGAAGCACACACCCCATTAAGGTAGGTTAGGTGTTAGAAACAACAGGTACACCCAGGGCAACCATTCCCGGAGGTTGGGGGGGGATCATTGTGGAATACGGCAGATGTGCTCTGTGAAAGGGCTTGTGCTAGGCAACATGACTTAAAGGTGCTGTGGAAGTATGGGGAGGAGTGGGGTTGCAAGAAGGAGTTAAGAAGGGAGTTTTTCCTCCCCTCCCCATCTCATCTGGGAGTTCTGAGCAAAACCAGACTATTTTGACGCTCTGCTGGGTGCATTCCAAATTAATAATCTGGCAAGACAGCTGCTACTGTTTTTTAGTCTGAGCAACTCAACTCATCGCCTCGGGGAAGGACTCTCGTTCTCCTCTGCCTGTCTAGGTTTCCTGCCTCGCTCCAGGGCTGCTTCTCAGCTTGGGCTACCTTGCTCTGCTGTGCCCTGTTAGTTACTCACGGACTGCCTGTCTCTCTGGCTTTGACCTCTTGCTGCCCATAGACTTCAGCACCACGTAAAAGCATCCATTTCTACTGCGTGAGATTATGACCCACCACTGCCAGAGGCTGATCTTTCCAAGGTCCTGGATACAAGACCTCTGAGTCATGGGGAATTTGGACAGGGGTGCGTGTCCTCTCACTCCAAACTTTCCTCTGGCTGCTGTTGTCCAAACCTTGGCAAAATAGTGTATCACAAAAATCTCCAAGCGAGCAACGCTTTCTAATCCAGTCTATTTATTTATTTATTTATTTGGTTACATTTATATACCGCCCTTAGCAAATAGCTCTCAGGGCGGTAAACAGCATAGGGTAAAATACATGGCAATAATAAAATCACAAAAACATATATGACATAAAAACAAATACAGTTAAATAGAAAATAAAAATAAAGACTTAGTATACAAGATTAAAAAGCTAAAAAGATTAGAGTGATTAAAATGCCTGGGAGCATAAAAAGGTCTTTACCTGGCGCCGAAAAGATAATAGTGTAGGCGCCAGGCGTACCTCTTCGGGGAGGCTATTCCACAACTCGGGGGACACCACGGAAAAGGCCCTAGATCTAGTAACCACCCTCTGGGCTTCACAATGAGTTGGTACCTGGAGGAGGGCCTTCGATGACGAACGAAGCGAACGGGTAGGTTCATAGTGGGAAAGGCGTTCCACCCGGTATTGCGGTCCCACGCCATGTAAGGCTTTATAGGTCATAACCAACACCTTGAATCTCGCCCGGAAGCAAATAGGTAGCCAGTGCAGGCGAGCCAGAACAGGAGTTATATGCGAAGACCGACTGGTCCTCGTCAATAATCTAGCTGCCGCATTCTGCACTAGCTGAAGCTTCCGAACTGTCTTCAAGGGCAGCCCAATGTAGAGTGCATTACAGTAATCCAATCTCGAAGTTACCAGAGCATGGACAACTGAGGCGAGGTCATCGCCGTCCAGATAGGGGCGTAGTTGGGCTACCAAACAGAGATGGTAAAACGCATTCCATGCCACCGAGGCCACTTGAGCCTCAAGAGACAAGGAAGGGTCAAAAAGAACCCCCAGACTACGGACCTGTTCTTTCAGGGGGAGTGTAACCCCATCCAGAACAGGATGCACATCCACCATCTGAGCGGGGAAGGCGTTCACCAACAGTGTCTCAGTCTTGTCTGGATTGAGTCTCAGTTTATTAGCTCTCATCCAGTCCATTATCGCGGTCAGGCAACGGTTCAGCACATCAACAGACTCACCTGAAGAAGATGAAAAGGAGAAATAGAGTTGCGTGTCATCAGCATACTGATGACAACGCACTCCAAAACTCCTGATGACCGCACCCAGAGGCTGCATGTAAATGTTAAAAAGCATGGGGGACAAAACCGACCCCTGAGGGACTCCACAATGGAGAGTCCAGGGTGTCGAGTAATGTTCCCCAAGCAGTACCTTCTGGCGACGATCCGCAAAGTAGGAGCGGAACCACTGCCAAGCAGTACCCCCAACTCCCAACTCTGCGAGTCTCCCCAGAAGGATACCATGGTCGATGGTATCAAACGCCGCTGAGAGATCAAGGAGAATCAACAAAGTCACACTCCCCCTGTCCCTCTCCCGACAAAGGTCATCATACAGGGCGACCAAGGCTGTTTCAGTGCCAAAACCGGGCCTAAAACCAGATTGAAACGGATCCAGATAATCGGTTTCATCCAAGAGCACCTGGAGTTGGCTAGCAACCACCCGCTCCAAAACCTTGCCCAAAAAGGGGACATTCGCCACCGGTCTGTAGTTGTTCAAATTATCCAGGTCCAGGGAAGGTTTCTTTAATAGAGGTCTCACTATTGCCTCCTTGATGCTACTTGGGACTACTCCCTCTCTCAAGGAGGCATTAACCACTTCCCTGGCCCAGCCGGTGGTTCCAGCCCTGCTAGCTTTCACTAGCCAAGATGGGCAAGGGTCCAGAACAGACGTGGTTGCCCGGACCATTCCAAGCACCTTGTCCACTTCCTCAAGCTGCACCAACTGAAACTCATCCAATAATAAAGAACAAGGCCGTGCTCCGGACAATTCACTGGATTCATCTGTCACAACATCAGAGTCTAAGTCCCTGCGAATGCAAGCAATCTTGCTTTGACAGTGCCCAGCAATTTAGTTGCAGCGGGCTTCAGATGTTTCTATAGTATCAGGTGGGCCAGAATGTAAAAGCCCCCGCACAACTTTAAAAAGCTCCACTGGGCGGCATAAAGATGACCTAATAGAGGCAGCGAAGTAAAGTTTCTTCGCTGTCCTTACCGCTTTCATATACAACTTATTGGTGGCACTTACCAAAGCATGGTTACAATCGTTGGGAGTTCGCCTCCATCTGCACTCCAGCCTCCTCCTCTCTTGCTTCATCACTCTCAGCTCCGGGGTATACCACGGAGCTGTATGAGCTCTACATCGGAGGGGGCGCGCAGGAGTGATCGTGTCAACAGCCCGAGTCATCTCCGTATTCCACAGTGCGACCAGGGCCTCCACAGGAGCACCAGTCTTATCAGCCGGAAAATCTCCCAGAGCCCTCTGAAAACCAAGAGGATCCATCAGACTGCGGGAGCGGACCAACCTAATAGGTCCTCCACCTTTGCAGAGGGGAAGAGCTACTGTAAGCCTAAATCTCAACAAGCAGTGATCTGTCCATGACAATGGGGTAGATGAAAACATCCCACCTCCAGATCACCATCTCCGTGACCAGTGGCGAAGATCAAATCAAGAGTATGTCCCGACACATGCGTTGGGAAAAAAGTAGAAAATTGAGACAGCCCCATTGTTGTCATGGAGGCAATGAAGTCCTGAGCTGCACCAGATAAGACAGCCTCGGCATGGACATTGAAATCCCCCAGTACCAAAAGTCTAGGGGATCTCAATAGTACCTCCGAGACTATCTCCGTCAGCTCAGCTAAGGAAGCTGTTGGGCAGCAAGGTGGACGGTACACCAACAGTATTCCTAGTCTGTCTCCCTGGCTGTACTGAAGTCTTTTTGTGCCTCCAGGGCCTGATCACCCCTCCCAACCTGCACCTCTTCCTTGAGGAGCAGCAGAAGGCCTTAAAAGGGCAGGACCCATACTTGGAGTCTTGCACTCCTCTCAGATAGTTTCCTCCAGGCTTGTTTTCTGCACCGATGACCTGACGTGGGGAAGTGGGCCCCTGACATGGAGGGGCCAATTCTTGGGGGGTGGGGGAGAGCTAGACTCTCAGGGTATGGACTCTGGAGGTCCGCAGTTTAGGACTACCTGGTGGTTCAAGGGCCCCTGATACAATGGACTCTGCCTCAAGCCTGTTCATGTTGCTGGGGGCCTGGGTCAGTTTCCAGCACCTCTGCCTCCAGTGCCACTGACCCAAGAGACCTGACAGGCCCCTCCTCATCTAGGACAGGGTAAGAACCAAAGCCTAGGCTGCTGCTCATGGTGAAGGAAACTGATAGTTGCCTATATAAAAAGATCTGGTTACCATTCAACTGTTGGATACAGAATAAACCTTGCAAATTTATCATTCTTATGCAAACCAAGCCCACACGACTACATTATGTGGATCAATAGTATAAATTCTGCACTCATACTTGAGTTGTCTTGGCAGATGCACAATTTCAAATCATCTTGGTGATAGAGGAATGATCCCAATAGGAATCCATGACCATTGGGAAGCTGGCAGAAGGCTGTTTCACCAGTTGTTCCAAAAGTCTAAAAGATTTGGCAGTGTGACACTATGGCCAAAAGGGTCACTGCGGTGAGTAAGGATCAACAAGACAGTCAGAGGGTTGTGCTGAAATGACACAGATTTGACTTCTCTATCATTTTTTAAAAAAATAACTATCAGTCACGATCCACCTCCTGCAAAAGCTCCATTTGTATGAACAGGACATGCTTCCTCGTACACAGAAAAAACTGATACTGGCTCCAATTTGCAGACCACTGTTTTGGTGAGACTCATCCCCAGACATATTTTTTAATTATTAAAGTAAAAGCTAATTACAGACATACAATGTGAGTAACATTCCATGATTCAGTGTAATCCTATGCACATTTACGCAGAAGTTCCAATGTGTTCAGTAAGGCTTTCTTCCAGGTAAATGTGCGTAAGATTAGACCCTAAGTCGATTAGTCCTATAAGGTGGTATATGTGTAATTTCAAAACCTTTAAGAGTACAGTATCTGATCGTTTTTAAAATGTCTATTGCAATTTATTTATTAGTATATAGCTCCCCCTTCTGGCGTACAGTAGATAAAAAGAGGGGAAAAAATGATCGAAAAATTTGGATAATGTCTTATGACTACAATGAAGATACAAAGCAGGCTAAGGAGCTGCTTCACATATATGAGTGTGTGTGTGGATTGCTGTGTAAAGGGCATCACAAATCACATGTCTAATTTTCCATTTTTACCCGTTTGGTTTCCACAGGCCGCTTTAGAAGCCACGTGTAATTTTTTGTGCCTGTTGAAGACTTTCCTTTTTCAACAAGTCTTTTCAGTGGAGATATTTATCCCACTCTGTATCTGTATTGAATCTGAAATGGTTTTTACCTGTTAATTGTTTTTCGTCATACAATTGTCTTTAATGGTTTAAATTGGTGATGTTTTTACTGCGAAATTGCTTTGAGATATTTATGGAAAGCGACTCATAAATAGAGTCAAATAAATAAATAAATGCTTGTAGCAAAATGAAAGCGGTGGAATTTTCACACAGGAAGATGCAACATGGCTGAGCATACAATGCCCTCTTCAATTATGGGGCAACTTTGATCGTGAGTAGGATACATGCTTACCAAGAAGTCAGCCTTTTCCCTGCATTTTAATTGTTACACACTGTGAAGAAGCCTAGAAATGCAGCTACATTTTTTTTTGCAACCTACTGTGTGTGAACCTTTAGTCCAATATAATAGATAAAAAGCAGGCAAGGCCACATCTTTATTGACCAACATCAGATATTGCCAATCAACATCAACTTTTGCATTGCAAAACATTCTTTCACACAATGAATTTAATCATCTGTTTTAAGCAAAGATACAAAAATTTCTGTAAACTTGAATAGATGGTAGTTATCTTTAATATGAAGCTGATTAGTATATTTATTTTTTATTTAACAAAATTTATATACCTCTTGAATAAAAGACCTCTAAGTGATTTACAAGACAGACTGAAGTATTCATTTTATAGTACTAATAAAAACAAACATTAAAAATAAATAAAAATAAAACAATTAAAATATAAAATAAACCCAGTAATAAAGTTTCTAGCAGGCACCGAAAACAGTGAAGGTGCCTGCCTAATATCAATGGTCAGAGAGTTCCAAAGTTTAGGTGTGCTTTTTCCCCATTTTGCCAGAGAATTCTATGTAAGTTTGCATTGTGACTCCAACACATACAGACGTTTGTAAAGACATACCTATTATATGATTAGTAGTACCCATATATTTAAGTTATTTGGATACTTTTTGGAGAATACACTAGTAAAATTAGTGTTATGCTAAACCTGTCCTCTTGAAAGTTTTCTTTCCATGCAAAGGAGCCTTCAATTTTTTTCTGCTCCATTCTCAGGACACTTTAGAAATTCTTTAGAATGTTTGTGGATGCAGAGTTTCAAGCTTACCTTTATAGCAAGGTGTCAAGAGTGGTACGTGTGTTTTTCTTTACAGTAAACATTTTGCAAGCACTCTGCAGCCTCCCTAGCTGCCCACACTTCCTGACTGGAAAAAATCCCTATGGGAGTTACCTCATTATGTCTTCCCCTGGGCTTTAATTGAAACACAGTCATTCAGAAAGGCTGCAGAATGCATGCCATTGCTGAGGTGATCTGTAGAATGAAAGAAAGGCCACTGACAAACTCCTCAGCACCTCAAAAGTAAGGTATGCATGACAAAGCCCCTGAACCCTGGTAATTTCACCTAACTTTTCTCTTCCCTTTGATAATTTTAAAATGCCATTTCTTTTCCCATTAAAAGATGAGAACGGTTGGGGAAAATGCATAGGAAATCTTTGGCACAGAGCTAAATGAAATGGCCCATGACAAGATTATAGTCTACCTTAGATGAGAGACTGTTGCAGACTGGCCTGGCACTGATAGAGGAGGAGCAACTCTTTTTGTTTCAGGTATATTTATGAGTTTACAAAACTACCATAGAGATGACTGCCCAGAGTGTACTGGCAATATAAAACTAATCTGAGAAGTTTGGTGTAGTGGTTAAGGTATTGGACTACGACCTAGAAAACCAGGTTTGAATCCCCACACAGCCATGAAGCTCACTGGGTGACCTTGGGCCAGTCACTGCCTCTCAGCCTCAGAGGAAGGCAATGGTAAACCCCCTCTGAATACCGCTTACCATGAAAACCCTATTCATAGGGTCGCCATAAATCGGAATTGACTTGAAGGCAGTCCATTTCCATTTTTCAACAGTACTGGAGCAAGAGTTTGAGGAATTTTCCTCAGCTGGAGAGCTTTGTAAGTGTGAGAGAAGGAAGGAACACTGCTCAAGGTGCACCCACACGCACACACACTACACAGTTACTCAGAGCAGTAACTCACAGAAGACCTCTTCGTCCAGCAGAGTGAATGTGAGAAGAGGTTAGTAGTGGGACTATGTCCCCAACACCCCTGTCCTCACAGGGGGGCTTTGTACATTGAACACAAAGATCTGAAAGGGATTTTTTAACTGCATCCAGCAGCCCTATGTTATAAGGGATCCTAGCACACTTCAGGACGTCCCACTCAGCTTGGGAAGGTGAGGGTGTTGTACACAGGATAGAGACTCTTGGGGCAGTGGAAATGTTCATGCCCAAGCACCTGAATACATCTTTTTCTACGCATACTTTTGTTCTCTGTCCATTCCTCCCCTGCTGGCCAGCATGAGGTATCAGTACCATCAGGCACCTGCCAAGGTCCAAACCCCAGCAAGGGACCCACTTCCAACCCCGCATCCCCCCTGACCCAATTGCTGCTGCTCCTTGTGTTGCTGCCTGTTCATCTGCCCTCCGAGCAAATGAGCGGAGACATAACAAGTTTGGGCTACATCTGTCTTCTCACTCTCTTAGCTGATGAAACACTGTTCATAACGAGACACTTGAAGTGTTAGCCAACATATGGGGAACTCTTTCCTGCAGGCAACCTCCCATGCAGCTAGGAAAATGGTTAACCCAGCCCCCCTCCAACTGTTGCACTCCAGATGTTGTTGGACTACAACTCCCATTAGCCCCGGCCAGCATGGCCATAGTGGCTGAGGCTGATGGGGGTTATAGCCCCAAATGTCTGGAGGGCACCAGGCTGGGCTAAAGGATACAGCTAAATGGACAGGAACCTATCTGTGGGTCTTTCCCATGGAACTGGCATCTCCCAGCAGGATGTAAAGACTCCCCCAGGATCAGCTCCTGCCCAAGTGGTTGGGTCACATAAATTACCTGGTTGCATGGAAGCTGCTTGCAGGGAAGTGGCTAGGGTAACATTTAAAGTGCTCCCAACCTAAACCCAATTGTTGAAACAGAAAATGCCAAACAGCCATAGAAGCTATCTAGATGAAGACTATCACCAAACCTGAAAGCAAATTTTTGAGCTGGCACACACACGTTTACCACTCGAAGATTGCAACAGCAGGTGATCTCTTGCACGTGTGCATGGACCATCACGGCTTTAGTACTGTAGACAGAGCTTTCATTTGCCTCCCCACATCAGGCAATAGTGAAGCAGTGAGACATTGCACACCATTGGTACCAGTCACAGAGTGCTTGGGAAACAAAGACAGAGAAATCAAGAGATGTACAGGGATCGGTGGACCAGATCGTTAGCTTCAATTCTTTTTGCTACGTAATTTTCAAAGGACACTTTTCCTGGATTTGCCCTGCTATCCAAAACTCTTTTCTTTAGGCTGCAAGTCTTTTTAACAACAAAAAGGGGGAGAGAGGTTAAAGCACACTCAGAAACATGTCTAAATCCCCCCTCCAGATTTGGGGATGTGGCAAGAGACTAGGAAGGCATTATTTGGATCCTAGCCACTTCCCAGTACAGCCCCTGGCATGTCCCCTTTTTGCTTCTTCCAATTTTAGAAGTCTAATGTTGATTGGGCCAGGGTTTTGGAAGTGCCAGTGGTTCAGGAAGGTAGGCTCTGACATTGGGTCTCTTCCTCTGATGACAGAGTGGAAGTTCTGATCTATCCTATGGCTGCTGGGATGCCCTCCCAGAGACCATAGGATGCAACGTTCCTCTGGGACCAAGACACTGATGAGAATTTATTTGCTGCTCTCCACCAGTTGTGGCTCAGTCACTCTTGCCACATGATGTCCTGGTGACTCTGCTTCTAATGGAAATTGCTTGTTCCTCCTTTTGAAAAGGGTACAGTCCCTGATGCTGATTCTCCTGAGGCTGAGACTTGGCTTGAGTCAAGCAGTGTACAAGATCATCAGGCCACTCTGCCAAAAAGACAACAGGCAGCCAGCTGACTCATAGTAGCCCAGAAAAGCAAAGGAAAGAGGAAGAGGATGCTTGCTTTGGGTCAGGGAGCCTTTTACAACATAACTATTTCCCACTCCCCATCGTGATCTGCGCTGGTTCATGCATGCCTTGCAGTGGTGCTTTATTGTTCCAATTCGCTGTGATGGTTCTTTTGCTCCCTTTAGATATTCAAAAGTCCTACGGTTCCCATTTTGCAGCATGTGCCTCTTTCACAATTCTGCATGAAGTATGAGACTTGAGCTCTTAGTTGGTGAAGTGTGCTGTCCTAATCTAGGGAGTTAGAGCACCATCTAGTGGACATAGGAGAAGTGATCAGAATAGGTTTTGAAAAGAAAACAAGACCAATGGTAACTGCATGTTTTCTTCCACAGGGCAAGCAGTAGCTCCTCCCCCCCCCAAGGTGGCAATTTAGATCAGGAAAACAGCACCAGAGGTGGTGGTGGTGAACCCCCTGCTCCATAGCTTCCATCTACCAGCGCCCCTTCCTCATAGGTCAGCTTCTATCCTTTTCCAATGTTTTTGACTTGAAAGGGAATCCTGTGGGAAAAGTTGGTGCGATTTTCAGCCAAAATAGTTGAACTGGGGTAACTAATAGAGACTACATCAGGACTGGAAGAGGCAAAGACAGAAATGTTTTCAGGAAACATGTTTCTGTGCATTTCTCTGCCACCTATAATCCAGAGGAAAATTGATATTTACTCAGCTGTTACATTTTATACACTTTCCCCAACATGGGCACTAATTGAAAATAGTGATGTGTTGGGAAAAGCTATGTTGAGAGACTATAAGGAATGTCTTGGGCGTACAATTTTGGGGGATGCCCCTCAGTACTGACATCACTTTGCTCCCACATACCAAAACCCATCAAGGTACTGGCTTTCTCCCCTGCCCCACCCAAGTTTCTAAAGGCAACAAAGAAGCAAAGCCTCCCTCAAAAAATGGAAGCGGGGGGGGGGAGAAAGGCTTTCAAATGGCTTCCTTACGATAGGTGAGGTTTGTGGATGGAGTCTGGGATTGGGAAATTAAGGCTGGTGGGCCCACTTTCCCCTTGAAAACCATCTTCCCTGAGTTGATTCACTCACAGGCTAGTTGCCACATGGCTGAACTGTGGGCTGAGAATAAACCCTTAGCAGAAGCTGTACAGGCAGCTGGCCTTTGTTGCCTGCTCTTGATTTACGCTGGAATGCGTGGGGACTGCTCCGGTAGAGTGAAAGCCATCTCCATTTCCCTTCCTGGAAGACCAGGCCTTAAGTTGGACGCTCATCCATGGACTTACTGAGTGGCCATGGCTAAATTACTATCACAGCACTGTTGTGAAAATGAATAAAATTATAAGAAGGCTTTTTAAAAGCCACATAAAGTATAAGGTCAATGGCTTAGTCCCTTAGTGTCCCTCTCCCTTCTTTCTTCCCTATTCACTGGCCATGATGCAAGGTTTTCATCTATAACTCATTTTCATCTATAAACTGATGAATGACTTATAAACTCTGTACCTTAGGAACTGCCTTCTCCCTATTATTTATCAGAATATCTATGATGAGCCAAGAGCCCATCTTGCGATACTACAGAAGTGGTCACATAATTCAAGATAAAGCTGGGCAGGCTAGAGCATGGGGCTTAGTTGTAGGAAACCCAAGTTCAAATTCATGCTCAGCTATGAAGCTCAATGGATGGCAGTGGGGCAAATTCTACCCTAACTCCCCACCCGCCTCCAAGTTATTGTGAGGTTAGAAATGAGCTTGTTGGAGGCCAGGCCAATTCAGTGAACCAGATAAACAATAGAGGTGGTTGGAAACCACAACTGCGAAATCCCATCTCAGTGAAAATGTGTATTTATAAAACTATCATCTTCAAAGTGTAAAAGTTTGTACACCTTCTGAAAACATTTGGGAAAAGTGAAGCAAGGGCAAGGATCAGTGGAAACATTGCAGAAGTTCTTGGCGTGATTATTGAGCAAACACGCAAATGCTCTTGTACTGCTTTTTGATTGTGCCTGTGCCTGGGTAAGGGAGCACCATGTATGGGAATCCCTAGTGGTTATAGTTTCCTTGCCTGTGCCCAAATATTCTGCTAAAAAAAAAGCCTGCACACCTCTCAGCTGCTTGTCAAGAAAATCTGTTTTTTTTTTTTAAAAAAAACCCTACCTTCCTTTCTTTCCTTCCCCAAAGAACTCCACAGCTGATTGTGCTCATGTCTCTTAATGGCAGAATGAGTTAGCTTTGTGTCAAGAAGAGAGACGTTTGTACTACTGAGCAGTAGGTCAGTGACCAGGGCTTGCAGTCTGCTACCGACGAGGTATAACTTCTTTCCAGGCTCTTCTGCCATTTGGAAGTAATTGCTTTTGGACAGATGGCAGGTGAACAGGGTGCCATGGTGACTGTTTACCTTTTCCAAACTCCTTGACAAAGAGAGTCACTTACAAGCTAGTGCAGCTAGATTTCACTCTCTCGGCTGCAAAATCCCTGCACCTGAATTCACTTCACTGTGAGACAGTAGACTTGGTATTTCTAAAGTTTGAGCTCATGTTCCTTACATCTGAGATGCCTGCATCGGTGAGACTTGGCTGCAAATACCTTTCCTCCCATTTGCCCGCTTGCCAGATCACTGCAGAATCAGAGTTAATGCACTGATTTTCCTTTATTCCAGGGGTCACTAATGTTTGGTGGTTCATTGGCAAACTGGATCAATTATTGTGGGCACTACACACACTCAACTAGTGGCTACATCAGCCTTTCCCAACCAGTGTGCCTCCAGACGTTGTTGGACCACAACTCCCATCAGCCTCAGCCAGCATTGCCAATGGCTGAGGCTGATGGGAGTTGTGGTCCAACAACATCTGGAGGCACACCGGTTGGGAAAAGCTGGCATGAGAAAGCTTCTTTCAAGCTGCATGGGGGAGGGGGAGGAGGGAACCCTGTGGATGCCAGGGCAGGCCTTTGTGGGTATGTGGGCACCATATTGGTGACCTTTGCTTTAGTGAGTGATTAGTCATGACCACAAGAATGCTTGCCAGTTTAGGATGAAGGCGTCACCTACCTCTCTGGGTGCAGGAGATCCAAAAAGCTGTACTTTGCAAAGCATTGTGGGATTACTCCCTCCCTTCATCTCAACACAGACATTTTACACTGGATGTTTCCCCAGTGACAAGTCCTTCACTGGAAGCAGTCTGCAAATAATCCCAGATGGCCACTGTTCTCACGGAAGGACATATGATCAAACTGCTTTGCAGGGGTCACCATTCTGTGAAAACGCATCCTTTATTAGTTCTGTGTAAACTGTACTCCATGAATGCAATGCAGAGTGACTGTCTTGGCAAATAAGTGTTCGGAATGTGATATACGTCAGCTGTGTTGGGCGCAATGTCTTAATGGTGGGGTTACTGAGGTCTGACTTCCCCAGCCTGGTGTCTTACAGATGTTTTGGTCTATGGCTCCCATCAGCTCCAGCTAGCACAGCCATTGTAGTCCAAAACATGTAGAGGGCTTCTAGCTGGAGAAGGCTGATCTAGATTATCAGTGTACCTGCATGGCAATGCGAAATGGGGCATTGCTGTGGGGGACATCACACATCTATGGCATTCTAAAGGGATTTTGGCTACTGCCATGGAACTGGCTAGATCGCTGGTGGCAGACTTTTATGATGTCTTAACTGGCAGAGAGCACAGCAGGACAAGCTGGGACACTGAGTTGTATCTAAGATAGCACTACATGAGTGTTGCATCAGTGCAAGGATTTTTGCTTGCGCAACAGAATGTTCTCCCCCTCTCTTCCCCCCCATGCCCCCTAGATCTGTTCCAGAGGTTTTCCAAATCCTCTGGAGCAGATCTGAGGAGGGTGCAAGGCGTGTTTGTGTGTGGAGTCTTGTTGCACAAGCGTAAATCCTTGCGCTGATGGGCTGCGTTAGTTGACTACTGCCCCTACTTTCCAAGCAAAATATGCGGAGCCGTGGAAGCCAACTTGTGTGCTGGTGTAGCTAAAGGTGTCTACAAATTCTGGATAATAAGTCTCCATTCTTCATCTGTTTAAATGGGAACAAACCAAAGAATAACTTTTAGTCATTAATTTTGATTTATAGCTTTCTCTATCCAAAGGCTCAAAGGTTGCAAAATTATACACAATTATATAAAAAGAGGTGGCAATAGCAAAGAAATAAAAAAAAATCCTGATCCTCCTAAAGCATCTTGCCAGCACTGCTCTGTCCCTGACTGTCCCCTCTGAAGTTCCGTCACATATAGTGCATCCTGTATCTTGAGTAGCATTACCTAAAATCAATGAATTTATTGCTTGTACTGTTGGTAACTGTACTGACATCTAATTGTCTCCAAAATAATTTACTCTCTAACTAGCTCATTGTGTCTGTTGTCTTTTTTCATCCACCCCTTTCCTTTCATTTTATCTTAGAACTGTCTTTCTCAGTCTGATGAATTTTCCCCACCAGCCTCCACTCTTCTAATTTCTCTTTCCATCCATCTTTCCTCCTCTAATTATTGCTGAAGTTCCCCACTAGTCCATTTTCTTCCTTAGGTACCCTCTTTCTTATCCTGTAATCTTTACCTACAACCACAACTCATGTCCCAGGAGCACTATTTTTACCTCTCCCTCAAATATTCCTTTCTTTGGATACTACTCATGTTTCTACTTTCTCTCTTTAGTACAGTATCTTCTCAACTAAGCATAGAAACACACTCATGCTTCTGCTGGTTCCAGTGCGTCTCCATCTCTCTCTTCTGAAAACGGAGGCACACAACACAATGCTAGTCAAACCCTGCCCCTTTTTATGGTAAAACCTGGTGGGAGCCACTTGAGTGCTTTTTTAAAAAATTCAGCTTCAAAGGATTTCTCAGCTGATTGGCAGATCAACCTGTTCCCTCCAGGTGTGACTAATGGAAATGCTTTGCTGTATTCACAAACCAGGACACTCCTTTACTTTCCTTCTCCAATGTGTTGACGCCTTGACGTGAGTTCCATTCAAGCCCATAGATACAGGAAATCTACCATTTACTCCACATTCTCTTAACAATCTGATTTCCCTACAACTGCATATTTCCTTGCATTCTGCCAACTGCCTTCTAAGAGTAACCAGGTCCTCTGTACCTCCCAAGATAGCTGTGCTGGCAGGGGCTGATGGGAGTTGTAGACAAAAACATCTAGAGGGCATCAGGTTGGGAAAGGTTATATTAGTAAATGTGTTCAGGATTGTATCCTCACTTCTAAATTCTTCCCTACTTGTGTTTGCACTCTCCATCCTACCAACAACACACATCCTCCACATATTAACACACTTTTCAGGAAAGGACAGGATGCTTGATTTTCCATGATGAAGCACTCCCAAGGAAGCCAAGGGCACTGTACCACCAACAGCCCACAGCTCTTGCTGACCCTAGGCTAAGAACAAAATTTTCCTCCCAAAACATTGATATCAAAGCAGTACAGATGTTGCAGAGGACATCTCACAGGTGGTGCTTTAGAAGATTGTGTACAGCTATCTGGTAGGCTGTATTGCGGGGCACTTTGTTTTACACATTTGGTCAGGGATTTGCTTATTGCTATTTTTTTTAGGTGGAACCTCACAAAACAATTTATGTAAAATTATTAAAGCATAAATAAAAAGTATACAATAAATCAGAAAACACAAAAAAGTCCTGAAGCACCATTATCTGCTTCTTTCCCACTCACCTTAAGGCAAAGATGGCTCTTCAGAAACCCCTCTAGTGGCAATTCCTCCCCCCCCCCAGGTACAACACTGTTTTTTAGCAAATCTACAGAGTGCTATCTTTTATTTGTGTCTGGCTGAGTTATCTCCAAAGCCATCAAGTACTTTCCCATCTTGTCCATCCGTTCAGGGCTTGCACTTCCTCTCAATCTGGATTTGCTATTTTATGGCTTCCAGTGCCTAAACTGCATGGGTTTAGGATGTGGAAGCTGGGGTAGTACTATACAGGATCACATGGAGATGTATTTGAGCAACCACAAAGCCCTTCTTTGCACATAATATGGGGTCATAATTAATGCTGAGATGTCTAGCAAACAATCATTTTTAAGATTTGGTTTATTACTCCCCATTTCCCCCATTATTTTATTTATTTATTTAATTATTTATTGCACTTGTATACCGCTCCATAGCCGAAGCTCTCTGGGCGGTTTACAGCAATCAAAAACATTAAAAGAATATACAATTTAAAACACATATTTTAAAAACAATTTAAAACACAATTTTAAAATTTAAAACAATATAAAAACAATTTAAAAACACATGCTAAACTGCTTGGGAGAAGAGGAAAGTCTTGACTTGGCGCTGAAAAGATAACAGTGTTGGCGTCAGGCGCACCTCGTCAGGAAGATCATTCCATAATTTGGGGGCCACCACTGAGAAGGCCCTCTCCCTTGTTGCCACCCTCCCAGCTTCCCTTGGAGTAGGCACCCGGAGAGGGGCCTTTGATCTTGACTGTAGTGTACGGGTGGGTTCGTATCAGGAGAGGCGTTCCATCAGGTATTGTGGTCCCAAGCCATGTAAGGCTTTATAGGTCAAAACCAGCACCTTGAATCGAGCTCGGAAACATACAGGCAGCCAATGCAAGCGGGCCAGAATTGGTTTTATATGTTCGGACCGTCTGGTCCCTGTTACCAATCTGGGACACTGAGTTGTATCTAAGATAGCACTACATGAGTGTTGCATCAGTGCAAGGATTTTTGCTTGCGCAACAGAATGTTCTCCCCCTCTCCTCCGCCCCATGCCCCCTAGATCCGTTCCAGAGGTTTTCCAAATCCTCTGGAGCAGATTTGAGGAGGGTGCAAGGCGTGTTTGTGTGTGGAGTCTTGTTGCACAAGCGTAAATCCTTGCGCTGATGGGCTGCGTTAGTTGACTACTGTCCCTACTTTCCAAGCAAAATATGTGTTCCAGCTCCGGGGGCCCGGGGGGTGTCCGGGGCTAAGGAGGAGCTGGCCCGGCCTTGCCTGGCCTCCGCACCGCCTCTTCACGCCTCCTGCTAAGGCTCCCAGGCCGTTTGGGTGCCATCTCGGGAGTGGGCGGGGCCAGGCGCGGTTGCTAGGAGACAGCGCCCAAGCGGCCAAGACACAGGCATTCACAGAACAGGGGGGAAAGACCAAGGCGAGGCTGTGCCGCTTCCTTGCTGAAGCAGAGCCAGCATGGCTTCTGCAAGGGAAAGTCCTGTCTCAGTAACCTATTAGAATTCTTTGAGAGTGTCAACAAGCATATAGATGGAGGTGATCCAGTGGACATAGTGTACTTAGACTTTCAAAAAGCGTTTGACAAGGTACCTCACCAAAGGCTTCTGAGGAAGCTTAGCAGTCATGGAATAAGAGGAGAGGTCCTTTTGTGGATAAGAAATTGGTTAAGAAGCAGAAAGCAGAGAGTAGGAATAAACAGACAGTTCTCCCAATGGAGGGCTGTAGAAAGTGGAGTCCCTCAAAGATCGGTATTGGGACCTGTACTTTTCAACTTGTTCATAAATGACCTAGAATTAGGAGTGAGCAGTGAAGTGGCCAAGTTTGCTGACGACACTAAATTGTTCAGGGTTTTTAAAACAAAACGGGATTGCGAAGAGCTCCAAAAAGACCTCTCCAAACTGAGTGAATGGGCGGAAAAATGGCAAATGCAATTCAATATAAACAAGTGTAAAATTATGCATATTGGAGCAAAAAATCTTAATTTCACATATACACTCATGGGGTCTGAACTGGCGGTGACCGACCAGGAGAGAGACCTCGGGGTTGTAGTGGACAGCACAATGAAAATGTCGACACAGTGTGCGGCAGCTGTGAAAAAGGCAAATTCCATGCTAGCGATAATTAGGAAAGGTATTGAAAATAAAACAGCCGATATCATAATGCCGTTGTATAAATCTATGGTGCGGCCGCATTTGGAATACTGTGTACTGTTCTGGTCGCCTCATCTCAAAAAGGATATTATAGAGTTGGAAAAGGTTCAGAAGAGGGCAACCAGAATGATCAAGGGGATGGAGCGACTCCCTTACGAGGAAAGGTTGCAGCATTTGGGGCTTTTTAGTTTAGAGAAAAGGCGGGTCAGAGGAGACATGATAGAAGTGTATAAAATTATGCATGGCATTGAGAAAGTGGATAGAGAAAAGTTCTTCTCCCTCTCTCATAATACTAGAACTCGTGGACATTCAAAGAAGCTGAATGTTGGAAGATTCAGGACAGACAAAAGGAAGTACTTCTTTACTCAGCGCATAGTTAAACTATGGAATTTGCTCCCACAAGATGCAGTAATGGCCACCAGCTTGGATGGCTTTAAAAGAAGATTAGACAAATTCATGGAGGACAGGGCTATCAATGGCTACTAGCTATGATGGCTGTGCTGTGCCACCCTAGTCAGAGGCAGCATGCTTCTGAAAACCAGTTGCCAGAAGCCTCAGGAGGGGAGAGTGTTTTTGCACTCGGGTCCTGCTTGCGGGCTTCCCCCAGGCACCTGGTTGGCCACTGTGAGAACAGGATGCTGGACTAGATGGGCCACTGGCCTGATCCAGCAGGCTCTTCTTATGTTCTTATGTTCTTATGAGGAGGGAACCCTTGTGACGCCAAAGAGAAACCATGGCAACCGGGCACGAGGGAAAACGAGGGAGGTGGCACCTGGCAGTCAGTCCGTGCGGGAAACCGAGGCTGCTGCTGCGGCAGCCCAGTCCGGGGAGGGGGCCGGTTGCGACGTCTCTCTGAACAAGGAGAAAAGACACTGTGCCACAGCAGGAGAGACGCTGCCGCTACTGAGGCAATACACGAGTAACAACTGAAGGTAAACCACGAATGTGCGCCGCACCAAAATAAAATAATAATCAGGAGTGCCCCCCCACCGTTGCAGAAAAGCTACAGTCCTACCCTGCACCACCGTGACTCTGTATACCCTGCTTTGGCACACAACACACAATAAGAGATTTTAAACGGATATTTTTTTTTCCTTTTAAAGAGAGGCTTACATTATTCCATAGTTCACCAACAACTCAGTTCAAGAAGACATTATCTTTGCCTTGCTGGCCTAAAGAAAGCTGTAAAGTGCCTTGGATGAGGCTACTATGCAATTGGTAATTAGATGGACAACAGATCAAAGCCCGGTACCTTTTAAGTCAGTGGTAAAACCTTTTGGCTCACGGTTTCCTTCTAGAATCTGATGAAAGTTATGGACCCCTTATGTGTAAATGCCCAAACTCAAAAAACATTGCATGCAAATCAAAGAAAAGAGATATTTTTGACCCATGTTCACTGACCTCTGAAGCCGATCATTGGACCCAGGTTGAGAACCCCTGTTTTAAGGTATGCCACTTTCCATGGCAATTTTAAATAAAAAAACATCCTTATATGCGTTTAACATTTCAAAGATTTTGCAAACATCTGGGTAGCGTCCTCAGCCTTCTGTTGAGTTTAGTTTGAGAGAAGCCCCAAACCCTTACACCATCAGGTAGCACCAATTTTGGGATTATACAGTGGCAGCGGCGGGGGGACTCGAAATCCAGCCAAATCCCACCACTTTTAACTCCAACAATTCAAATGACTGACTCTCTGGAAAGTGAACCTAGACACGTAGGTGCAAGGACTTCTAACCATGCCAACTTGGAAGTAAGTCCTACTGAATAACACACACACACTGCTTTTTTAAAAAAGGTGTACATGCTGTTAATGCTAAAAATAATAGTGTATGGGTGTGACTGATCTGGGACTGGGAGAATGGGTAACTGCTGTGGTGTATAAAATCCTAAATTCATACAACATATTAAGTAATGTGAGGAATTACTTGACCCTGTTTCTGCTGTCATAACCCCTGTTCTGGCTCAACAAATGTACAAGAGGCTTGTGGTCCTTTAAAAAGCAGATGTGTGTACAATCCTATTTTTATTTAGAAACTTCTCTTGTCCTATACAAACTTTCGAAGCAATAATAATAATGTTATACAATAATTGTTTATAGAACTGGTTGTGGCATGAGCTTTTGTGGGTAAGATGAGTGGGCTCTAGTTTATGGAAACTTGTGTCACAATCTGTATAGTATGTGTTAGCTCTGCAATTTGTTGTGTGTGTTACAATCCCAACTTCATCCATAACCATGTGGTCCAAGAGGAGAAAATAGCTATCTTTGTACCCATACATTAAATCTGACAGGTGATTAATCTATGTTTAGTGGTCTTGTAAATGCATAATTTATGCATGTTGCAAGCTGATGATGTGCATGCATGTGAAAGAACCGAGAGTGAAAACCAACACCAAAGAGTAGTAGTAGTTAACATCTTTATAGCACTTTCAAATTTAACACACATTATCCAGATGTAGTGCTGGTATAGCACAGTGGGGTGGAGAGCCTGGCTGAGAATCCAGAGTCTGTGAGTTCAAATTCCTGCTCGTGTCTCCTGGGTATCAAGGGCCAGCTAAAGATCACCCCCACAGTGAGTAGCTCAGGGGTTACGTGGCCCGCCACCTGTGCAGTCATGGGCAAGCTGTATAGTCCCAAGGAGCCCAGTTGCCCCCCAGCTGGCAGTTGTGGACAAGGAAGGGGCTGACTTGTGCAGCTGTGGCAAGCTGAGCAGGCCCTAGCCAGCTGAGGAGAACTCAGAGGGAGGCAATGGTAAACCCCCTCTGAATACCGCTTACCACGTAAGTCGGGATCAACTTAAAGGCAATCCATTTCTATTTCATCCAGATGTATGTCAAAGGTAAGATTCAAACCAGAGGCTTCCTGAGTATGTGATGGAATACGTATAAGAGAAATATACATACAAAAAAAACCAGATGGCTACATTCCCATGAAATTGATAGACATGATCACACATGTCATCATACTTACCAAGGATGGCAGTAAATTTACAATCTTGTTTTTACAGATACCTTTAATCCACATGGAATAATCACAGACAGTACAAAAGCATGATGGGGAAGAGCTGTAGTTCAGTGGTAGTATTTCTTTTGCATGCATAAGGTATTGCTATTGCTACTACATTCAGTGATATATGGGAATTACGATTTACGAGTAACATTAGTACAAAAAACATTACTAAGGATTCTGTATGGTCTGGTACGGGAGGAGGTCCATGGGGGTGACACCATGAGTTACCGCACTGGGTGACACCAACCCTAGTGACGCCACTGGGGGCGACCAAGGCTGTTTCCATGCCAAAACCAGGCCTGAAACCCGACTGAAATGGATCCAGATAATTGGTCTCATCCAAGAGTGTCTGGAGCTGGCCTGCAACCACTCGTTCCAGGACCTTGCCCAGGAATGGAACATTTGCTACCGGCCTATAGTTATTAAGATTTACTGGGTCCAGGGAGGGTCTCTTCAGGAGTAGTTGCACTACTGCCTTTTTTAGGCAGCCAGGGACCACCCCCTCTCGCAGAGAGGCATTAATCACCTCCCTGGCCCAGCCGGCTGTTCCATCCCTGCTAGCTTTTATTAGCCAAGAAGGGCAAGGATCCAGCACAGAAATGGTTGCACGAACCTGTCCAAGCACCTTGTCAACGTCCTCAAGCTGCACCAACTGAAACTCATCCAAGAAATCTGGACAAGGCTGTGCTCTGGATACCTCGCTTGATTTACCTGCTATAACACCAGGGGAGCAGGAGACCCGAACTCCTGTCTGAGATATTGGACTGCCCTACAAATTGGGCAAAATGCAAACACCATTTCAGTTGGTCTTTCACAGTCCAATCCACTTCCTGTGTAGCTTGGAAGAATTTGGTAACATGAGCCTCTGAGCATATGGTGAGTAGTGGCATCACTTGCCATCTCCAAAGATAATTATATTTTTGTATGTTTGCTGGTGTTCTTCTTACTTTGCTTCTTTCCTGTGTTATTAATGTTTCAACAGAGAATCTACACTAGAAAATTTTATTTCCCTCATTATTCATCCCAGAAATCTGTGTCTAATTTATTTTTATTAATTTCAAAACCTTTTTATTGGTCAGTGTCATGATGGTGAAGACAGCCTTATGTGTTTCAAATTGAGGTTATGTTCTATTTCTATTTTGGGTGCATTAACAGTGGAATCTGGACCCGCAGTTTGATGAAAAAGACTGATTCCAATATGTTGCTACTTCAGCAATGACTCTAGCTGTTGGAAAAAAGAGGATGCATGTTTTCAGCCTGCTACGTTTAAACCACTTCATTTAAGGCAAGGTGGACACAGTCAATTAAAAACATAGAGCACACCTAGCATTTTGCTAGAATATATTTCACCTCCCACTGTTTTATCTTGTGCAAACTGAGACACTCCTGAGGTCCACTGGAGACTATTCTGCAGAAGTCAATGCCATTATTCCACAATTAAGTTTGGAGTTTTTTTAGTATAAATTTTGCAAAGAGTTGCTGTACTTCACATATTCACAGAAATAGAAACAAAAGAAAATGATTTCCTATAGGAAACTTCACTAAAATTGCAAAGGAAATCAGACATATTCAAAGTGACCATCTGAACTGTATCAACTGTCTTAATAATGTTGCTTCCTCCCTGCTAAAACAAGATCAGCACAGCACATGTCTTCTTTCTATTATTTGGGCTGATTGCAGGTGTTGCCACCACTCACCATATGCTCAGAGGCACATTTTACCAAATTCTTCCAAGCTATACAGGAAGTGGATTGGACTGTGAAAGACCAACCCAAATGGTGTTTGCATTTTGACTAATTTGTAGGGCAGTACAATATCTCAGAGAGGAGTTCAGGTCTCCTGCTCCCCTGGTGCATTCACTATAGCTGCCCAATTTCCCTGCTTTTTAAAAGTTTGATAGAATAGCTGTGGTCTATAGGTACGTTGGTAAACCGCAAGGTTCTTTGCCTGTTAGTGAATTTCTCTGCTTTTTAATCCGGGAGGTAAGAAATGGGATCCTCTCCAAGTTTGCTGAGAATGGATGGATCATTTGCATGCTTATTGAGTTCAATGGGATTTACTCCCCTGCAATCATGCTTAGGATAGGTGAAACTGACCACAGAGGATGGGGAGGGGAGGAGGAGGAGGAAGGGGAAGAGATGCAGAGGGGAGGACTGGGAGGGGAGCAGGCAGGATGGGGAGGGGAGAAGGACAGGTTTGATCATTTGCATGTTTATTAAATTCAGTGCGATTTACTCCCGTGCAGTCATGCTTAGGATAGGTAAAACTGACCGGGGGGGGGGAGGGAGGGAGGACTGGAGTGGGCAGGGGAGGAGGAAGGGACAGAAGAGAGGGGAAAAGCAGGTCTGATCATTTGCGTGCTTATTTTCAATGGGATTTACTCCTATGCAGTCTTGGTTAGGATAGGAAAAACTGACCATGGGAGAGGAGGAGGGAGAGTGGGAAGGAGCATATTGGAGGGGGGCAAAGGAAGGTGGAGGGGAGGGCAGGTTTGATCATTTGCATGCTTATAGAGTTCAATGGTATTTACTTCCGTGCAATCATGCTTAAGATAGGTAAAACTGATCATGGGGAGGAGGGGGAAGGGGAAAGAGGGGATTGGAAGGGGATGGAGGGACAAAGGATGGGGAGGGAGGGGGCAAGAGGAGGGGATAGGAGGGAGAAGGGAGGGTGGGTTTGATCATTTGCATATTTTTTGTGTTCAGTGGGATTTATTTCTATGCAATCATGTTTGAAAATGGAAATGGACTGCCTTCAAGCCAATCCCCACCTATGACGACCCTTTGAATAGGGTTTTCATGGTAAACGGTATTCAGAGGTGATTTCACCACTGCCTTCCTCTGAGGCTGACAGGCAGTGACTGGCCCAAGGTCACCCAGTCAGCTTCACTGCTGTGTGGGGATTCGAACCCTGGTCTCTGTTGTCATAGTCCAACACTGACCCAGGGAAGGGGCAGGGAGTGAGAGGGGAGATTGGGTGGACGGGCACTTGGCAGAAGGGAAGCCCCTTTCCTTTCCAAAAGGAAAACATTGTAAACAGAATCGTTCTTTTTCAGGCTTTCCCCCACCATTTTATTCTACAGCAGACACATGTAGCCTCCTACCAAATTTAAGCCAAAGCTTTCCCTGGCCACATCCACACCAGGCCTTTATTTCACTTTGGACAGTCATGGCTTCTCTGAAAGAATCCTGGGAAGTGTAGTTAGTGAAGGGTGCTGAGAGTTGCTAGGAGATACCCTGTTCCCCTCACAAACCTTCAATCAGAGTGGCTGACTATAAAACCATTCTCTCAGGGGAATAGGAGTCTCTTAGCACCCTTCACAAACTACACTTCCCAGGATTCTTTAAGGGAAGCCATGACTGTCTCAAGTGAAATCAAAGTCTGGTGTGGGTGTGGCCCGTTGATTAGCTAAGCTCAGCAGCTGTGAGGCTTTTAGAACTCTGACAGTTGGTTCTTACTGAGCATGCTCAGCATTATCATTGGGTTCCAGCCAAAATTTATTAATTAAAAATCAGCCAGGCATTTTTTTAACTTTTAAACTGCAGAACATGAAGGTCAGAGTATGTGGCAAGGTCAGTATTAGGATTACAGGTACTCTGTGAATATGGCTGATTTGTAATGAATTTCAACAGATTATGAGAACTCTCAGAGAAAAAAGTCCAAAAGGACTCTGAGGTTTCCCCCCCTCTTTTTACACTTTGAACTGTCTATTCTCTGTGACTGTTTTGTGTATCACCATGAAAATTGACAGAGTTGTTAAGCAAGCGGTTCTGAGTTCAGGACCGTATGTTTTGAAATGAGCTTATGGGAAGCCTCAGAATGGCATGGGGGTATTTTCAATTTAACATTGTGGAATGTGAAAAATCCCCGCTGGCTATAGTATACAGCCACTCTTGTGGCTGTCTGATAAGCAAATGAAGGCTGCTGAATATTAGTCTGAACCCTAATTTGCAATAAAAGTAACAGCAGAAGGGAGAGACATGTGATTACAAAACAGTTCATGAAAGTTTTCTGTTCCAGGCATCTGACTGTGCTGACTCTGCTGCAGAATGCACTCATCAAAACTATGGCTTTCAGCTGATGGAGTGGCAAATAGGCCTTTGACTGTAGTTCCGTATCAGAAAGAGAAGATTTTCACCGGCAATTGGCTGAGCAAAATCCTTCTCACACAATAACAGCTGTGAATCCTGCTGAGGGCATCTGTTGGGTTGTTAATACTGCTTGGGAATCATATAGCTCTGACTGTGTTTTGTTTACTAGAGAAATTCCTATGCTTTTCAACAGCGTTAAAAGATATTGTACCTCCTGTTTGTTTACATATAATGTGGGGACTGTGTTGTCTGTTCCCTACTGCTGATTTTCTTCCCTGCAGGGGGGCTAGCATATTGAAGGGCTTTTTTATTATTTTCATTTTAACTGAGTTATACTACTAATAATAATACCAGCCTCAATGTACAAATGTGCTGTTAAAACAAAGTGCGTTGCAGGGAGCTGGGGCCTGATTCTCTTGCTTTTCTTACACCAACATCTGTAGGGAGAAACGTCAACTATGGCATTTGAGAAAAGCAAAATGAGGCCTTGCAGGTAGAATCATGATATGATTTCCAGCCTTAGCACAAGCAGTGACAATTTTAGGAAATGGGTGGGAAGCAAAATGTCTCGCAGAAACAATAGGAATTCCGGTAGTAAGGAGGACAATAGCAAGTTCCTCTAAGTTAAGCTGTGATCTTGTACATGCAGCGGTAAGGGCTTTACGTACTCTGCCTAAAAAAAACTATTTCTGTGGCTGCTGAAATGGAAATATTTAAGAAGTTGAATTCTACATTCTGTGCTCCAGTGGAATCACAGCATGCTCAACCACTCCCAATGACTGAGAGCCTTGAAACACACACTTGGTTAACTGGTTCAGTGATCTCTCAAAAATGAACTGGCACGTTACTAGTTGCAGTACTGTTCAGACCTGATCAGATTTGCTTTTTGAAACATTCAACGCAGTCATTATGTGTTATTTACAGGGCATCTCTGGACTACCCGATTTTGTACAGAGCAGATCTCTCCTGTGCAGTTAATTGTTGTATAAGATACATGTAGCGGGTATGCTGTCATTACAATAATACAAAAAAGCTCCCCCTACTGAGCATCTGAACAATGTGTAAAGCCTACAATGCTATATATAATATGTTGTAAAATGGACAGGGAAGAATGCAAAAAGAAAATACCTCTAGTTAAAAAGAAAGAAATACCTCAATGGATGACTGAAGAAACTCTTAAAATGGTTACAGAGAGAAGGAAAGCAACAGCAAAAGGAGACAGAAATATGGTCAGAACCCTAAACTCAACAATACAGCGACTAATACATAGGGACAAAGAGAACTATTACAATAGTTACTGTATAGAAATAGAAGAGGACAACAAAAAGGGAAGAACTAAAGCCCTATTCTAAAAGATTAAAGAAATGAAAGGGAAATTTAAACCAAGAGGAGGGATGTTGAATAATCAACAGGGGAACAGACGGAATGACCGAGATGAAATAAAAGGAAGATGGAAGCAATACACTGAAGAACTCTATAAAAGAGATGCCAGGATGACAGACTCATTCATGGAGGAACCATATGATGAAGAACCAGAAATTCTAGAATGTGAGGTGAAAGCTGCTCTTAAAATGCTTGGAAGAAACAAATCACCAGGAACAGATGGCATACCAATAGAGTTGCTACAAGCTACTGAGACTGAATCTCAGTACCAGATCATATCGCAAACATACGTTGGATAATGGAACGGAGCAAGGAATTTCAGAAGAAAATCACCCTGTGCTTTATAGATTACAGCAAAGCCTTTGACTGTGTAGATCATGAAAAACTATGGAATGCTTTAAAAGAAATGGGGGTGCTACAGCATCTGATTCTCCTGATGCGCAGCCTATACTCTGGACAAGAGGCTACTGTAAGGACAGAATATGGAGAAACCGATTGGTTCCCCATTGGAAAGGGTGTGAGACTGCGGTGTATTTTGTTACCCTATTTATTTAATCTATATGCAGAACTTATCATACAGAAAGCAGGACTGGATTAAGATGAAGGAGCTGTGAAAATTGGAGGGAGAAATATCAATAATTTAAGATATGCAGACGATACCACACTACTAGCAGAAACCAGTAATGATTTAAAACAAAAGCTGATGAAAGTTAAAGAGGAAAGCACAAAAGCAAGACTATGCTGAACGTCAAAAAGACTAAAGTAATGACAACAGGAGATTTATGTAACTTTAAAGTTGACAATGAGGACATTGAACTTGTCAAAGATTATCCATACCTTGGCACAGTCATTAACCAAAATGGAGACAATAGTCACGAAATCATAAGAAAGCTAGGACTGGCAAGGGCAGCTGTGAGAGAACTAGAAAAGGTCCTCAGATGCAAAGATGTATCACTGAACACTAAAGTCAGGATCATTCAGACCATGGCATTCCTGATCTCTATGTATGGATGTGAAAGTTGGACAGTGAAAAAAGCAGGTAAGAGAAAAATCAACTCATTTGAAATGTGGTGTTAGAGGAGAGCTTTGTGCATACCATGGACTGAGAAAAAGACAAATAATTGGGTGTTAGAACAAATTAAACCAGAACTATCAGTAGAAGCTAAAATGATGAAACTGAGGTTATCATACTTTGGACACATCATGAGAAGACCTGATTCACTAGAAAAGACAATAGTGGTGGGAAAAACAAAAGGGAGTAGAAAAAGAGGAAGGCCAAACAAGCGATGGATTGATTCCATAAAGGAAGCCACAGACCTGAACTTACAAGATCTGAACAGAGTGGTTCACAACAGATGCTCTTGGAGGTTGCTGATTCATAGGGTTGCCATAAGCCATAGTTGACTTGAAGGCACATAACAACAAAATGGACATTGAAAGAGGTGGTTTCTAATTATTGGCGGGGTGAAAGTTTGTTGCCCTGGGCTCCTGTTGGGAGGAAGGGTGGGATATAAATCTAATAAAATAAAGTTTGCCTTTAAAATTAGAAGTGGATCAATTCAGGAAGTGTATTTCACTTCCTTCTGACAGATCCTTATTGTAGATGGTAAGACCCTATGACCCAGGAAGTTCTCTCCACCTCTATGATTTTTGGTTTTAGCTAATATGACTAAAAGGAAATCAAGAGCCACCTGGATTCTTCTTAGTCTTAACATTTTCACACACCTAAGGAACTGAGATACAACTCTTCTTCAATATCTGCAATATTTGGTTTGAATGGCTAATGAAGTGTGAAGAGCACTTTTACATGGCAAATAGTGGTTCTGAATTTGTCCACAAGCACTCCAGAGATAATTGGGTGATGCATAAACATAAGGCAATCAATCAATTGGGTTGTGGACAACTAGATAAATTAGTTTTATTCTGACAGGAAAGTTACTCTTGTGATTACCATACCTTGATGCGTTCAAGGATTTTATATGTCATACAACTGGCCCCTGCAGCCCACCTACTGGACAGTACTCTGAATTGCAAATGTGCATGTCATATAATTTTATCTATGAAAAAACACATGCAATTCAAGATGCTTACAAGATGAAATATATCTGGAGTTAATCTGCAATATGAAAACATAGCTCATTCTGACAAAGTAGGACACCAGTATAAACAAAGAGAAAAGGTGTTAACCTGCTCTATCTTCTCCCCAGTCTTCCTGTTTCATGGGTTAGGCTTGATTGTTGGCTTTTACGCAGGACATGCCAACAATGTGTTAGATATTTACACTCCATCTACACTTGTTCTAGAATGTTCTGTTATACAAAGGAAGAGTAGGTTGACACATCTTAATACTTTGTGCCCTCACATGGGAATCAGTGCTGGAAACGGAAAGGTTTTGTGACAGATGCCGTATGTTCACTCCCACCAAAAAACTCACATTGACAGTACAGCAAAGGTGAAATGGTAATGCTTTTCTTTCCTATTTGGATTAGGCACAGTAAGCCACGAACTGCAAGTCACAAATATTGGTTAAATGTGTTGTTTTCACACAGTGCTCTCACACTAACCATGTCATTGTCAGTCAGTTTTTAATATACATATGTACATATTTATATACATGAGATACACAATACACTTATGTATATATTGGAGTTCTTGTACACAGATATGCTCAGGTAAAACTACTTGCATTTGTTAAACCAGGTCTGTTTTTTTCTTATTAATTTAGCTCACAATAAAGTTATTTTATATCAAAAGATGACCAATCATCTTTAAGCTTTTGTTCATGTATCAAATTTAAACACTGTGAGCTTTGTCTACTTGGAACATATGGATAAATCACCGCAATAAAAATGGACATTGGCTACAATATTGCTGACTGCTCTGTTCATTAGCTTCTGATTATTTGTAATTGTTTATTTATAAGTATTCCAAAATAACTGGACGTATTTTAGCTTTCTGTTTTCAGTTACAACAATTACAGCACAACATAGAGAAAAGCTTAGCAGATTTCACACATCATGAGCAGAGCCGTGTGCCAACACATCATCCCCACCCCCTGGTGACATCTAGTGGGCACTGTGATTAACTGATTGTTCCATAAAGTCACAGAAAACAAATTAATTAGCAATGCATAAAAGAAAAACCATCAAACATATTTATTTTACAAACCTTCAATAATAATATTTGGTAGAAATGAGGTTTTATTGCTTTTATAATGAAATTTTTTTTTTAAAGAAGAAGCAAGGATCAGCTGCTGTTAAACGTCTTTAAAACAAATGGAGTGGATTGTAGCTCAAATAGTTTGGCAACAGTCTTTTTCTGGAAGTGTTCAAGATTAGCATTGTTATAAAATAACAAGGGCAGAAGACGATAGTTCTAAGTAACTACAAAAGGAGTTGTCTAACAAAACAATGTGATATAAAATACAATTACTAATTGCTTAAAGTGTACAAATAAATTCTTTTTTTTTTTTAGGTAAAGAAGCATGGTTAAATTATCTATTCTTTCAGCCGGTACTTGGCTATGCTGAATAACCTGGTACATCTATTTCTTGAAAAAGGAAACAGCACTGTGGAAAATATATATCCTGCATAATAATACAGTACTTAAGATTCAGACAACTATCCATCAAGATTTCACCAGTGTGTCACCTTCTTTTCTTTGTAGTTATTAACTCAGAAATTATGTTTTGGAAGATGATGGATTTTCTGCTATTGTTAAGATGTCAATTTTATCCTTTTTACCTGAGTAACCTTAAGAAAACAGATTACAATGTGCATGTACTTGCCTGACTCAAGAGTTCCATGTGCAGCCTATGCTCACAGAAAGTGTGTACACAGAACCTCATTAATTTAAACTGAGAGAGTCAATCCACAAGATGAACATGTGTGTGGATCAGTTTCCTCTATTGAAATTAATGGGGAAAACATTCCAGGCACAAGACTTGTGCATGGGCACTGGAACCCCTGCACCCAGAACAGATCACTGATTGCATGTTTGGGCATGATACATTAAACATGTCTGCTACATAACCATTTCAATGCGGCTTCAGCAGAATCCCCACTAAAATGATGAAAGCTGCACAAAAAGACTGTTGGTGGATTTTTTTCCATTCAAGGTTAATTTCTATACATGAAGTGTCCAGTAGTGTGCTGACACTTCTTGAATACAGTTTTACAAATACAAAGTGGGTAGGAATTTATAAAATATTTACTTAACAGTAAAGTCTAGTTCAATCTGTACAGATCAGTAGGCATAATGGAATTATGTACATAAATTTATTTTCATCACATTTGTTCAAAGTAGCCTCCATTTGCAATTGAAAGGCTGCTGTTAGCAACTCAGATACTCAGATTTCTTAATGCAGCTAGCAATGGAGTGTACAGGAAAAAAGAGGACCACAGATCCCAAACAAATACTGTGCTATGCAGGCAGCTGTATGTAATTCATGTAGTGCATATATCAGTTACATATAGCAGCAAATACAGACAATGGCATTTACAGTTTCTAGGCTTGTTACACTTTATTTATGTGGCAATGAATGAATATTCCTATGAAAGAAAGTGATGACCAGCAAATTATAAGCTTACAGAAAAAATGTTTTCAGTTTCATGTGCAGAAAAGTAGTGCAGTAGGAATAAATCCTTTACAGTAGCAATTAAATAATCTAGAAGCTCTGTTAACTCAGAAATTTAATTTTAAAAGCTGTGAACAAAAGGAAATTTATTGTTCTGAACAGTTTTGCTAATAAAGTTCACTGTAACATCTCAAAGAGGCTCCCACTTTTTTGTGTTTGCTCCATGTTCTTGTTATTTTTCCTCTCTAACCTATTACATACTGAAGTAGAATGAGAATGCTTGAAGCAATTTCTAGCTATAGTCACATTGGTGGAAAAACACAGGTGTGCAGTCACTTTTATGAGGTAAGTTTGGAGTAACTTGGAGGAGAAAATTTACGTTTTAAGTACTTCAGAATATAAAGTGGAAGACAGCTTACTACAGTGATGGCTGACACTTTCCACAGGAAGGTCACAGTTGTGATAAAGGCAAGATCTATAGACATAAAAAAGGGAAAATAAGTTATAAAAGCAGGAAATTGGATGGGGGTGGGAATGTCCATTGCCCAAGATCAATAAATATCACCAAACTATTGTCACAGGTTATTTTAAAAAGATAGTAAGATGTTAGGATCTGGCTAATTTTAGGACACAGTTGTACAATGTCTTATGTTTCTTCTAAAATTTCTTTTTAAAATCAGCATCTCCTGAAAATGGCCTGAATGACACCCGGCTATTGCTTGAAAATGCCAGGTTATTGCTCAAAGGCAATCATGGCAAGAACAAAGACAAGTTGTTAAAATCTGTCACCTTTCATTGTAAAAATGCCAGAGAAGACATAGCAATATTTGTAGCTATTATTCAAAATTCTCATCATATAGCAGCAACTACATTACTATGCATTTATCAGAGCTATACTTTTATTCAATCACAAAACATGTACTTTTCACAGCACTGACAGGCATTTTCACCGTGACTTCATATTGTAACAGAGGATAACCTAGATTCCCAGATTTGATGAAGAACAATTTCTGATAACGTCTTTATAAAATGGCAATCTCTCATACTTCAGCTATCCTGCTTTTCTTTCAAGCTTGTCCAAAAAAGGCACACTTTAAGAGTTGAATATGTAAATTTAAAAATATACTCAGTGAAACAGTCAATAACTTAATCAGCCCTTTTAAATTCAAATCCATTAAGATCCCAACCATTTACAGAGTTGTAGAACATGAAAAGAGCACTTTGTTTTTCACTGCTAGAAAAATTAAGCTTACTATTTTTTGGTGAGTTTGTCCTAGTACTCTATGGGGCACTTTATTTTTAAGAAAATAGCAATTATACCTACCTAAGAAAGCTCCAAAAGACACTCTGCCTATACCTGCTCCGATAAGGTAGAAGAAGAAAGGACAGATTTATAGAAAATCAAGGAAATAAGAGAAGATCCAATATATAATAAAAAGGAACGTGTTAAGAGAGCTCTGAAAGGTGTGAAAGTGGTTAGTAATATCTGAAGATTGCTCTCCTAAAGACTAAACTATTATACATTCTGGAGTATATTCCAAAAGTAAACACTGTTTTTAAAATCTACATTAAATACATAAAAGGCAGAGGCCACTAGCTCTGTGCCTCCAATAGGATTTTTAATTTGGATGCTGTGGGAGAGAGGAATCCTAATGAAAGCCCTTGTGATAAAGGTCAGATTTCTATTTGCAACGAAAGACATTTCTTCTCAATAACTTGCTTGGTGTCAACTATGGCAACAGTCCTCATATCTTGGCCAAATTAATACAGCTGAATAGATTTTAGACAAAAACTATAGTCATTTTGCCCTCAGTCGTGTAAACATATGACATCTTAAAACAGAATAGAGACTATATATTATGCAAATGATAGCTACTCACCAAAATACTCATTTAGAAATGCAAGAGAGGCCACATAGCAGCAAAGACTGAAGATTTCAGCCACCACCATTAACCAGTGCCATGTTCGTATAGTAAGTGCAACCATCAAGAGCTCAGTCAGGATTAGTGCCGTGAAAGAAATGGCAACAACATGGACAAATTCAGATTCAAAAAGCAAAAGAGCTCCGTACATCAGAATGCCACCTGAGAAAGACATACAAGACCTTTAATAACAGATTCACTGTATAGCTCATTTTCTTAATGTATGTCTCATCGGAGCACTTCTCCATTTGTTTCCAGGCCTAATTCAAGATGCTCGCATTAGTGTTTAAAACCCTAAATTATTTGGCCCCCAATATCTGAAAGACTGTCTCCTTCTTTACAGACCCTCTCAGGTGTTAAGATCAGCAAAGGGGACCTTATTGGTAGTTCTGCCACCCTCAGAAGTTTGAGGGATGGTGGTCTTGGAGAGGGCATTCTCGGTGGGAGCCCCTAAGTTGTGGAATTCCTTCCCTGCAGAGGTGCGTTTGGTACCTGTGCTGTACAGTTTTCAGTGAATGCTAAAGACACACCTCTTTACCCTGACCTTTGGCACTTGTGATGTATGTTTTCAGGACCCACCCTATTCCTGTGAATGTAATGTGTTTTAATTGTTTTTAATACTGTATTTTAAATTTTTGTAACCCACCCAGGGACTTACTGGTGAAGGGCGTACAATAATACGAATACTGATGATCTGTACATGAATTCATGCATTCAGGAATTGCATGGAGGGGAAGACAGGAAAGGGGCTGGGATAGAGACATGCATTAAAAGTAACAATCTATGTTTAACTACAAATTATGTTGCACACTACTTGAATATTGTATTTCAGGTTAATATACAGCAATGAAAAAAACCAGGTGAAAAAAAGGTTAAGCTTTGGGAATTTAATAGTGAAGCTGAAAAAGTTTTGTTACAGGACAAAAAAATCTGCAGTCAAGAAAAAATTAGACAGCTCTCTTACCTTGATAAATACTGATTAAAACCCAGATGAGGAAAGTCTTAAATGACAAGGATCTTCCCTAGAAGAAGCAATGAAGACACATTTGCTAACAACTTTAACAAGGCAAAGTATATAATTCTACTAATTAAATTAGCAAAATCCATATCCATTGTTGCTGCAAGATTTTTGTTGGTTTTGGGATTTAGAAATTAATCGTAAAAGTGTGAACCTATAAATATGTACCTAAGCACAGAAAATGAGACAGGTTCAACAAACCTGCTGTCACTGAACTATCTGTAGTTTACTGAACAATCTATGTTTGAGACTAGCTCTATTGGACTGGAATTTATCCAGAAAAGAAGTATATTTTGGGATGAATATTTCCAAGACTACAACTACCCTGTTTTTTAAGAGGATACGGGGTATATTCCAGCAACTGCATTTGGAACTGAAACCTCAAATATTTATTTTAAACTTTTGCAAAGATTCAACTTTCCAACTGAATGTTTGATGCTGTGGTTTCATTGTGCAATTGTTAAAATCACATCTGAAGAAAACCCAGCTATATCTTCTTGACAGGAGTGTTTGTTTTTCATTACTGATACAGGCTTCTAACAAACAGTTTCACTTACCCCCTTAAAATCACCACATGAAGTTATAATATGCTGAATGGTATCCATGGATCATGACTTTTCACAGTACAGGAAAAGCATTCCCCCAAGTGAAAAGGAATATATTTGTGTATACCTGAAGTGTCACAGAGCTCTGAATTGTGGCTCGTGATTAAAATCCAGAGAACTGGTCTCCAGTGTGGTGCTGGAGAATCCCAAGATGATAGTTCTAGGTGATTTCAATATCCATGCCTTAGATGCCTTGGGACAGGCTTGGGAGTTCATGGCCTCCAAGACAACCATGGCACTGTCTCAAATTGTTAATGGCACAACACACAGAGCAGGGCATACCTTTGATTTAGTCTTTGCCCCAAGAGGGGTGGCCTGCAAATGCACTACTTCCAGGCTACAAGTGTTGACTTGTAGCAGCAAACCTGGCCTTGCAGGGGTGTGGGACCAGTTAAGATGGTTTGCCCCCAGAGAGTAAAGGAAGCTGAAGGATCCCTGAATGCTCTGAGGTAATTTCCAGTGACAGAGCCTGTGATTCTGCTGAGGCTCTTGTCTTGATGTGGAATGGAGAGATGAGGAAGGCCTTCAACACAATCACTTCTGGTGTTCCTCTTTGGCACGGTGGAGCCCAGGCAGCCCCTCTGTTTACTGAGGAGTTGCGGGTGATGAAACAAGTCAAGAGAGAGCATAAGTGGCATAAGACATGTTCTGAAGTTGATAGAGCACTTGCTAGGGCATATAATTGTGCCTATCTAGTAGAAGAGGTTCTTTGCTGCCTCCACTGCATCCTCAAAGTCACCCAGCTGAGCTTTTAATGTGGTCCAGAGACTTGTCAATCCAAACATGGAGAATGAGTCTCTGGAGCGCATGGAGGCCAACTGTGAACGATTTGTTCAACACTTTGAGGATAAAGTCGCTTGACTCTGTAGTGACTTAAAACGCCTCAGCTATGGCAATTCTGGTTGAGTTGCCCAATTCCTCACTTGAGGCACATGTGGGATCATTTTTGGTTTATGCAGCCTGATCAGATGACAGGATACTCGTGGTTTTGTATCTGACTACATGCCCTTTGGATCTGGACTACTCTGCCTCAATCATATCTTCAAGTAGCCATCCAGTGGAGCTTTTTCATATTTTCCAGGGTCTGTTAACATCAACTCCATGAAACAGAGTTTTAGACCCTTCAGAAGCCCAACATGAATTGTTTGTAGGACACTTCAACGGTAAAGTTGTTTGCCTCCATAGCAATCTTGATGCTCCATCTACATATACTAAAGTCCCCATTGAGGTGGCCAGGGCAACATCTGCTGCAATTCTTGGGATCAGTTTCAGCTTATGCAGACTGATGACACAAACAAGGTGCTTGCATTGATGTAGTCAGCAACTTGTCCTTTCAACCCTTGCCCTTCTTGGCTTATTAAAGCTTGCCAAGAGGGTATGTCCAACTGGATCCAGGGTGTGATCAATGTGTCTTTGCAGGAGGAAGTGGTGCCAGCCGCCCTGAAAGAAGTGGTGATCAGACTGTTCCTGAGAAAGCCCACCCTGGACCCATTGGTTTGTGACAACTACTGTCTGGTCACAAATACCCCTTTTTAGGGGAAGTGATTGAGTTGGTTGTAACACAGCAATTGTAAATACTCTTGGATGAAACATATTATCTTGACCCATTCCAATCTGGATTCAGGCCTAGATATGGGATTGAATCAGCCTTGGTTGCCCTTTGTCGGGGGAAGGATGAGTTTGACCCTGTTATTCTTACTTGATCTCTCAGAGGCTTTTGATACCACTGACCATGGTATCCTTCTGAGCTGACTTGGTGAGATAGCTTTCAGAAGCACTGTTTTACAGCATTTTTGATCCTATCTGGGGTTGGTTTCAGAGAATAGCATTGGTGATTGTCTTTCCCCCCTCTGGCAGTTATGTTCTGGGGTGCCACAGGGCACCATCTTGTCCCCAGTGCAGTTTCACATCTATATGAAGCCACTGGGAGTGATCATTAGGAGATTTGGGGCAAGGTACGCTGATGAAATCCAGCTCTATTTCTCTGTAACATCTGAACTGGGAGAGACCATGCAAGCCCTGGACCAGTGCCTGGACTCAGTGGTGGGGTGGATGCAGGCCAGTAAATTGACTCTGAAGTCCAGCAAGACAGTGGTGCTGTGGGTAGGCGGTTCCCGAGTCTGGATAATTGGTCAGTTGCCTGCATTGGATGGGATTGTACTCCCTCTGAAAGAGCAGGTTTGTAATCTGGGGCTGCTCCTGATACATCTATGTCGCTGGAGGCCCAGATGACCTCAGTTGCTAGAAGTGCCTTTTACCAGCTTTGGCTGGTAAGCAAGCTGCAGCTGTTTCTAGACCAGGATAGCATGACCACTGTTGTCCATGCAATGGTAACCTCCAGGCTGGATTACTGTAATGCGCTTTATGTGGAGCTGTCTTTGAGTTTGATCTGGAAGCTCCAGCTGGTGCAAAATGTGGTGGCGAGACTGCTCACTGGGGAAGGGTATCACCAACATGTCACCACACGGCTGAAAGAATTGCACTGGCTGCCTATTAGCTACTGGGCTACGTTCAAGGTGCTGGTTTTGGGGTACAAAGGGTACCCGAAAGGGTACCTTGGGACCAGGGTATCTGAAAGATCATCTTACCCCTTATATACCCAGTTGATCACTGTGCCCTGCAGGTGAGGGCCTCCTGCAGATACCATCTTATCAGGAAGTCCATTCTGCACAACATAAGAAGCAGGCCTTTAGTGTTGTCGCACCTACCCTTTGGAATTTCCTCCCCTTAAATATTAGATAGGTACCTTCTCTGTTATCTTTTATGTGCCAACTGCAGACCTTCCTCTTTCAACAAGCCTTTTAAGTAGAGACCTTAACCCAGTCTTTGTCTGTGTTGGAATTGCTTCTTAAAGATTTTTTTTTAAAAAGATGTTTTTAAGATGTTTTATTTTTAATCTATTTTTGAGATGTTTGTAAGTGTTCCGTCACATGTTTGCCATCCTACACTTCTTCTGGGAAGGTCGGGATAAAAATTTAAATAATTAATTAATTACTGCCCACCTTTGCTGGTGAAAGCCAGCTGGGGATGTGTGACTAGTTGGGTTCAGGGTACGGTAAACACTTCATTGTGGGATGGGGTGGTGCTTACTGTCCTGAAAGAAGAGTGCATCCACTCCTTAAAAAGCCAAACCATGCCCAAATGGAATGCACCAACTATTGACCAATTGCGAACACTCCATTTTTGGATAAGGTGATGGAGAGGGTCATGGTGGAACAACTACAGGAGTTTCTGGAGGAGATCCATTTCAGTCTAAGTTCAGGCCTTGGTTTGGGACTGAATCAGCCTTGCTTGATGACTTTTATCAGGAAAGAGGGGAGTACAACACAGCTTCTCTGGCTTAATGTCTTGGTGGCTTTTGATAATATTGACCATGGTATCTTGCTGGACGGGCTCTGTGGGATGCGAATCAGGGGCACTGCACTATTTTGTCTCCAGTGTGATTCAACAGCTATATGAAGCCATTAGGAGAGGTCATTAGGAGTTTGGGAACAAGGTGTCATCAGTATGCTGATGATTTCCCCATTACATCCAATTCAGGAGAGGCTGTGAAAGACCAGGACCGGTGCCTGGGTGCAGTGGAGGACTGGATGAGGGCCAATAAGCTGAGTTTGAACCCTAGGAAGACAGAGGTTTTACAGGGGAGTGGTTCTTAGATCTGGGAGACAGGGCAATTGTCTATCTTGGATGGCATCTCACTCCCTCTGAAGGGGCTGGCACGTAGTTTGGGAGTACTCCTTGAACCATCGTTGCCACTTGAGGCACAGGTCATCTCAGTGGCTAGTAATGCTTTTTATCAGCTTTGGCTGGTATGTCAGCTATGGTCGTTCCTGGATAAGGATAATCTGACAACTGTAGTTCATGTCAAGATTGGTTTACTGCAACACACTTTACGTGGGGCTGCCCTCGGGTCTCGTTTGAAATCTTAAGTTAGGGCAGAATGCTGCAGTTGGACGAGAGATGGGAATGGATTACTACCAAGGGACAATACCGGTTTTAAGAGACCTGCACTGACTTCCCATCTGTTACCAGGCCAGGTTCAAGGTTATTGTACTGGTGTACAAAGTCCTGAATAACTTAGGCCCAGGATACCTTAAGGACCACCTTACCCTGTACATTTCAAGTTAATCAATGAGAACACCTAGGGGAGCACTGTAAGTGGTCCCCCATGCGCTGAATCATGATTCATGTCAATGAAGAGTTGTGCCTTTAGTGTTATGGGCCCAACTCTATGAAACTCCCTCTTAGTTAGACTGCAACTGTCCTGCTGAGCTTCAGACACTTAGTTAAAACTGATTTATTTTGGGAGGCCTTTGCATGATGAATGCTTCTATGATGTTTTCTGATTTTTAAATTTTGTTTGTTTTGTTTGTTTTTGTTTTATGTTTTAAATCTGAGATTTTAAATTTTTGAGGTTTAATTTGTTTTAAATTTTGTATACTGTATATTTTTATCATTGTAAGCGATTCTGAGACCTCAACAGTAAAAACTGGGATATAGATTTTTAAATAAATGAATAAAATAAAACTGTAGCGGGCACGGTGGCTTTAAACTTGTATTGTAAAACACCCAACCATCAAACAACACACACCACAGCAAACTGCTTTTAAAACTAAGGGGAATTAAGAAACAGGTTGTACTTTGCAACATGGAGTCTGCTGTTAAAATGAAAAAAAAAAAGTTCTACTTAGTACTAGCAAGCTCTTGGGCACACCAGAAGTAGCATGGGGTTGAATCCATGAACATTTGAGTTCAATGGACACTAAGTCAAGCCATAACTAATTTGTTGCATTGATTTCAAATAGGACACAAGTTCAGATAAATGCCAAGAATTGTGCTCTTTTCAGGAATGTTTCTTGCTTTCACCTATGTAGTTTGCATCAACAGAAAGAATGTCACCCACATGTACCTGTTTTGAAAACTCTTACCTTAGTAAGGTCTTTATAAAGTTCTGGATAAAGCAGTGCCATTTCTGGTTTCACATCCTGATCCAACACTAAGGAGAAGACTGGAAACATTGTGTATATGGTTGCATACCTTAGGGAGAAAGTATTTGAAAAATATTTAAAAGCATATCCTTTACATGAACTGTCTCTCCCTTCCCTAATATCTTGGTGTTCATGGAAGCTAAGGTTTATGTTGACCTTGCTTTGTATTTGCTTTACCTCGTGTTTACTTAGAGGGAAGTTCTGGGAACCCACTGAAAATTGGGGCTTACTGCATCACGTGGATCCAGTGAGCATGAGATAAACTAAAGAATTCATGTACTTTCTGCACAGACCTCACTTGTGTAATAAATTTGACTTGTGTGAAACACCCATTAGGAGCATGTGTTTCAATTCACTGGTTCCTGTCTAGAATTAGTACTGCCCTAGAAGCACCAAGAAAAAGACTCTAGCGGCCATCTAGTGAACGTTACTGTTCATTATGACTAATGGCTATTATCATAATGATCATCTTTGAAACAAAAAACCAGAACACCTCTGAAATAAAGTTTTCAAAGGATTTTATCTCCTACTTACCCTACCATTAGGAAACCCTGGTACAAAGGAACAGATGCAAAATAGAAGACTGAAGAAAACACAGCCTAGAGAAAGAACACAGTGTATTTATATAAGGAATATTACAGATAATACAGAATTTGCATTATTTAATAATTTAAATAATTAGAACAAAAAATTCCAAACACTATTCCTCACAAGAGCAAAAAGAATTAAATACCTGCATAGTTGAAATAATGAGGCCTCTGTGCATGACAAACTGACCAAGCGCTGCTGATCTTTTGTAACTATTTCGACCATGTACCATTAGCAGCCTGCCAATGTGTTTAAACTGTGTAATGGAAAAATCAGCAGCCAAGGAAGCTTGTTTTCCCTCCTAAATTGAAAATAAAATCACATATTAAAAAAATTATGATAAGCGCCATCTTGGAAAAATACAGTCTGTTAACATGTTTAACAATGCATGCCTCCAGATATGAGCAATGGGTATTTTTTACACAGCATACTCTTTTACTATCATCTCCCTCCTGTTACGAGTTACCAAAAAAGTATAAAATCCTATTATAACAAAACATGAATAAGATATACATATATCAGACATGTTTACTATTTAAAATAGTGGATTTGAACATATTATAAAGTACACATTTAATAAAATCTGTAATCATTGTACCTTTCCTTCAATTCCAATTCCACAGTCTGCTGCCTGGATCATACTGACATCATTTCCTCCATCACCTGAAAAAATTTGAAATCTCCTGTCACATTTTAGATCCATTCCAGAAGCCTTTTATATTTGCTTATTGGATTTAATTTCACTTGGTTTAATGAGTTATTTAACGTTTAGAGTAAAAGAATTTTTGTTCTCTCAGTTTTGGGATTGCAAAAAAGAAAGTAGACACATCACAGGTCAATATATAACTCACTTCAACAATTTCTGGTCTCTTACATGAAAATTTACCATTCAGAGAATCTATGTTGACATGAAAAACTGATGACCCACTTATTAATTGCTGCAAAAACAGAGTTTGCACATTGTTTTAAAAAAGCAGCAAATCCCCACTGAATGTCATTGGATATTCATGGCCTACATGAATTGGCCTACAAGAGTTGGACTTGCTGAAACCTATTGATTTAAAGGACTCAGGTGTGCTTTATTATCTGCTGGATACTATCTACAGCCTGCTATATTGTTATTCACTAATAGGCAAAAAACCCTTGCGGTTTAAGAATGTACCTATAGCCAACAGATATTTCTATCAAAGTTTAAAAAGCAAGGAAATTGGTCAGCTATAGTGAATGCACCAGGGGAACAGGAGACCTGACCTCATGTCTGAGATATTGTACTGCCTTACAAATTTATAAAAATGCAAACACCATTTGGGTTGGTCTTTCATAGTCCAATCCAATTCCTGTGTAGCTTGGAAGAATTTGGTAACATGTGCCTCTGAGCATATGCTGAGTGGTGGCAACACCTCCAATCAGCCCAAATAACAGAAACAAGACATGTGTTGTGCTGATCTTGTTTTAGCAGGGAGAAAGCAACGATATTAAGACAGTTGATATAATTCAGAGGGTCATTTTAAATATGTTTGACTGACTTTGCAATTTATGTGAAGTTTCCAATAGTAAATTATTTTCTTTTGCTTCTGTTTCTGTGAATATGTGAAACACAGCAACACTTTGCATAAATTATACTAAAAAAACTCAAAAAACTATTGCAGAATAATGGCACTGATTATTCTGCAGAATAGTCTCCAGTGACATGAGGAGTGTCCCAGTTTACACAAGATAAAACAGTGGGAGGAGAAATATATTCAATTTCTAGCAAATTTCTAGGTATGCTCTATGTTATTAACTGACCATGCTCACCCTTCCTTAAGTTCAGTGGTTTAAGCACAGCAAGCTGAAAACATGCATCTTGGGCGGACCAAGTTTGTTTTTTTCCCAACAGCTAGAGTCATTGTTTCAGTGGCAATATATTGTAATCAGTCTAATTTTACATATCAGATTCAACAATGCACCCAAAATAAAAATAGAATATAACCTCCAGTTTGAAACACAAAAAGCTGTCTTCACCATCATATGACAGTGACCAATAAAAAGGCTTTGAAATTAGTAAAAATAAATTTGACACAGATTTCTAAGATGAATAATGAGAGAATACAACTTTCTAGTTTAGATTCTCTGTAGAAACAGTAGTAACACAGGAAAGAAGCAAAGAACAACATACAAAAAATGTAATTCTCTATCTTTAGAGATGCAGCCCTGATTGCAGGTGTTGCCATCACTCAGCATATGCTCAGAGGCACATGTTACCAAATTCTTCCAAGTTACACAGGAACTGGATTGGACTGTGAAAAACCAACCCAAATGGTGTTTGTAGTTTTACAAATTTGTAGGGCAGTACAATATCTCAGACAGGAGGTCAGGTCTCCTGCTCCCCTGGTGCATTCACTATAGCTGCCCAATTTCCTTGCTTTTTAAACTTTGATAGAAATATCTGATGGATATAAGTACATTCTTAAACCGAAGGTAAGAAATGGGATCCTGTGCAAGTTTGCTGAGAATGGATTGATCATTGACATGCTTATTGAGTTCAGTGGGATTTACTCCCCTGCAATCATGCTTAGGATAGGTGAAACTGACCACAGGGGAGATGGGTAGGGGAGGAGGAAGAGGGGCAGGAGAGGAAGAAGGGAGAGGGAGGCGAGGCGAGGCGAGGGGGAGGAGAGGGGAAAGGCAGGTCTGCTCATTTGCATGCTTATTGAGTTCAATGGGATTTACTCCTGTGCAATCATGCTTAGGATAGGCAAAACTGACCATGAGAGCGGAGGAGAAGGGGGAGGAGGAGGGGAGAGGAGAGGGAAAGTGGGAGGGGGAAGGAGGGAGAGGGGATTGGAAGGGAAGGGAGTGGGAGGGGAGGGGCAGGGGAAGGAATAGGAGGGAGGAAGAGGGGAGGGTTGGTTTGATCATTTGCATGCTTATTGAGTTCAATGTTCAAGTGTAGTTTGTGAAAGGTGTTGAGAGTTGCTAGGAGATGCCCTATTCGCCTCACAGAGCTAAAACCACTCTGGTCACTGGAGCTCTGTCAGGGAAATAGGAGCCTCCTAACAACTCTCAGCACCCTTCACAAACTACACTTTCTAGAATTCTTTGGGGGAGGCCATGACTGTATAAAGTGGAAAAAATGTCTGGTGTGGGTGTGGTCCCCTGACTAGCCAAGCCAAACAGCTTTGAGCCTGGCTTTTAGAACACTAGGCTCCTGCTGGGAGGAAGGGCAGGAGTACCACAGGGTTCTATCCTCTCCCCCATGCTATTCAACATCTATGTAAAGCCGCTGGGGGCCATCATCAGGAGGTTTGGGCTGCAGTGTCACCAATATGCGGATGACACTCAGCTCTATCTCTCGTTTAAGTCCTCGCCAGAGGTGGCTGTGGATACCGTGTCCAAGTGCCTGGAATCCGTTAGTGGATGGATGGGAGAGAATAGGCTGAAGCTAAACCCCAACAAGACCGAGGTGTTGCTCGTGGGAGACAAGAGAAGGTTGGGAGATATAGACCTGGTGCTTAATGGGGTGAGATTACCCCTGAAAGACCAGGTCCGCAGCCTTGGGGTCATTCTTGACTCCCAGCTGTCCATGGAGGCTCAGGTCTCGGCAGTGAGCAGGGCAGCTTGGTATCAATTACATATAATAAAGAGGCTACGACCCTACCTTCCTGTCCATCTGCTCCCGCAGGTGATACATGCCCTGGTCTCCTCTCGCTTAGACTACTGTAATGCGCTCTACGTGGGGTTACCCTTGAAAACGGTCTGGAAATTACAGCTGATACAAAATGCGGCGGCATGTCTGATCAAGAACAGCTGTCGCCGTGATCACATAACTCCGGTGTTAGTAGACCTAGACTGGCTACCAGTTGTTTACCGGGCCCAATTCAAGGTGTTGGTGTTGACCTTTAAAGCCCTATACAGTTTTGGCCCAGTTTATCTGAAGGAGCGCCTCCAGCATCACCAATTATGCCGCCTGACGAGATCAGCCACACAAGACCTCCTCTTGGTCCCGCCACTCAAAACAGCCAGGCTGGTGCGGACCAGAGAGAGAGCATTCTTGATTGTGGCCCCCACCCTCTGGAATTCCCTTCCTTTTGACCTTCGACATGCCCCCTCCCTGATGGGTTTCCGCCGGGCCTTGAAGACCTGGCTATTCAGGCAGGCCTATAGGGTTTTTGGGGTGGATTAGTTTTTATGATGTTATTAATTGGAAGGCTGGTTTTAGATTAATTATTGACTGTTTTTTAATGTATATGTTGTATTTATTGTGTTATTGTGCATCGCCTAGAGTGGCCATTAACTCGGCCAGATAGGCGACTCACAAATAACATTTTATTATTATTATTATATAAATCAAATAATAAATAAATATAAATAATTACAATGAAGTTCATTCTTACTGAGCATGCCTGCACTATCATAGATTCCAATGTTAAATTTCTTCAATTAATTAAAAAGGATTACAGCTGCTCTGTGAACATGGTTGATTTTTAATTAATTTCAACAAATTATTAGACCACTGACAGAAAAAAGCCCAACAGGGTCTGGATTTTTTCCTCTTGTTTTACACTTTGAACTCTAGATTCGCTCTGAGTGTTTTGTGTATCACCATGAAAATTTAAAGGGTTACTAAGCAAACATTTCTGAGTTCAGGACTGTAAGTTTTGTAAGATTTTGTTTTGACATGAGATTGTGTGAAGCAGCAGAATGGCATGGGGGTATTTTCAATTTAACATGGCGGAATGTGAAAAATCCATGCTAGCTATAGTAAACAGTCACTCTTGTGGCTGTATAATTATGGAGAAACTCACTTATGAGCTCAAACTATTACTGCAACAACTAGCAACTTTTTTTTGGTATGGACTCACTTCCTTAAATATTTAGAAGTTTATGATCCAGGACTATGATGCACAAAACAATAGCATCTTACTAGAATCAGAGACAGAATGAGTGGGAAGTATTACAAAAATTATTAAGAAGAAAATAGTACTTGTTTGTGTATTGGGACTGTTCATGCGGCACAAAGGATTTGTTTATTCTGATGGAATGAGGAACTGTACTGGGTAGTTTCAAATGCGATTGGTGCGTGAGTTACAATTGTTATATTTTCATTTTTTTGGTAAAAATAATGAAAATGTAAAAAATTAAAAAGCTTTGCTTTATTATTAATGCGTGGTACTAAAATTATTAACATGCCTTTTCAAAAGAGATATTTTGCTGCCACAATTAAGGCATCTCTTTCCCGCCCAGTGGAGCTCTTTAAAATGGACCACTGGTCTCACCTGAAGGGTGATTTTCCTATGAGTACGGACATCACAGCGGGTGTTAGCTCCACCTATCGTGCGAAGGCAAGAATGTCTTTGAAGTCAAGACTAGGGGCGTCAGGCCCCTCCCACTCTCTAGTTCATTCGCAGCGAGTCTAAGGAGAAATATCTAAAAATACAAGAACAAGGCCAACCGGCCTGGCAGCAGGAAAATAACACAATAGTACCATGCATAGTAACATGACTCCAACATAGCGATATAACAGAACTAGAAGTCTTGACTTCACTCTTAAATTTAAATATAATAGCGTAACAGTAACATATAATACATTAGAAAATATATAGTCATCCTCCAACTGGGAGGGTCGTGATGTCCGTACTCATAGGAAAATCACCTTTCAGGTGAGACCAATGGTCCATTTTCCCTATGAGTCCGGCCATCACAGCGGGATGTACCACAGCAGCCCATACAGGGAGGGACCACCCACGTGTTAATCCTCATTAAGAACCCGTTGCAACACTCGTCTGCCAAAAGATGCGTCAGCAGAGGCATAACGATCAATTTTATAATGCCTTATAAACGAGCGTGGAGAAGACCAGACTGCAGCCCTACAAATATCGGCAACAGGAGCATTAGTGGCAAAAGCAGCCGAAGTGGCAGCTGACCTGGTAGAATGAGCCGTTATACTAGCTGGAACTGACAGCTTCAGGGACTCATATGCTAAAGTAATACATGCCCTTAACCAACGGGATAAGGTAGAATTGGATACTTTATGCCCCATAGACCTTGGATGAAAGGATACAAACAGAGACTCCGTTCGTCGAATCTCTTGGGTCCTAGACAGGTAGGTCTTGAGAGCCCTCCGGACATCTAACGAATGCCAAGCCTTTTCGAGAGGATGGGAAGGATTTGGGCAAAAGGAAGGCAAAACAATGTCCTGGTTGCAATGAAAAACTGAATCGACCTTGGGACGGAAGGCAGGATCAGTCTTCAGCACAACAGAGTCCTTATGGAAGACGCAGAGGTGTCGAGCAGAAGACAATGCGCCCAACTCTGAAACACGTCTGGCAGATGTGATTGCGATCAGAAACAAGACCTTGAAGGACAGTATACGTAGGGGCACAGTCCTGATGGGTTCAAACGGAGGGCGTTGCAAAGCCTGCAGAACTTTCGGCAAACTCCATGAGGGGAACCGATGGACAACAGCTGGACAGCGTAGGGCGACTCCCCTCAAAAAGCATTTGATGAACGGATGTGAGGAAATATGATCTCCAGGACAGGACACTGAGAGAATGGACGACAGAGTGGACGCATGTCGACATAGAGTGTTGGGTCGAAGTCCCATCATAAAGCCGCTATGGAGAAATTGCAGCACCTGATGCACAGTGGCCTGGGATGGATCATGGTGGTGGGACTGACACCACTTGGAGAAAGCCACCCAGGTATGTTGATAAATACGAGTGGTAGATGGTCTTCTCGAGGCCAACATAATATCAATCGCAGCGTCAGACAGTCCAGCTGACTTCAAATGTCCCCGTTCAAACGCCACGCTGTTAGATTGAGCCAAGTAGGGTCCTGGTGCAGTACTGGACCCTGGGATAGGAGGTCTGGCCTGACTGGAAGTGTCCAAGGATCCATCATTCACATTGCCAGAAGATCTGAAAACCACGGTCGGCGTGGCCAAAATGGTGCTATCAGAACCAGCTGTGCACTCTCGGTTCGCGCCTTCCTCAAGGTTTTGGCTAACAAAGGTATGGGAGGAAAGGCGTACAACAGACTGTCTGGCCACGGTGTTGTCAGAGCATCCACTGCTTCTGCTGTTGAGTCCAGGTATTGGGCAAAGTACCTGGGAAGCTGGCAATTGCGACTGGAAGCAAACAGGTCGACTGAGAAGACGCCGAACCGACACTGGAGATGATGGGAAATGGATGGATGAAGTTTCCATTCTCCCGGAAAAACCTGTTGTCTGCTGAGCCAGTCTGCTGTCACATTCCAAATCCCTCTGAGATGTTCTGCTTTCAGGGATTGTAGATGTTGTTCTGCCCAGACAAAGATGAGGGAGGCTAAGTCCTGCAGAGGACGTGATCTGGTGCCCCCCTGTCTGTTCAAATGTGATTTTACACACGTGTTGTCTGTTCGAATGAGCACATGGTCCAAAGGGAACAGAGACTGAAAATGACTTAGAGCTAAATGGACAGCCTTTAGTTCCAGCCAGTTGATGCTTTGAGATTGCTCTGCGGTGGACCAAACCCCCTGAACGTACTGGGAGTTGCAGTGGGCTCCCCAACCTATGAGGCTGGCGTCTGTGGTTACAACGGTTCTGCGGGGTTCTCTGAAAGACGTGCCCTTGGAGAGGTGTTGAACCTTGGTCCACCAGCGGAAGGAGAGGTGCAGTGCGGGGCTCAAATGAACTTTGCGATGGTTGGAGCTGGCAATGTCTTTTTGAAAAGGCAACAGAATCCATTGAAGGAGCTGAGTGTGGGCTCGAGCCCATGGCACAATGTGGATTGTAGAGATGAACATCCCGAGCGCTCTGGCGAGAAGCATGACGTCTGCGGATGTTTGTTGCATCAAGGAACTTGTGATGCTTGTGATGGCAGTGATGCGATCTGGAGCCAAGAAGACCATTGCCTGCAGGGTGTCCAACATTGCCCCTAGATGTAGTAGGCGTTGGGTTGGTTGGAGATGGCTTTTGTCGAAGTTGACAAGCCAGCCGTAGGTCTGCAAAACATTGAGGGTGATCATTAGGTGATGATGAGCCAGCTCCTCAGACTTGGCCCGTATTAGCAGATCATCCAGATATGGGTAGATATGAACCCCTTGGGTCCGGAGGTAAGCCACTAGGATGAGTAGCACCTTGGTAAACACTCTTGGAGCAGAGGAGAGGCCGAATGGCATCGCTCTATATTGAAAGTGCTGGTGGCCAAAAGCAAATCGAAGAAACTTTCTGTGGGCTATACAAATGGGCACATGGAGATACGCTTCCTTAAGGTCGATAGAAGCCAGGAAGTCTCCTTCATGCAGACTCTCCGTAATGGAATGGAGTGATTCCATTTTGAACCTGCGATATGTTACAAAACGGTTGACAAACTTGAGGTCCAATACCGCCCTCCATGATAAATCTCGTTTTGGCACAGCAAATAGGAGGGAGTACACCCCTTCCGACCTCTCAGTTGTGGGAACTGGCTCTATCGCCGCTATGTCCAAGAGGTGGCGTATAGCTGTCTGCATGATGTTGTGCCTGGTTGGTGCCCTTGGGCAAGGGGACGGATGGAATCTGTCTGATGGAGTTGCCCAGAACTCTATGGCATAGCCATAACTGAAAAGGTCCCTGATCCAGGAGACCGTAGTAAGGCGCAGCCATCGATCTCCAAAATTAAGTAATCTGCCACCTATGGGGAGGGCGTTAATACTACTTGCGTAGGCGAGGGCCTCCCTTATATGAGGACGATGAGTTTCCCCTGCGCCCTTGGTACTGACCTCTGCCCTGGGGGCGTCGGTTCCAGGAGCCCCTGAATGCGGTGGGGTCATAGGATCTGAAGTCGCGGCCTCGTCCTCCTGGCCGCATTCCTCGAAAGGGCTGATTAGAACGGAAGGAAGGAAATCGCCTGAAAGGCCTGTGGTCGATGTTCTTGACTGTGGCCAGAACCGGTTTGTGGGCGTCTTTTGGATCAACCAGCACTGCCTTTAGAGCTTCCTCGCCGAAGAGTAGAGATCCGGAGTAAGGAGCCCTGGACAGGTTCAATCTGGCCGCTGAATCTGCTTGCCAATGGCGAAGCCAGAGGGTGCGTCGAGCAACTATTTGAGCCGTCATGGCTCGTGCCCCTAATTGAGTGGCATCCAGAGTGGCATCGGCCACAAAAGCTGCTGTCTTACGCAATTTCAATAGTGCTCTTCTGAGGGAGGCAGGATCAGGGTTAGCATCCTCTAGAAGGTCATCCAGTCACATCATAGAAGCTCTGGAAGAAATGGAGGCTGAAGTGGAGGCACGCATGGATAGGGCAGTGGCCTCGTGATTCTTGTGGAGGGCGAAGTCTATTCGTCGCTCAGTGGTGTCCTTTAAGTGGGATTCCCCTTCCCTGGGCAAAAGAGATCGTGAAACGAGGCGAGCGATTGGTTCATCTATGCTAGGGACGTCTAACTTGGTGGCAAAGTCTGGAGCTAGGGCGTAAAGCCTGTCAGCCAGGTTCTTGAAGCGTCGAGCTTGGAGTGGATGAGCCCATTCCTCAGAGGCTAATTTGGCAATTGGGTCCGGCACCGGGATGTAGTGTTCAGTAGGTGCAGGGGACTTCAGGACCTTGGCCCCTTTGATAGCTGGGGCGGACGAAGTTGAAGGCGCAGTCTGGAGACCAAGGGTATTAACTACTCTACGTGCTAGCGGCTGATAGTCTGAGGTATTAAACAAACGATACGATGTATCCTCCTCATGATCTGAATAGTCGCTCCAGTCGTCTCCTTCAACATGGTCAGTGAAAGTTGACTCCTCCGCATACGAGGCTTCGTCCGTACATCTGCCTCTGGCTACGTCAAAGGGATCTGGTGAGCAGGAAGGATGAGCTTCATGACACACACGTTGGTCCATGTTGAGTTGAGGTATGGCAGGAACTTGTGGTAGCGACTGCATTTGGGTGAAAAATGCCAGCATGGCTTGAAGTTGGGAAAGGAAATCAGGAGACAGCTGCAGCCTGGATGTGGCAGATGTATGTGCCTGAGGGGCTATTGGAACAGATGTTTGGGGCGGTAAAACGGAGGGAGGTTCGTTAGGTGAGCACTGAGCGGGAAAGCCAACAAACTGTTCCTCGTCAGAGGAAGCAGCAGGGGAATGGAGAATATCGCTTATGTGTGCCTGTGCTGTGGTGGTGGTTGGCACAGAGACATAGCGTGGGCGCTTTGGCTTGCTATGGCTGGAAAGATGTTTAGTCTTAGCCAGTGCTTTGGCATGTCTGGTCTTAGTCGTGTTAGGATGTTGTGGCTTGGCTGTTTTTGGCATGCCTGGCTGATCTGACACCATATGGGTTGATTGCGACATGCCTGGCTGTTCTGCCATCTTATATTAACTTGGGTGCAGTACACTGCCACGGAGGGGGCAGGATGTAAAGACCCGAACTGGCACAGTGTACGACCACAGAGGGGGTAGAATACACTGGCAGATGGCGAAGTGCACTGCCACAGAGGGGGCAGAATGCACTGAGGTATCAGCGTTAATATGATATAGGCTGTATTTAGAGTTGGCACACTCAGATTAGTGCTGTAGGCTGGGTTTCAGGCGTGGTACACGGCCCCAGAGGGGGCAGGATATACCAATATAAATCAGATTTAGTACGAGTCAGCCACTAAGATTAAAACTCCAGCCTTGATAATACAATCCAGCTACTAGGATTAAAGCTCCAGCCTTGATAATACGATCCAGCCACTAGGATTGGAGCTCCAGCCTTGATAATATAATCCAGCCACTTGGATTACAGCCACTAGGATTACAGCCACAGTAAATTTGTGTGTAAATCAGCCCTGTGCAAGTCTGTCTGCAGCACGAATACAATACACATACGGATAAATAGCCTGCAGGAAAGGTATCCGATGGTTAATACAGGGTAACAAAAAAGGCGGGAAATTTGAATTCAAAAAATGGCGCCCGGAAAAAAAGAGCAGGAAAAAATGATCCAAAAATGGCGGAGGGAGAAGAAGCAATGGCGGCTGTCTGGAAAATGAACTGGGGGAAGGGCTGTGGAGCACAGTCTCACAGGAAGAGCCGCGGGGCCAATAGCCGCACTTGCGGCTCTAAAAAAACCCCAAGGAAGAGACTGCCGAGAGAAGCCTGTGAGAGCCGAATCAACAGGCTCCGGAGAGGTAGGACCTCGGCAGGCTGAAATTAGGAGGTTGGAAAGAGGCAGGGAGCCGCAGCCGCAAGCTCCCACCTGGGAGAGAACCGCAGCCGCGGTCTCTCCAAGAGCTCCACAGAGTGCGGCTGGAGACAGGAAAAAACACTACGGGAGAGACAAAACGTAGAGAACCGCAGTCGCGGTCTCTGCTGAGCTGAAAGGCTCAAAAAACTGGGGAAATTGAAGGATCGGGAGGCGGAGGCAAAAAACGGCACCGAGCGACGAAGCCGCCGCAGCCGCAAGCTCCTGGGGAGGGAAAAAAGGAGACTGTGGGAGCCGGCTCCAAAGCGAGGGAAACAGCGGGCCAAATCGGGAGCTGCACCCGCAAGCTCCCGCCTGAAAAGCTAGAGAACCGCAGCCGCGGTCTCTGCTGAGCTGAAAGGCTCAAAAACTGGGGAAAACGGACCGGTAAGGGAAGATCCCCCCCAACAATTCTCCAGGAGACACGACGGATTAAAGACAAGACAGAGGGAAGGGAGAAGTGGAATTACAGATAACAATCTCCACACACACACAAGTAGGCACAAGAAAACTTAGCTAAGCTACGCTATCTGAGAACTGGCTCGTACGAAGGCAAGAATGAACTGGAGAGTGGGAGGGGCCTGACGCCCCTAGTCTTGACTTCAAAGACATTCTTGCCTTCGCACGATAGGTGGAGCTAACACCCGCTGTGATGGCCGGACTCATAGGGAAAATTGTACGAGGTCTTTTACATTCTGGCCCTCGGGATATTATAGACTCATCTGTAGCCCGCTGTGAAGAGTTTGCCAGGCACTTCCAAGATAAGATCGCATGCATTTGTCGGGACTTAGACTCCAATATTATAGCAGTTGGTCCTAATGAAGCATCCAGATCACGGTCTTGTCCTCATTTATTGGATGAGTTTCAGTCGGTGCAGCTCGAGGATGTTGACAAGATCCTTGGACTGGTGCGGGCGACCACGTCTGTTCTAGATCCTTGCCCCTCTTGGCTGGTGAAAGCTGGCAGGACCGGAACCGCCGGCTGGGCCAAGGAGGTAATAAATGCCTCTTTAAGAGAGGGAGTGGTCCCTGACTGCCTAAAAGAGGCGGTGGTGAGACTGCTCCTGAAGAAACCCTCCTTGGACCCAGATAACTTGAACAACTATAGACCTGTGGCAAATGTTCCGTTCCTGGGCAAGGTTCTGGAACGGGTGGTTGCCGGCCAGCTCCAGGGGCTCTTGGATAACACTGATTATCTTGATCCATTTCAATCCGGTTTTAGGCCCGGTTTTGGCACCGAAACAGCTTTGGTCGCCCTGTATGATGACCTTTGTCGGGAGAGGGACAGGGGGAGTGTGACTCTGTTGATTCTCCTTGATCTCTCAGCTGCTTTTGATACCATCGACCATGGTATCCTTCTGGGGAGACTCACGGAGTTGGGAGTCGGGGGTACTGCTTGGCAGTGGCTCCGCTCCTACTTGGTGGGTCGTCACCAGAAGGTAGTGCTTGGGGAACACCCTGGACTCTCCATTGTGGAGTCCCGCAGGGATCGGTACTGTCCCCCATGCTTTTCAACATCTACATGCAGCCGCTGGGTGCAGTCATCAGGAGTTTTGGGGTGTGTTGTCATCAGTATGCTGATGACACGCAACTCTATTTCTCCTTTTCATCCTCTTCAGGTGATGCTGTTAACGTGCTAAACTGTTGCCTGACCGCGATAATGGACTGGATGGGGGCTAACAAACTGAAGCTCAATCCAGACAAGACCGAGACACTGTTGGTGAGTGCCTTCACTGCCCAGATGGAAGATGTTCATCCTGTTCTTGATGGGGTTACACTCCCCTTGAAGGAACAGGTTCATAGCTTGGGAGTTCTTTTCGATCCTTCCTTGTCTCTTGAGGCCCAGGTGGCCTCGGTGGCACGGAACGCTTTTTACCATCTTCGACTGGTAGCCCAGCTACGTCCCTATCTGGACAGTGATGACCTCGCCTCAGTTGTTCACGCTCTGGTAACTTCTAGGTTGGACTACTGCAATGCGCTCTACGTTGGGCTGCCCTTGAAGATAGTTCGGAAACTACAGCTAGTCCAGAATGCAGCGGCCAGACTACTGACGCGGACCAGAAGGTCCGCTCACATAACACCTGTTCTGGCCCGTCTGCACTGGCTTCCTATTTGTTTCCGGGCTAAATTCAAAGTGCTGGTTTTGACCTATAAAGCCCTACACGGCATGGGACCGCAATACCTGGTGGAACACCTCTCCCAATACGAACCTACCCGTACACTGCGCTTGACATCTAAGGCCCTCCTCCGAGTTCCATCCCATCGAGAAGCTCGGAGGGTAGTGACCAGAACCAGGGCCTTCTCGGTGGTGGCCCCCGAATTGTGGAATAGTCTCCCCGATGAGGTACGCCTGGCGCCGACGCTGCTATCTTTTCGGCGCCAGGTGAAAACCTTTTTATTCTCCCAGGCATTTTAAAATGTATTTTAATAATTGTTTTTATAGTGTATTTTAAACAGTATCTTATTATTCTTATATTTTGATGTTGCTTGGTTTTTGTTGCTTGTTGTTTTGATTTTTGATTCTGTTATATTTACTGTATTTATATATCTTGCTTGTTTTATCTTTTATGTACACTGCCCAGAGAGCCTTTTTGGCTTAGGGCGGTATATAAATAAAATAAAATAAATAAATAAATAAATAAAATAAAAAAGGATCTTCCCATACTATCCTTTAATTTTACTTTTAATGTATTTTTCATTATCGTACTTGAGAGGACAAGCATCTCACTTGTTTGTCAATGGGAATAAAGCAGATACTTACCTATTGCACAAGTACGTTTTCCTGTGTGGTGTTGCAACAATTTTACTATGTGGGCTTTTTGGGTGGGTGAACATCGACAGCATACTACCGCTGGAGATTGATATGCTAGTTCTACGAATTCATGCTCATAGTACTTCAAACAGACCTAAAAAAGAAATACATTCAAATTGGGGGGTTACCACTCAACAGTATTCCAGTAGTATTTTTAGCTTAGACAATATGAGACCAAGCAGTTAGCTGAAAGTTGGATCACTTTTCAATACTATTTGTATATGCCCAAAGTATACAGTATGTACAGTAGGCCCCCACTTTACAGCGCTTTGCTTTACAGTGCTTCACTAATACAGCGGTCTCAACTGGATGCAATTAGACTAAAGCCCCATTCATACGGCACTTGTTCCGCTTTTACAGCCGTTTTCGGGCATCACACGCCATTCTATTCAATGGGTTCTGCTTTACAGCGGTTTTTGCTTTACAGCGGGGGTCTGGAACGTAACCCGCCATATGAGTGGGGCCCTACTGTACCATGGACTATGGCCAGGACATAAAGAAATGGCAGACACATGGAGAAGAGAATAGAGTTTGCTATAACTGCTTCCACTGCTAAAGAGAAAAAAAAAGGCAGCTTGCTTCTTCAGCAATGGAAATCACTGTGACAGCTAGGGGATCTCTGGCAGCATGCACACATCAATTCTTTGGATCCCGGACACCATACATTGCCTTGCTTATTTTGGGATAGTTTATGACGGTAAATGGCTTGGAGTAAACAAAAGTCTAACAAATCACTTGAGTGCTAATAAATATGGGGCTGGCAGATCACAGATGATTTTAAATATGTGGTGTTCAATCCTGAACTGCTCCATTTTTAATTCAACAGTGTTTTAAACTTTCTTTCTTTGATTTATCCTGCATCCTATGCAACAAATAGATGCGAGAATATATAATATACGTATTTATCTTGTCCTATTTTAATATAACAACATGAAACAGGATTTATTAGAACATGCTAATACAATCTTATTGAAAACTGTACAAAGTACTACAGGTTACTACTCCCATGGCCATTTGCCTGTAGCAAGGAGAGAAAACAGCATTGTGGACAGCAAGGTATGTTGATGTGCAGCTTCTTTTCAGTCTTATCATAAGCTCTCAAGTGCACTATGCCATCTGGCCAGATCGCCTAGTGTGAATGCTGCCAGGGGAAGGGCTGCAGCTAGGGAAAGGCCGAAGCTCAGTGGTAAAGGACATGTTTTAAATGCAAAAAGACTCAGGTTCAATTCCTGGAATCCAGGTAGGGTTGGGAAGGAATCCTGCCTGAAACCCTGAAAAGTCCCTGCCACTCGTCAACAATACTGAGCTAGATAGGTGAATAGTTTGACTCTGTATAAGGTAGCTTGTGCATGTCCCTGACTGACATTCCTGGTCTACATGCAACTCTGCATGGGGGAATGTCATCCTTACCAACAGGCATGGGCACTATTGCAGGAACAACAGATGTGCCCGTATATTGACTACTTTTGCAGAACACAAAATGACAGAATAAGGAACACTGAGATGTGCTAGGGTCATAGCTGTGGATGGAAAGAAATAGTTTCCTCCAAAAGCAATGAAATGTACCATTGGTCTCACCTGAAAGGTGATTTTCATAGGAAGGGGCCATCACTGTGGGAAATAGTTCCACCTATCGTGCGATGGCAAGAATGTTTTTGAAGTCAAGACTAGGGACGTCATGCCCCTCCCACTCTCCAGTTCATTCGTAGCGAGTCTAAAAGAGATATCTAAAAATACAAGAACAAGGCCAACAGGCCCGCCAGGAAAATAACATAATAGTCACATGCATAACAACATGACTCTAACATAACTTCATAACATAACAGAACTAAAAGTCTTGACTTCACTCTTACATTTAAATATAATATGGAAACAATAACATGTAACCCATTGATAAAATCGCTAGTCATCCTCCAACTGGGAGGGTCGTGATGGCCCCTTCCTATGAAAATCACCTTTCAGGTGAGACCAATGGTACATTTTCCATAGGAAGTGGGCCATCACTGTGGGATGTACCAAAGCAACCCATATAGGGAGGGACCACCCACATGTTAATCCTTATTAAGAACCTGTTGCAACACTCGTCTGCCAAAAGAAGCATCAGCAGAGGCATAACGATCAATTTTATAATGACTTATAAACGAGTGTGGGGAAGACCAGACTGCGGCCCTACAAATATCGGCAACAGGAGCATTAGTAGCAAAAGCAGCCGAAGTGGCAGCTGACCTAGTAGAATGAGCTGTTATACTAGCAGGAACTGGCAGCTTCAGGGACTCATATGCTAAGGTAATGCATGCCCTTAACCAACGGGATAAGGTAGGATTGGATACTTTATGCCCCATAGACCCTGGATGAAAGGATACAAACAGAGACTCCGTTCGTCGAATCTCTTGGGTCCTAGACAGGTAGGTCTTGAGAGCCCTCCGGACATCCAACGAATGCCAAGCCTTCTCGAGAGGATGGGTAGGATTCGGGCAAAAGGAAGGCAAAACAATGTCCTGGTTGCAATGAAAAACTGAATCGACCTTGGGACGAAAGGAAGGGTCAGTCTTCAGCACAACAGAGCCCTTATGGAAGACGCAGAGGTGTCTAGCAGAAGACAATGCGCCCAACTCCGAAACGCGTCTGGCAGATGTGATTGCGATCAGAAACAGGACCTTGAAGGACAGTATACGTAGGGGCACAGTCCTGATGGGTTCAAACGGAGGGCGTTGCAAAGCCTGCAGAACTTTCGGCAAACTCCATGAGGGGAACCGATGGACAACAGCCGGAGAGCGTAGGGCGACTCCCCTCAAAAAACGTTTGATGAACGGATGAGAGGAGATATGATCTCCAGGAGAGGACACTGAGAGAATGGATGACAGAGTAGACGCATGTCGACGTAGAGTGTTGGGTCGAAGTCCCATCATAAAGCCACTGTGGAGAAATTGGAGCACCTGGTGCACATTGGCCTGGGATGGATCGTGGTGGTGGGACTGACACCACTTGGAGAAAGCCACCCAGGTATGTTGATAAATGCGAGTGGTAGATGGTCTTCTCGAGGCCAAAATAATATCAATCGCAGCGTCAGACAGTCCAGCTGACCTCAAGTGTCTCCGTTCAAACGCCATGCTGTTAGATTGAGCCAAGTAGGGTCCTGGTGCAGTACTGGGCCCTGGGATAGGAGGTCTGGCGTTACTGGAAGTGTCCAAGGATCCATCATTGACATTGCCAGAAGATCTGAGAACCACGGTCGGCGTGGCCAAAATGGTGCTATCAGAACCAGCTGTGCCCTTTCGGTTCGCACCTTCCTCAAGGTTTTGGCTAACAATGGTATGGGAGGAAAGGCGTACAATAGACCGTCTGGCCACGGTGTTGTCAGAGCATCCACTGCTTCTGCTGTTGAGTCCAGGTATCGAGCAAAGTACCTTGGAAGCTGGCAATTGTGACTGGAAGCAAACAGGTCGACTGAGAGGGCGCCGAACCGACACTGGAGACGATGGAAAATGGCTGGATGAAGTTTCCATTCTCCTGGGAAGACCTGTTGTCTGCTGAGCCAGTCTGCTGTCACATTCCAAATCCCTCTGAGGTGCTCTGCTTTCAGGGATTGTAGATGTTGTTCTGCCCAGACAAAGATGAGGGAGGCTAAGTCCTGCAGAGGACGTGATCTGGTGCCCCCCTGTCTGTTCAAATGTGATTTTACACACGTGTTGTCTGTTCGAATGAGCACATGATGCAAAGGGAACAGAGATTGAAAATGACATAGAGCCAAGTGGACAGCCTTTAGTTCCAGCCAGTTGATGCTTCGAGATTGCTCTGCGTTGGGCCAAACCCCTTGAACGTACTGGGAGTTGCAGTGGGCTCCCCAACCTATGAGGCTGGCGTCTGTGGTCACGACGGTTCTGCGGGGTTCTCTGAACGACGTGCCCTTGGAGAGGTGTTGAACCTTGGTCCACCAGCGGAAGGAGAGGCGCAGAGCGTGGCTCAAACGAACTTTGCGATGGTTGGAGCTGGCAATGTCTTTTTGAAAAGGCAACAGAGTCCACTGAAGGGGCCGAGTGTGAGCCCGAGCCCAGGGCACAATGTGGATTGTGGAGATAAACATCCCGAGCGCTCTGGCGAGAAGCATGACGTCTGCGGATGTTTGTTGCATCAGGGACCTTGCGATGCTTGTGATGGCAGTGATGCGATCTGGAGCCAGGAAGACCATTGCCTGCAGGGTGTCCAACATTGCCCCAAGATGTAGTAGGCGTTGGGTTGGTTGGAGATGGCTTTTGTCGAAGTTGACAAGCCAGCCGTAGGTCTGCAAAACATTGAGGGTGATCATTAAATGATGATGAGCCAGCTCTTCAGATTTGGCCCGTATGAGCAGATCATCCAAATATGGGTAGATATGAACCCCTTGGGTCCGAAGGTAAGCCACTAGGATGAGTAGCACCTTGGAAAATACTCTTGGAGCAGAGGAGAGGCCAAAAGGCATCGCTCTATATTGAAAATGTTGGTGGCCAAAAGCAAACCGAAGAAACTTTCTGTGGGCTATGCAAATGGGTACATGGAGATACGCTTCCTTAAGGTCGATAGAAGCCAGGAAGTCTCCTTCATGCAGACTCTTGGTAATGGAATGGAGAGATTCCATTTTAAACTTGCGGTATGTTACAAAACGGTTGACAAACTTGAGATCCAATACCGCCCTCCAAGATAAATCTCGTTTTGGCACAGCAAATAGGAGGGAGTACACCCCTTCCGATCTCTCAGTTGTGGGAACTGGCTCTATTGCCGCTATGTGCAAGAGGTGATGTATAGCTGTCTGCATGATGTTGTGCCTGGCTGGTGCCCTTGGGCAAGGAGACGGGTGGAATCTGTCTGATGGGGTTGCCCAGAACTCTATGGCATAGCCATAAGTGAAGAGGTCCCTGATCCAGGAGACCTTAGTAAGGCGCAGCCATCGATCTCCAAAATTAAGTAATCTGCCACCTATGGGGATGGCGTTTATACTACTTGTGTAGGCGAGGACCTCCCCTATATGAGGACGATGAGTTGCCCCTGCGCCCTTGGTACTGACCTCTGCCCTGGAAGCGTCGGTTCCAGGAAACCCTGAATGCGTTGGAATCATAGGGTCTGAAATTGCGGCCTCGTCCTCCTGGCCGCGTTCCTCGAAAAGGCTGGTTAGAACGAAAGGAGGGAAATCGCCTGAAGGGCCTGTGGTCGATGTTCTTGACTGTGGCTAGAACCGGTTTATGGGCGTCTTTTGGATCAACCAGAACTGCCTTTAGAGCTTCCTCGCCGAAGAGTAGAGATCCGGAGTAAGGGGCCTTGGACAGGTTCAATCTGGCCGCTGAATCAGCTTGCCAGTGGCGAAGCCAGAGGGTACGACGAGCGACTATTTGAGTCGTCATGGCTCGTGCCCCTAATTGGGTGGCGTCCAAAGTGGCATCGGCCACAAAAGCTGCTGTCTTACGTAATTTCAATAGTGCTCTTTTGAAGGCGACAGGATCAGGGTTATCATCCTCTAGAAGGTCATCCAGCCACATCATAGATGCTCTGGAGAAGATGGAGGCTGAGGCGGAGGCACGCATGGCTAGGGCAGTGGCCTCGTGGTTCTTGCGGAGGGCGAAGTCTATTCGACGTTCAGTAGTATCTTTTAGGTGGGATTCCCCTTCCCTGGGCAAGATAGATCGTGAAACGAGGCGAGCGATCGGTTCATCTATGCCAGGGACCTCTAACTTGGTGGCGAAGTCTGGGGCTAGGGCGTAAAGTCTGTCAGCCATGTTCTTGAAGCGTCGAGCTTTGAGCGGGTGGGCCCATTCATCAGAAGCTAATTTGGCAATTGGGTCCGGCACCGGGATGTAGTGTTCAGTAGGTGCAGGGGATTTGAGGACCTTGGCCCCTTTGAGAGTTGGAGCGGACGAAGTTGAGGGCGCAGTCTGGAGACCAAGGGTATGAAGTACCCTACGTGCGAGCGGTTGGTAATCTGAGGTATTGAACAAGCGATACGATGTATCCTCCTCATGATCTGAATAGTCGCTCCAGTCGTCTCCTTCAACATGGTCAGTGAAAGTTAACTCCTCCGCATACGAGGCTTCGTCCGTACATCTGCCTCTGGCTACATCGAAGGGATCTGGCGAGCAGGAAGGATGAGCAGCATGGAACGCGCGTTGGTCCATGTTGAGTGGGGGTATGGCAGGAACCTGTGGTAGTGACTGCATTTGTGTGAAATAAGCCAGCATGGCTTGGAGTTGGGAGAGGAAATCAGGAGACAGCTGCAGACCAGATGTGTGAGATGTATGTGCCTGATGGGCTGTTGGAACAGATGTCTGAGGCGGTAAGCCAGAGGTAGGTTCGTTAGGCGAACCGTGAGGGGGAAAGCCAACAAACTCTTCCTCGTCAGAGGCAGTAGCAGGAGAATGGAAAATATCACTTATGTGTGTCTGTGCTCTGGTGGTTGTTGGCACAGAGACATAACGAGGACGCTTTGGTTTACTATGGCTGGAAAGATGTTTTGTCTTAGCCAGTGCTTTGGCATGTCTGGTCTTAGACGTGTTAGGATGTTGTGGCTTGGCTGATTGTGTCATGTCTGGCTGATCTGGCACCATGTGTGTTGATGGTGACATGCCTGGCTGTTCTGCCATCTTATATGAACCTGGGTGCAGTACACTGCCACGGAGGGGGCAGAATGTAAAGACCCGAACTGGCACAGCGTACTACCACGGAGGGGGTAGGATACACTGGCAGATGGCGAATGCACTGCCACAGAGGGGGCAGAATGCACAGAGGTATCCGCGTTAATATAATATAGGCTGTTTTAGAGTTGGCACACTCAGATTAGTGCTGTGGGCTGGGTTTTTGGCTTGTTCACGGCCCCATAGGGGGCAGGATATGTAATGTAAATCAGATTTAATACAAGTCAGCCACTGATATTAAAGTTCCAGCCTTGATAATGTAATCCAGCCACTAGGATTAAAGCTCCAGCCTTGATAATGTAATCCAGCCACTAGGATTAAAACTCCAGCCTTGATAATACAATCCAGCCCACTAGGATTGGAGCTCCAGCCTTAATAATACAATTCAGCCACTATGATTACAGCCACAGTAAAAATGTGTGTAAATCAGCCTTGTGTAAGTTTGTCAGCAGCACATATACACAAACATACAGATAGATAGCCTGCAGGGGAGGTATCCGAAGCTAAATAGATGGGAACAAAAAAGGCGGGAATTTTGAATTTCAAAAAATGGTGCCCGGAAAAAAAAAAAAAAAAAAACGGGCGGGAAAAAACGATCAAAACGGGGCTGAGGGAGAAGGAGCAATGGCGGCCGTCGCAAGCGAACTGGGGGAAGGGCTGGCCAGCACGGACTCGCCGAAAGCCGCAGTAGCGGTTAGAAAAAACTCTGGAAGAGCAGGTAGAGGAACACACGGCAGCCGCCGCAGAGAGAGCCGCCGTCGCGGTCTGTAAAGCCCTTCGCAGTGGGATTTAAGCCACGTAGCGAGGGCGATCTGCGGTAAGGTAGTAACGGCGGGAGCCGCAGCTGCAAGCTCCCGCAGAGATCGGATCAGCCGCAGCCGCGGCAACGATCGGGGGGGGGAGGGAGAGGGATTCCCCTTCCCTCACAAGCGATCAAAAGCGATCTTAAAAAAAAAAGAACCGCAGCCGCGGTCACCGAGGGAGCCCCCTGGCTACGGGGGGGGGAGGGGGCTTGAAACTGCAAAAATAAAGAGAGCCGCAGCCGCGGTCTCAGAGGGAGCACCCCAATCAAGGGAATAAAAGAAATTAAATAGCCCTGAGGAAAGGGGGAAGAGAGTAGCAGCCGCGGTCTCTGAGGGGATCCTCAGTAGGCTAGACACAAAAAACAGAAAAAAGGTTTTGAAGAGAAAAAGAGAAACAAATACGAGACTTAGCTAAATGCTACGTGAAATTCCAATCTTGTTCGTACGAAGGCAAGAATGAACTGGAGAGTGGGAGGGGCATGACGTCCCTAGTCTTGACTTCAAAAACATTCTTGCCTTCGCACGATAGGTGGAACTATTTCCCACAGTGATGGCCCACTTCCTATGGAAAATCAAGAATGTTGATTCTTAAACCTTTCCAATAAAAGTCTCTTAGTGATTCTTGTGCCAGCATCTCTGTAAATTGTAACTGGCAGCTTCCAAGCAAATACTTATATTGTGAAAGGGCCAGGGTAGGGCACTCTGAGCCCCCGAGGGGCTATCTTTTTTGTTGGCACGCACAAGAAATCACAACACTGTTAGGATGTTGCAGCCACCTGTAGAAACTTCTCGTCTTCAACATGGAGAAAAGTGAAGGTTTTTTGCAGATGGAGAGTGATATCCATGTTTTAATCAAGGTAGATCCATTTATTTCAATGGGTTTACTCCAAGTAAGACTAACATTAGAGATCACCTAATGAGTATGCTGCAAGACCAAAGATGTATTGGGTAACTGTTCCTCAACCTGGTTTAGACTTATAGTATTAGGTATTACATGATGTAAAACAAACTGCAGACTAAAGGTGTTGTTTAAATTATCTTTCGATTGTCTGCTGGCCAGAGTACCTAAATTAATCATTTAAAAAATTACATCAACAGTGCTGTCAACTGACAAAAGCCAGGGCCTTACCTCCAGAGAATCCCCAGATATTACCAAAGCACAGTCATGTTTCCTTCTGAATGCATTTAGTTCCAAATGAGCTTCTCCACGATTGGTTACCTTAATTAACAAGGATACATTCAAAAGTTCAAGGTGGAATTGTTAAATATATTTATATGGCTACACAACTGGTTTTTTATGGTGGAATTACTCTAACACTTTTTTCCATCCTCTTGTAGAGACTGAGATCTCATGTTAGCTGGGACAGAATGACAAACCCCACTCCTGCAACTGCCTTCTGTTGGAAAATAATCAAGGTAGAGAAAGATCTGTAATGTGGAAGGCAAGGTTGGGCAGCTGAAATTTTCTCAAACTTCCCTTTGGAAGGATGCAAAGGAAGGGGAGAGTGGAGGAGGGAGTGTGCAAGTGCAGCTCAATTGTAATTTAGTGTTATGTCTGAACCAGGGCAAGGCTTTATAGAAGAAGCAAAATTATTGGAATGAGAAATTGTGTTATACATCAGGATTTCCAAAGGGAAGAGATGTAAGGAATGAGAAGAGGGTAGCAAATATCGATCATTTCAAAAATGGAACTTTTCATGCAATGATCATTCCAAAAGTTTAAAATATTTCCATGAAAAGTACAATGGAATTTATTATCTTGCCATTCATATCAAATGAACATAACAAAACTAATGAATACATTTTATACCTTCAGCTAATAAGACAATAGGAGGTATTGCTAAGGGTGAAGAGAAACATAAAGTATTAATAGCAATACTTACAGGCCTGAAAATATGAATATCTTGTGATCTGGATACTAAGTGGGAGCTTTTTGCAATACAGGTGGCAGTCTCCAATTTATCTCCTGTTAGCATCCATATCTATGAGATAATTTAGTCAGTTTAGTCGATTATTACTTTTCTATTGCATTCACAAAATTTGCAAATATATATATGTCCTGAGCACTGTGTCTAATAGCTGTCTATCACAGTAAATTCTTCTTAAATATATTTAAACAAAAATGTATAGGCCCAAGCTACTCCTTCTGCTTAGGAGATGGTGCAGGGTCCAGTTGTTGAGGTCAATGGTGGGTGGTAAGATGGGGCAGGGGAATTTACCTGACCTCCCAGTAGTGACATTGCTGCTGAGGAGGAGGGGCAAGGTGACAGGGAGGCAGCACTGTGCAAACATACTGGCAGAGTCAATACAGAGCTCCTGCCGGTGCAATGCCACAGTGCTGACCACCCCATCACCTTGTTCCTCCCACTCTCCCTCCTGGTAAGCAGCAGCGACCTACCTGTCAGGAGGTCAGGTCAACAGTGCCGTCGTCCCATCCTGCTGTCTGCTACTGGTCAAGATTCTATGTAGGCAGAAAGGGGTATCAACTTGATAGGAGGAAGGTCAGCAGCTCTTTGTCTACTTATAGTATTTAAGGCCACATTCACAACATACATGTTTCCACTATTATTCCACTTTGAACAGTCATAGTTTCCCCAAAGAATCCCAGGAAGGGTACTCTGTGAAAGGTGCTGAGAGTTGTTAGAAGACTCTTATTCTCAGTACAGAGCTACAATTGCCAGAGTGGTTTGTCAGTTCCTATTCCCAAAGAACTCTGGGAATTGTAGCTCTGTGAGGGGAATAGGGGTCTCCTAACAACTCTCAGTACCCTTCCCAAACTACACTTCCTAGGATTCTCTAGGGAAAGCCATGGCTGTTTAAAGTGGAATGGTATAGTGGAATAAATGTGTGGTGTTATGTGGTCTAAATATCTCCCCTACTAGTGATTTCCTTTGCTTGACGGAGAGAGTGAGCCCAGATGATAAGGGGTTCCTCAGGCAGAGAAATGCCAAAGCTTTGGTTCTGTTTTGCCAAGGATCTCCTGACCCCATCTGTCTGTAAAATGCTCTAGCAGGAAAACTTGTTCAAAAAACAGGTTCCAATATAATGTTCTTGCTTAGCAGCCTCCAATTCATGGGTAGTCAGATAAGTTTTAAGATATATTCAGATGGAAGCTTTTAGGGGTGATAGCAAGAGTAGAGTATAAGGCCAATATTTTCCCACAGATCTATGCCCCCCACATAAATCTTTGCTGTATGGTTTGACCCTCTGCATCCTAATATTTGCAGTCATTATGCTTCACATCAATATAGTGCATTTTAAATGTTCAAAGCATCTTAATATACGTTATCTCATTAACCTTTAAAACAGCCATGTGAGATAAGTCAGCACTGTTATCCCAATAGTGCTTATGTGAACCAAGCGAGTGCATTCATGGTTAAGGTGAAGTTTGTATTGTGCTCTAAAGCTATGGAACTGGCATGTGCTGAACATTACCATCTGCCTTATCAGAATTTCATTGTGCCTTCTATCTAAGCCCTCGGATGTTTCTTCATGTGGTAACCATTGCAGCAAACAAATGTGTCTGTGACTGCATTTATGAAATATTTCACACAGGAACATTTTGTGACCACTGCAGGTTTGGAATGCATTTGATGTGCATTTTTGTGCACATTTGTGTGTAGAAAAACAGCTGTCTATTGCCATTATAATCAAATAAGCCTTCCACAAGAAGTGGCAACATGGTTGTGAGAGAGCAGAGACAGGCTTCTACTTTTTTCTTTTCTTTAGTCTGCAGGTGGTTATCTAGTATCTAAATGCTCACTGTGTTGTTCGCTTCTCACATGGTAACACATTGGATCCTTTGCTATTCATTGAAATGAATCTACCATACAAAGACAACAAATTTAAAGAAACAAGTTTACCATTTGACAAAACAATAACTAGCACCTTTATTCCAGCATTGCGTAGCATCTCCAGAGTTGGCCTAACATCAGCCTGTAGCTGATCTTCAACTCCAGTGAGACACAGTAGTTCCATTTCTCTTTCTAGGCTCTCCACAACGGCAGCCACCTTGAGGGTTCTGTCATGTATACTTAATTTTGCTTGGTTGTATCGATTCTGTTTACAACACAAAATAAAATCTAATTTTATATTGATGGAAGATTTTTACTTGTCGACAATTATGAATTATGGCATAATGGTTAGGAAAGGATTGTGCAAAATGCAACATTTATAGCACTATGTGGCTCATGGATTCCTCCTGGAATCTGGAGAATCAGACTATATCTAAAAAGTACATATATGGCAAATACTGGTAATGAAAAAATATGGCAACAGTGTCTACTGAAGGCAGAAGCTAGATGACAAATAAAAGTAATAAAAATCCGTTTCTCCTGTGAGTTTCAAAAGCTTTATAGATTTTTCTTGGCCTGATTCATGATTTCAGTTTGTAAAGTTGGTAGTACTGAGGATCCCAATTACCACAGCTAGGTGAAAGCCTCATGTAGTGAGCAAAGTCTAGACACATTTCTTAACCTGTCACTAAATTGGATGGACAAATTAAGATGTTCCGCCCCCAGAGACTAATGGAATCCACAGGATTCCTGAATGCCCTAGAGGAGTTCCCAGTAGATAGAGCAGGTGATCCTGTTGAAGCCCTTGTCATGCTGCGGAACAGCAAGGCGCATTGGGCTCTTGACATGATTGCCCCCGATCACCTTCTCTGGCATTGTGGAGCCCAGTTTGCACCTTGGTACACCAGTGAGCTAAGCACAATGAAATAGGCTGGATGACGGCTAGAGTGCAAGTGGTGAAAGACATGCTATGAGGCTGATTGGGCACGAGTAAAACATCATAACCGTGCCTACTGTGTGGCAGTGAGGGCGGCAAAGAAGGCCCACTTCTCTGCTTCCATCACATCCTCAAGTAGCCATCCAGTGTAGCTTTTCAATATTGTCAGGGGTCTGTCGATATCAACTCCAGGAAATGGAGTTTTAGACCCACCAGAGGCCCATTGTGAATTGTTTGGAAGGCACTTTGAGAGTAAAGTTGCTCACCTCTGCAGCAATCTTGATACCTCATCTACACCTACTGTAGTCCCCAGTGTGGTATCCAGTGCAACATCTGCTGTAACTTCTTGGGAACAGTTTCAGCTGATGCGGCCTGATGATGTGGACAAGGTGATTGCGAAGATGCGGCCAGCAACATGTCCTCTTGACCTTCTTGGCTTATTAAAGCTTGCCAAGGGGGTTTGACCAAGTGGATCCACGGTGTGGTCAATGCATCATTGTGGGAGTGGTCCCAGTTGCCCTGAAAGATGGGGTGATTCGACTACTCCTGAAAAAGCCCACCCTGGACCCATTGGTTTGTGACAACCATCACCCAGTCAGAAATACCCCCTTCTTACGGAAGGTGATTGAGAGGGTTGTGGTGCAGCCATTGCAAGTACTTTTGGATGAAACAGATTATCTTGACCCATTCCAGTCTGGGTTCAGGCCTGGTTATGGGAGTGAATCGGCCTTGGTCGCCCTCATGGATGACCTTTATCGGGAGAAGGACAGGGGGAGTGCGACCCTGTTATTCTCACTTGATCTCTTGGTGGCTTTTGATACCATTGACCATGGTATCCTTCTGGGCCGACTTGGTGATATGGGTATCGGAGGAACTGTTTTACAGTGGTTCTGATCCTATCTCCAGTGTTGCTCTCAGAGAATAGCATTGGGTGACTGTCTTTTGGCCCCCTGGCAGTTGTGCTATGGGGTGCCGCAGGGTGCCATCTTGTCCCCGATGCAGTTTAACATCTATATGAAGCCCTTGGGAGCAGTCAACAGGAGATATGGGGCAAGGTGTCAGCAGTACGCTGACGATATCCAGCTCTATTTCTCTGTAACATCTGAATTGGGAGAGGCTGTGCAAGTCCTGGACCACTACATGGACTCAGTGGAGTGCCTTTTACCAGACTCAGCTGGTAAGACAGCTGGGGCCATTTCTGGACCAGGATAGCCTGACCACTGTTGTCCATGCACTGGTAATCTTCAGGCTGGATTACTGTAATGTCCTCTATGTGGAGCTGCCCTTGAGGATGGTCCAGAAGCTGCAGCTTGTGCAAAATGTGGTGGCAAGAATGCTCACTGGGGCAGGCTATCGCCAACATGGCACTCCACTGCTGAAAGAATTGCACTGGCTACCTAATACCTACTGGGCTAAGTTCGAGATTCTGGTTTTGGTGTACAAAACCCTATATAACTTGGGACCAGGATACCTGAAAGACTGCCTTACCCTTTATATATCCAGTCGGTCACTGTGCTCTATTTTAAAGTCTGTGTTTATGATGTTTTAAAGTGTTTTTAGTTCTTTCGTTTACTGCTCTGGGCTCCTACTGAGAGAAAGGGCAGGATATAAATCTAATAAATAAATAAATAAAAATAAATTTGGGAAAGCGGCAGCACAGTGTTAACAATATATTATTGAGTCGCAATAGGGACATTACCATAAGAGCAGTTCTGCTGCATCAGGCCAGCATTCGGTTCACACACTGGCCAACCAGATATTTATGGGAAGCCCACAAGCAGGACCTGAATGCAACAGCACTCTCCCCACTTGTGATTCCCAGCAACTTTTGTACATAAGCATACTGCCTCAGACAGTGCATGCGGAACATAGCAATCATGCCTCGTAGTTACTGATAGCCTTATCTTCCATGACTATCTTGCTTGAGCAAATTCCACAGCTGCACTTCACACACTGTGTGAAGGAGGACCTTCCTTTGTCTGTCCTTAATGTTCCAACATTCAGCTTCATTGGATGACTTCTCCACATTTGGACAAAGCTTCCATTTTCTGAAGGAAATCATCTTGCCTCTTATAGCTTCCTTGACTCAGCTTGTTAACCATGCTGGTATCATTTTGATTCTGGTGGTATCTTTCCTGGTCTGAAGTATACATTCTAGCTGACCTTTTATTATTGTGGTTTTGAACAATCTCCAGTATTCTGGTGAGATCTGACCTTCTTCATTTTCCCTTTCAACTTCCTTTTAACCAATCCTGTCATTTTTCAAAAGTTTCCTCTCTTGAAGTAAAATGTTACTGTATTGGACTTTCTTGGCAACTGTCCACTTACAATATGTTTGACAGCACTATGGTAACTGTTCTTAACCAGTTCAACAACACTTAACATTTCACACCAGGTCCTGGGAGCCACTTAAGACTAAGATAGTCCACATAATCAGGCAAATAGTGGTTCATATGAGCAGTCTACTTGTATGAGCAACGTAACATGAAAAGAGAGAACTCACAGAAGACTGTGGCTCCTTTGCCATGATTATAAAAGACACAGGAGATGGATAAACAGCAAGGCTTCTGGAGCAGTAGTGTAGTGGCAAATTTAGAAGTCCAGGGTTCCTTCATGAGTCAACAGGATCGGCCTCACAGGCCAAATGTGACAGGTGACTGGGGGCACCCACCTGTCAATCACATGACATCATTATCCAACCTACTTATCAAAACCCCTTGCAGGGGGTTTCCAAGTCACAACCATGGAGCTAGCAAAGTGGTTGTTTCGCCCCTTCCCATGGGGGATGGGGACAAAGAAGGTAGTATTTTACAGGCATTGCTGCCTGCAAGAAAGGTCCCTCTCATAGCTGATCTGCAAAAAGCAGGTTTCTTCCCCTGCATTTTGTATATCAGCTGAGAGAAGGTCTTCTCTCTCACACATGATGCCTGTAAAATACAAGGGGCATTGCTTGACAAGTGTTTCTTTCTCTTTGCACAGACTGACTGTAGCCAAAATAGAGGGTGCATGGGGAGAGAGAGAGAAAGGGCTAAGAAGAATGGATGGAGAGTGTGGTGAGGTGGCATTTCCTCACAAAGAAGGGGGCAAAGGAAGGCTGAAGAAAGGGAGAAGGCTGCCTGTAAAATACAAGGGGAATTGCTTGTAAAGCAGTTCTTTTACCCTCAAGTGTGCTTTTTGCAGATTGTCAGTGAGAAAGTGGGGGGGGGAGAAAGAGAGCCTCATGGAGGGTGGGGGAAGACAGAAAGAGCAAAGGGCTAAGAAGAATGAGGCTGCCTGTGTGTTACAAGGGGAAGAAATCTGCTCTGGGTAGATTAGCTGTGAAGAGTTGTCTTGCGCAGTGATGTCTGTAAAATACCCCCACTTTTCTTAGCCCCTTGTCTCTCTCCCCCCAGCCTCCACTTTCTCCCAATCTGCAAAAAGCACCAATGAGGGAGCAAAAATGCTTTACAAGCAATGCACCTTGTATTTTACATGCAGCCTTCCTTCTTTCAGCCTTCCTTCCTTCGTCCCCCTTTTCTGTGAGAAAATGCTGTTTTGTCTCACACTTAGCCTCATCCTCCCCCCCCCGTGTGGCTGTCTTAGTCTACCCTAGAATTTTGGATTAAAGGTTTTGCTGTTGTTGTTAAATAACACACAAGTAGTAACACACAAGATGAGTATAGTGTTGTTTTTTTACCTCAAAATCCTGATACTGTTCTTCAGTTAACGATTTTTTGGCAACAACCAGAGTACGTAGGCCTTCTCTTGCCATGTTACCACACTAAAATTGCATAGGATAAATAATTATAAGATAGCCATGCATCATGCAGAAATGACAAGTGTAAGCAGCCCATTTACCTTAATTCAGATTCAGTTGGTTTTGATAGAAACATCAGTGTGGAAGCACTCTCTCTCAGGTTGGAAATAGACAATGGGGAGCTGTGTGGCTTCGGCAAAAGCAGCATTCACCAGCTGCCCTGGAAACATCTACTTATGCCTGATGCATCACCACCATTTTGCAAGTTTCTTCACCTCTTCAAATGAGAGCTACACTGGCTGCAGTCCTTTCTGGAAGGGTTGATCCAGAAGGTGGTTCTGGGAGACTATTCTTCAGCACCATAGCCACTGATCTTTGTGGTGCTTCAAGATGCCAGCCTATCAAGCTCTAACTCTCATTTCCATCAACTAATCTAGGGAAGCAGTCAAAACCTTAAACAGGTGGCTAGAGGAAGTTCTGGGATATATGAAGGCAAACAAATAAACTTAATCCAGGTAAGACAGAAGTATGATGGCTGGGAAAACCATTGATGTAGATGGATGTCTGCAACCAGTTTTTAACAGGATTACACTCCAGTTGATGTGCCTGAGGATACTGGGGGCAAGGCTTGCTTGTGCACCCCTTCACCCAACCCAAGTTTAACCCTTCATGCATTCAGGCAAACACCTGAACACAGCTCTAGACTCAGTGTTATCTAGAAGGTGCAGGTGATCTCAGTGGCTAGCCATGCCTTTAACTAGCTTAAGCTGGTTTGCTAACTGAGAACATACCTGGAGAAAAGAGATCTGGCCTCAGCTAAACACATGCTGGTTACATTCAGACTACACTACCATAATACTCTCTATATAGTGCTGCCTTTAAAGGTCATCTGGTAGAAACTTCATCTGGCACAAAATTCAATCACAGGAATGCTTGATGGGGCTAGGTGGTTAGATCATGTCATATACTAATTTTTCATCAGTTGCATTTGCTAGCCATTCATTGATGGCTGAAGGTGTAATTCCTGGCAACTCGGAGATCACTGGATGAAAGAAGGTTTTCAATTATAACTGTGTTTTAGAATGTTCTGACTGTTTTTAGAATATGTTTCTTTTTGCTGTTAAATAGTCTTGTTGATATGTTTGCCATTCTTTCAGGAGGAAAGGCAGGATATAAATTAATTAAATAAATAAATAGATGGATTCAATTTAAAGTGCTCTTAATGCTCTAAACAGTTTGGAACCAGATTATCTGAAGGACTGTTTACATTCATGTTAATTTGCTGGGGCCCTAAAATTGGCCTCTCTAGGGCCCACTACAATATTTTACCAGGTACTAGGAGGCGGCAAATTCAGAAATGCAAGGTCCCTTCATGATAGTCACAGCTACACACCCCATTTTTTTTGGCTGCTGGGTTGAGAATGAGATCTTTGTTAATCCTTCTCTCACAACAACAGAAGTCCCTAGGAGCCAATAAGCATGAAAGGGGAAAGGTGTTAGCTACTGAGAAGAGTCTTCTCACTGTCTAACATAGTCCCCCTTTCATGCTGATTGGCTCATAGTATGCTATAGACATAGGAACCCTGCTGGGACCCGGCTCCCAAAAAAGTAAGGGGTCTAAGACCCCCTGAGACCCTGGACGACTACACCCCCGGGGGCAGTGGTACCTAATTTTACAATGAGGGAATATCCTCTCCCAACAACTGTTTGTCCTCCTCTCTTAGACCTTTAAGTAGTACCTAAGGACTTAAAAAAAAATTACGCAACCGTGTCTTTTATTGATCCTATTGCTGTCCCTTATATTTTACTTGGATGTTCCATCATTTTGTTCCATCATTTTGTTTTTAACATTTTTGTTGTAAAAAAGTGAGGGATTGCTGTGAAAGGTGGAGCAGTAATATATTAAATATAAACATTTATAGGGAAAACAAGCAAATCTCATGGAAGTTCTATATATTAAAGATTGCAAACTTGAAAATAAGCTGTTCTGAATGTGAATATTTAACCAAACAATGATGTAGGTCTCTACATGACTTTTGTCTCATTGCTTTATTTCAACAAGTTTCAAACACCTCCCTCCCCATTTAACATATTTAAAATAATTTTTAAAATTAGTTTTACAGAATGGCATACATGAGTGTCATGGGCAAATATTATTATTAGCATGACATAAGAACATAAGAACATAAGAACAGCCTGCTGGATCATGCCAGTGGCCCATCTAGTCCAGCATCCTGTTCTCACAGTGGCCAACCAGGTGCCTGGGGGAAGCCCGCAAGCAGGACCCGAGTGCAAGAACACTCTTCCCTCCTGAGGCTTCCAGCACCTGGTTTACAGAAGCATGCTGCCTCTGACTAGGGTGGCAGAGCACAGCCATCACGGCTAGTAGCCATTGATAGCCCTGTCCTCCATGAATTTGTCTAATCTTCTTTTAAAGCCATCCAAGCTGGTGGCCATTACTGCATCTTGTGGGAGCAAATGCCATAGTTTAACTATGCGCTGAGTAAAGAAGTACTTCCTTTTGTCTGTCCTGAATCTTCCAACATTCAGCTTTTTAGAATGTCCCCGAGTTCTAGTATTATGAGAGAGGGAGAAGAACTTTTCTCTATCCACTTTCTCAATGCCATGCATAATTTTATACACTTCTATCATGTCTCCTCTGACCCGCCTTTTCTCTAAACTAAAAAGCCCCAAATGCTGCAACCTTTCCTCATAAGGGAGTCACTCCATCCCCTTGATCATTCTGGTTACCCTCTTCTGAACCTTTTCCAACTCTATAATATCCTTTTTGAGATGAGGCGACCAGAACTGTACACAGTATTCCAATGCGGCCGCACCATAGATTTATACAACGGCATTATGATATCGGCTGTTTTATTTTCAATACCTAATTATCGCTAGCATGGAATTTGCCTTTTTCACAGCTGCTGCACACTGGGTCGACATTTTCATCGTGCTGTCCACTGCAACCCCGAGGTCTCTCTCCTGGTCGGTCACCACCAGTTCAGACCCCATGAGCTTATATGTGAAATTCAGATTGTTTGCTCCAATATGCATAATTTTACACTTGTTTATATTGAATTGCATTTGCCATTTTTCTGCCCATTCACTCAGTTTGGAGAGGTCTTTTGGGAGCTCTTCGCAATCCCTTTTTGTTTTAACAACCCTGAACAATTTAGTGTCATCAGCAAACTTGGCCACTTCACTGCTCACTCCTAATTCTAGGTCATTAACCTAACATGAGTGATAGCAAACACCAGAATTAAAAGTACAAAACAGTAACATTCATGATTCTTTAAAATCATGATGCTCTCTGTCTACTGCAAAATGATTATTGATTTGACCTCATAATGCTAAATAAACTAAGCAAGTATTTTACAATTAATTGTGCATCATTATTGCCAAAAGTAATTTTTATGACACTTTATTAGCTCTTCAGGGAGTTTAATTTATTCATGCCTCTGATTAAATCAAACAGCCTGAAGCAGGTATTGATTTATATTGCCAATACCATTATGAACATGCATTGTCTGATCATCACATTGCCATATTGTCTATACGTAAGGTCAAATTAAGACAATTGCTGGTGTCTTGTACAATACAGTGCAATATATTTAGTTTGTGAAAATACATTCATTCATATCTTATGTTACAGTAAAGATATAGGGTAGTTATGTCTGTGCTTGTCAAAGTAAAAAAAAGCAAAGGGGAAAAAAAAGAACTTGGGCATATCTAAAGAAGCTTTTTGGATCCCATCCTATACATTTATTTATCTTGGAATGGATGTTGAATACATTAGGACTTTTAAAACATCTGTCTTTTGTTTAATTTGAGAGTTAACTTTCTTCTTTTTGCATTATACAAAATTTCAAAACCACTGCAACTTTTTAAAACCTATTAATGATATACTTAATTGCATTTCCCAATCCATTATTTCTTTGGTTTATTATTTCTATCTTTGACGTAGAGAGATACTTTAGCCTAGAAGACATTACTATGTTGGTTCTGTTCACAGTTCTACATTTCCTTATGACAAAGTAAAACAGTTACCTTTTTGCTCAAGTGGAAACAACTGTTTTAAAGATTTCTTACCTCCTCTTCTAGCCAGTCATTATATTGCACAATGGAGGACATTGAAACATCGGCACCTTTCATGTAAAACATGATTTCACCTGTAGATTCATCCTGGGGGATGGAGAAAATTATATATGAGAAAAGGACACAATCTACTCATACCACAGTCAAAGTCCCATAGCCTTTGGTAGGTTATTATCACGGAGATACAGTACTAGAAGAGGACGAATCTGTATTATTCATGTAGTTTGCTAACTTTTATACACATTTTCAAAACAATATACTTTCATAAAGAAAAAGAGATCAAGAATTTTTCTTTTGACAAAAACTTACCCTCACTATGATTCCCATTCGTTTGCTCTCAGATGTGAAAGGGAAAATTTGCAGAATATAATATGTCAGAATCTGTCCGCTGGGGGTTTTCAGCTGCATTGAAGTCAAATCCCTGTTCACTAAAGTAAGACCAACACTTTCTGTCCATTGCACCAGAGCTACCTAGACAAAGACAACGAAGTTTTGATTGTCAATTGTACCTAGTGCAAATCAAACTGGAAACAAACAATTAGATTAATTGTAGATCACCTGAAAAGTTAAAACACCAAATTGTGTTTGTACTATATATAAGCAAACAAAATCCCTTAAGGATTGCCATTTGCAGATATTTATAAATTAATTATAAAAATTAAAAATATTTTATGTCACTTTCCAGGGCCGGTTCTAAAGGGCAGCCAGGTGGGGAACTGGCCCGAGGGCCCCTAGAGCTACAGGGGCCCCTCCACTCACCTTCTGTGATCCGCAGAAGCAGGACAGGAGCCGCGGATCACAGAACAAGAGCTTCCAAACCGCCTGCCATCCCCTGCTTCACCTACCTTTCTCTCCTCTGTTTTTTGCTACATGCGTGCATTGCTGCCGTCAACCAAGATGGCAACAGAGGCTTCAGCCCCTTAGGGAAACCTTGGTCACCATCTTGATTGATGGCAAACCTGTGTGTGCAGTGCACGCAGCCGCAAAAAACAGTGGAAAGGTAGGTGAAGCGGGGGGTATGGCGGGCGGCTCAGAAGCTGCTGTCCTACAATCCCTCCCGTGACTGCTTCCACGGATCGCGGAAGGGGAACAGAGGGGCCCAGGGCAGGCTGGAGCCCAAGGGCCCCAGCATGCCTGGAGCCAGGTCTGTGGAGTCGGTATGCCAAACCTTCGACTCCAACTCCTCTATTTTTCTACTGTCCGACTCCACCCAAAATTGCTTCCAACTCCACAGCCCTGAAAAAAGCTGTAAATGTCTTTTTAAATTGGAAGCTCTCATAGGAGCATTTTTATCGCTGCCTGAATATGCGCTCATCTTGGCATCACAGCATTTGTCTTCATCTGGGTCCTGTGTCACACACTGACACACAAAATGTTTTCTATCTTGAGTTATGGTGAAATGCTCAACTACAGCTGACTTCACGGGAAGCTTCTTTAACATTTTGAATTTATATTTTAAAAAATTTGTCAATCAATTTATTTTGAAGCCGGAGTCGGTACATTTCTACCGACTCTGACTCCACCCAAAATTGCTTCCGACTCCGACTCCACAGCCCTGCTTGGAGCTGGCCCTGTCACTTTCCATCTAGTTTTTCCATGAAAAGAGCTGTTCTATTTCATAGTCTTCTCCTACTCTCAAGAAACTTTACCAAATCTTGAGGTCTGATTAAATGGGCTTTGATCTGCAGAACTTTCCACCTAAAGCACACTACTCTAATGGGAAGACCCACTACGTTCCAGGTAAATATGCTTTGGACTGTAACCCAAGTTAGCCCTTGGGTGTTGTCCTCTCTTCCCTTATGATACCAAGCATAGCAAATGGAAAGGCGATTTGCCTATTTATTTATTCGAGCATTCCGAATGACTTTTTAACCCCAAACAAGGACCCTAAAGCAGTGTACAATACAGTGTCATTACAGAAAGCACTGGTCTTTTCTAAGTAAAAGGATAAAGGGCTGGCTTGCCAACCACTTTGCTTTCTTCTAGATGCCAAGTAACATCTTTTTTATTCACCCACACGTTTAAACATTTTAATATCAAATATTTTAAACTCTGTTGATTTAATTTTTCCACTGTTTGTTTTGATTGCTTTTTTATTTCTATAGTCCCATTACCATTGATAAAGGAGGTATATAAATGCTTTAAAAATCAATATATAAATATTTATATATCCTGTTCCCCCACTGTGTGTAGCATTTGAATGTCTAGCATGCAGGTATAGTCTAGTTTAGCGGAAACAAAGGCAAACATATATTTTATTAATCTAACTTTAATATGCCCTTCCTAGAAGGCTTACGGCGCGCACACACACACACTTATATTTAACATCTAGCATTAAAACAACCCTCAGCCACAAAAATTGCCCCAAAAGCAATGTTTAAACATCTAGCATTTATATAGGACATTACAAATGCTTGAAGTGCTTCACATACTAATTGAAATTAAGATAAATGTACATAGACTTCAAAAAGCCGCAATTTTGTTAGACATTTAAAATAGACATTTGGCCTTATTTCTGGATACAACATGAACCCATAGAGTTATCTGCACTAGAATGAACTGCACAAGAAGGCACTATTGGTACTTTGTTACTTTGCATTAAAAAAAAATCATATTTAGGGTAAAAATCACTAGACTCCTTACCCTAATAATCCTTTACTGGCTACAGTTTACAAAGAACCTTACTCAAACTTTATTAGTCAGCAAGTAAGTTAATTATCAAGTACAGGAAGAGAAGATTGAGGAGATTCGCAAATCACTCACTATAATCAGGGTTTTTTTTAAGCTCCCAGAATTTATATGCTATGTGGCTGTGCATAGGCATGTGTATTCCTTCTTATGCTGGAATTTGAAGGAATTTTAAGCACTGGAAATACACCTACAAGAACTACTAAGAGCTAGTTAATCTGAGCTGCCTTCAACCATGATAATTAAGTATCCATCAGGATACAGTAGAAAGAAGTCACTGCATAGTAATTCATGAACAAAGTTTATTTGAGCATGGTAGAGAAAAAAGCTAGTCTGAAAGATATGCTGCAGTATGCGTACTGTATTATTGTAAGCATAAGAATGTCAAAATATGGTTAAAAGATTATTATATGAGAAACAGAGCAAATACACTTTAAAATGTCATTTTTACATGCACAACAAAAGCTGTAGAAAGTTTGCCTAACAAGCCTACTATATGAGCTACAAATGATCCAATACTCCAAAGGTTAATTTTCAATTTTCACTGTGAAAGGTTACTATTACATTCTGACCTGTAAATTGCATCTTTCCGTTAATACCCTATCATCTCATTTGTGTCCCTTTGCAACGAGGACTTGAGTGTTCTATATTTGGTGACTCACATCTGTTTATTATTTAGTTCATGCTTGGCTTCACATGCAAGTTGAGTTGGCAGTTTATAGCACAGCCACGTTTTAGATTGTTATACCTGTACTAACAGATAAGGTCAAGGAGCCAACAGGCAAGAATCATCAGGCGTTTGGATTTATTAGATAACTCCAAATATCAGCATCTGGTAGTTCAGCCAAATGTGTTAGCGTCACCAGTACTCAGAGAAAAATGAGACAAGACTATTAATACATAGGATTGGATTCTAACTTTTTGCTTCATTTATGGGAAGAAGTTTCCTTTGATAGAAGGAGAGTTGCACTCAGGGAAGGGTCACAGTCTTAATAACCTGGAATATAGTTATCTCCTGTGCTACTACTAAATCATTTGGCTTTACTCTACAACTTGGAAAAGGAAGCAAACTTGCATAAGAAAAGGAAGAGACCACTTCTAAGAGTGCATTGCCCTTTCCTCTGACTCAACAGAAAGTTGCCAGATTAGTGCATGCCATGGCAGCTTTTCATGTTGAACATGGTGACACTGATAATCCTTTTGACGGATCAGAGGGTTCAGGCACTCTGAACCTAGATATTCCCCAAAGGATATATCTTCTGATGAACGTTCTGAGATAGATCTAAGAGCAGGAGATTGTTTTAAGCCTTCCTGCCTCATATGTCATGAAAACAGAGTAAGGTCACAAATATCTCTTTCTTGGGAAAGGTGCTTGAGAAGGTGGTGGCCATCCAACCTCAAACACAAGAGTGTTTGAAAGAAGTGGATTTCCTAGACCCATTTCAATCTGGCTTCAGGTCCAAGTATGGTAATGAGACTGCCTTAGTCACTCTGACTGATAATGTTCATTGGAAGAGAGGGCGGGTGAGTATGATCCTGTTAATTCTCCTTGATATCTTTGAGACTTTTGATACCAGCGACTAAATGTGATGGTGAAAAATGTGGCAGTCAGAGCTGTTGGCACAGTTGCTTGGAACAGATAACACTGGTACTGAAGTTTATACTGGCTACCTATATGCTACCAAGCCCAATTCAAGGTTTTAGCACTTATGTGCAAAGCCCTGAATGACTTGGGACCCAATTATATAAAGAAGGACCCTCCTGGAATTGTCTTGCCTGGGCTTTAAAATATGCTGGAGAGGCCCTTCATGTGACTCCATCAATGAATAAAACCCAAAGTGCTTTAATTTGGATAGGGCCTTCTTGGTGGTGGCACCCCAGTTGTGGAATGCTCGTCCCCTGAGGTGTAGCTGGCACCAACACTGTTCAGCTTTTGGCACCAACTGAAACTCCAGCTCTTCCTTCAGCTCTTTAGTGGAGATGAGGGTTGTGATATAAAGCCACCTGGCATTCTCACAGGAAGTAGATTGATAGAGGTTTTGAGATGATTTTACTGAATGATTTTACTGTATGTTTTTGTATTGTTTTTATTTTAAGGTGGCCTGCTCTGAAATTGCATATGATGATGAGTGGCGTATAAATCTTGCTGATATAAAGAAAGACTGGAGGAGAAACAAGGAGTGGATTTTTGTGTCAAAGGTGAGCTCAGTTCTGGTACTAAAAACAAATTCTTAGGCTGAGCTTGTGCTCAGATCTGCTATTTCTGAGCTATAAGCATCCACCCATCAAGTCACTATTTTGCACTTCTGTTGGTGAATCTTAGGTTTATATTAAAAATACAAAGTTGATCCCAAAAGCCTGAAGTCTGCCAACCTCTGAAATAGAAAGGTAACAACTTACTGCATTCAGCAGTTGTTGTATAAAGTAATAGTTCATATATGTGACCGCTGTAAAATTATTTTGATGTACTCTGTGAAATGTATTTCACATTCTCTTCGCAATGTTAAATGAAGCTTCTCCACTCTAATTTGCATATGAAAATCTTATGACTTTAGTGAACCTTTTTGTTAAACTTTGCATTACTTTTATATTATTTTACTTCCCCTAGTGTTCCTTCACCAAACAGTATCACAAAATCTTACTATGATGTTAAAATATTTCAAATGTTGGAATTACAGATGTTTTAGAATATGTGCAGGTAAAAGGGTAGCCAATAAATAGCTAGTTTATTAGAATTAGTCATCATTAAAATTGTGACTAATCCATCTTCTGTGACCAAAGAGGGGCAAAGGACCTCAAAGGCCCCTGTTCATAGCAAGCTTCTGAATTACTTGGACTTGTGACCTTTGAACTTATTGCTCTACCTACTTAGTTTATATCATTTTACGACTGTTCATTATATTTGTTTACCACCAGCTTTCTATGATTCAACTGGACATAAATATATGATAACAGAACAGAAGTGCAGTTAGGTTTTATCACTGGAGTCCTCAATATGTCCTCTTTCCTTGGTATGCTGTAGAGGGCACAAGGAATAGACAAATGAAACTTTCCATTCTTTCAGAGAAAATGAAATATTGATCACTTATCATAAGAAACAATGAGCTTGGCATAAGCAGAGCTCATGCTATGAATACGGAATAAGTTACTTATCTGAAGCTACAGTAGCTGCATGCATTATAATGAAGGATCCCATGGGTCTTAATTTCTTTATTATGGGACATTTCAATGTCCATAAATATTGTACATATTTGAAACTGAGATCTTCATATTTATTCATTTATTGAGGAATGTTTTCATTATAGCTCAAAGGTTTTAAATTTTAGCAACGGAAGAACAGCCTATGTTTAACCTATCTATATATTTTTCGTTATTGTCTGCTGTGAACATTTTCTGCATTTTTAGACTATATGGTGCAAACTGCTAAGAATCAAAGTATATGCTGTCATATATGAAAAGATGATCCATTAGGTCTATAAATGGTCAGAAAACATTGCATTGTTAAAGACATTGAATGCATAAAATCAGTCTGTCAAATGATACTGTTGCTTATTAACCAAGTATGTTTTGATAGGTCAACAAATGAGGTTAAAAAAGAAAACATCAATTGAACTATTTCCCTAAATAAAGCTCCAGGGTGCAATATTCACAGCACTTTATTCAATAAAAATGCTTTTAAAATGGTACTTGTGTGATTGGGAAACATTGCATCATCTGTCAACCTAACTGCAAGAAAGTTCAATAAGCTAAATAATGAACCATTTACATTATTTTCCTTAGGCTCTAGTGATTTCCAAGGATTGCATCAATAGAACTCTTTTAAAAATTATGATAAAGACTTTCTGGTCTTTTCAGTTCTAGCTTTCTTTTTTGTTATACAATGATTTTAGGTTATTTAAATATTTCCACAACTTTATTTTTGTTTATGCTAACAAATTAAAAAAAACCTTAGGCAATATAAATTTTGCAAGAATTTCAGAAAGATAAACTGTTTTCAAGGATCACAAAGTAAAATTGATATTCAGGATTATGGGTAGTATCTGACTAAGTCATACACAGAGTAGACCCACTGAAATCAATGGGCAAGCTAGTCATGACTAATTTAAGTCCATTAATTTCAATGGGTCTATCAGATACCACCCTTCATTTTGTCTAAATCCTCCCATGCCAAATTTAAAGGATGACATAAAGCAGTGTCAGTCCGCTTGCAGAACAGACTTCTACTTTCACAAATGGACTTCCCTTTCTTCTCCTTCACCCTACACCTGGAAAATCTGCTCTAAAGGTTTGGGGGCCCTCTGGAGCAGAAGGGTGTGTGTGGTGGCTGCAGAAGGGGAAGGGAAATCCACCCGTGTGATACTGAATATGGTCCAAAGTTACTTTGTGGTTGTGCATATCAAGGCACTGAATTACCTCCCATAAAAATGATCACATGCAAAATTCTCTTGCATGTTTACTTCCCTATCTGCTGTTTGATTTCCTCACACATTTTTTCTATTAGTTTATTCAATATTTTGATTTAAATTACAAATAAAGTGGAACAGAAGAACAATGAGTATTCGATAAATAAAAAATGCAGGATAAGGAAACCATAACAATCTCCGAAGCTACTTAATATGCTCCATGTTGGCTCTATGCAGTGTTGTATACCTTTTGTCATGCTCTTTCTGCTGACAATAGGAAGCTGGGGCAAGCATAAATGTTATAATTAAAGCTTGGTTATAAACTGGCCACAATATTTCTTGAATTGTCCAGTTTGGGTGCAAAGTGGGCAGATGCTTAATTGTTACTGATAGCCAAGTAGTGTTAGGAGATCTAATGCTCCAGCTGGTTTACTGGTGAAATTCAGGAGGCATAGAAGTGCAAATCAAAATACTGGGCCTCTTTCTGGATGCTTCCCATTTGTATATCCAGGAGGCAGATCATAATAGTTTCCATCCATGTCCCCCATCCTGTCTTGGAATACTCCACTTTATAGCCTAGTTCCTGTAAAATGGTTTTCAAATTTAAAACACAGTAGAATCAAATAAAATATAGAGAGTCGATTAAAATGAGAACAGCAGTACTTCACTAATAACAGAGTAACCCACCAACACAGCAGCTACAAGATAATTTCAGACTTCCTCAGTCCATCAAATGCTGTTCTAAAAAGAAGACTAGAACAGAATTCACCACACATGCCACCTGGGGAAGAAGTTTCATACACCTGATGCTGCCATTGAGAAGGCCTCCAGTTTGTGTACATTTGCTGAACCTCAGAGCTGGGAGCATCCAAAGCAGAGCACCCTCAGCTACTTTGGGTACAGTCTCAGGATTACCACTGCAGAGGGTTTGCTACCCCTTACCCCTATCGCAAAATGAAAATTTAATTAATTCAGAAGAGGGCAAATACTTCAATATATTTGTTGTTAGCATGCCATTTTTTAAAAAAGAAGAAGAATCAAATAGGGATTTTTGTGAATTTAGAACAAATTGTTTAAACATCATGACTGAATTCTGTAACTGAGTTACAAAATGCTCACTTCACTATAGTTAGATAGCAACATGTTGATCCAAAAAAAATATCATTTTTCAGATTCTTATGTTATGGTTTATATATGCAAGTTGGTCCAAAGGTCCCCAAAGAAGTAAACAGCATATTAATATCAAGAAAGATAATAAATATAATGGGTATCGAACAACATAAGATAACACAAAATGCCTGACAGAAAGTGAACTGGCTAAAATGTAATGGTGATTGACTAACCTAGCACTGCCTCACTCCACCCAGTCACTGCCTTTCACCTCAAGCTCTAGCTCTGTAGTCACCATCCCCCTCTTGTCACATCAGGGTTAAAAAACAGACCCCTCCCTGTATAAAGAGGCTGCCCCCTCACCCTCACGAAACAAGTGAGTTTAGTTCTAACAGTGGGCTAGATCCAAAGATGCCCTTCCTCTTCCAACTGAAGAGATATTGTAAAGATTACCACACCTTCCATAATTTATTTAGTAGATATATTTTCTTTTAAAATCACAGTATTTCAGAGATAACATGACAATCACACTTGTATTCTAAATATTTGAAACCACCTATCTGCCCTTTGTAAGCAAATAAATGTTGCAATGCCATATCATGTTGCTGCCCTGGGCTCTTACTTGGAGAAAGGGCAGGATATAAATAAATAACTAAATAACTAAATAAATACATAAATGCTTGTACAGCTGTAAATGCTGATACTCTATTCAAAGCATTGCTGATACAGCAAGGAGATTCCAGGTGTTGTTATGGTTATTATTATTCCATTACATCCCACCATTCCTTCAAGGAGCTCAAGGTGGCAGATATAGTTCTCCCCCTCTCCATTTTATTCTTACAACAATCCTGTGAGGTAGATTAGGCTAACAAGAAGTGGCTGGCCCAAGGTCACCCAGTGAGTCTCATGGCCAAGTGGGGATTTGAACCCTGGTTTCCCAGCTCCTGGTCCAGCATTCTAATCACTATACCACACTGGCTACATTTGCTATATTTCCTGTAGAAAGGAAGAAATTTAGATATCGTAACTTAGTTTAAACTATAAAAATTAAGATGGCACCCTTACCTCATCAGGGCTAGAAGCTTGGTAAGTTCTATTTTCATCACTGAAATCCTGATCAACCTCAGCATATTCTGTTTCTCCAGTCACTCCTGTTCGGGATTCATACACAGGTGTAACATTGTGGCACAATGCAATAGCTTTTACTGCTTCGTGTATTCGACTGCTGACAGTTTTGCGAACTTTTGGTGCAGAAGACTGCATCTTTCTGGAAGGTGTTGAGCTGGTACCATTTCCACCTGACTGGGAATGTACCTTTAAAAGATAAATAGTATATCAAGATAAAACAAAAAATGTAGCTCATATTGATTACAGCAGGGGTGAGAAAACTTCAGGCTCTACCCTCTACAGCTTTCTATGGAATGATGTGTGTGTGTGTGTGCACGTGTGTGTGCGCATGTGCATGCAGAAACGTGGCTTTTGTGTGGCTGGAATGTAGCCAAAGGCAAGAATCACATCCATTGCTCTGCCCGCTTTTGCACATCCACCACTAGAAAACAGCCCCTGGAAGGCTGCCCATGAGGGAATGAGGCCTGAGATAATAAAACGTTTTCACCCCTGCATTACAGGTATGTGTTGAATCTGTGGTTTTTTTCCTGGAAAATCTGAATTTATGAGGTTATGGCAGAGGCAGGGAACTGGATTTGGCAGGCACCCTGAATCCTTATCACTCCCACTACCCATGGGCCACGTTTGACAAGTGGACGGGGCAGCCCAACTACCTATCACCTGACATCACTATGGTATCAGGTGACCCATTTTCCTTTGCCTGTGTGGTTTGTAATGAAACCTTACATGCAAAGCCCAGTGCTTTGCAAGCACTGATCAACTGATTTGTTGGCACTTGTAAACTCTGTGCCTCCTTGGCTGCCCTAGAGGCTTCCTGATGGGAAACACCCTACTGCAGCCAATCCCGGTGTTGCTTGCTGTCAAGCACTGATCAATGCTATCAGTAAGCATCACTTGTAAAAGAAGAATTGAGAACTCACTCAAGCTCCTGATTGTTTCTTTGGAGCCACCTCCTTACCTCTTCCACTTGTGATGCTGCACATGACTTTAGGTGTGGGACAGGTGGATGTGGTTTGGGGAAAATGACCTTGTATGGCAAAATGGGATCTGTGCAGGGCCTAATGAGGCCCACGGGTTGGAGGTTTCCTACTCCTGCGTTATGTGTTTCTTTAGTTCTTTCACTTAGTCCTTTCCTCAGTTTTAAAACTTGTTTGTTATTGTGTCTTCTTTATTAAGCTTCACTAGCTTCCCTTGGGCTACTCATTCCCATAGAAAATTAACACATTTCAGACAAATTCAAGTTGGCTGGTAAAATCTTTCTTCCCCTTTTTTGAGAAACAATATGCATTGAACAGTATGCATCAGGTCACGTTTCCTTATAAAGATTGGTGCGGGGAGAGAAAATTGCACATGAGATCACCTGGGAGAATCTTCAGCTGTGTGATCATGTGATCTGGCCCAAAGTTCTCCTGTGTATTGTTCTACAATTTACAGTAAAATCTATTTTAGAGTATTTTAGACTTGCTGCTTTAGGGTACCTTTTCATGTTACCTTTTCTGATGTGTTGCTAAGAGGGATACTGGAAACAGGCAGAAGATGTTTCTTCACACCTTCGAAGTTGTCAAAGATGGCTCAGACACAGTGTCTTTTGGGAGAGAATCTACACATTGCAAAACCTTATTTTCAATATGTACCTTAAAAGTATACATCAAGAAAGGTAACTTGGAAAGAGTTCCAAGATGGATTGCGCCTTGAGAGGACAGATTTTATTGACTGCTATATTTTATTGTTTTCCAATGCCTAGGTTTAGGGGTGGGTGGGAATTGCTCTTGTAATAGTCACAAGTGTGTCTGTAAAAAGGCAGGATAATGCATGTTAATGTCCATACTTCTTGGAAAGTGATATCTTAGGCTAGTATTACTAAACAATTACTAAACAATTCCTCTCACCTCACTAGTATTATCAAACCAACTTTTTGTTCTCTACAGGGTAACACCACTGAAATCCAGTTTGGCAAGCAAGCATTTCTTTTCGACTCCATGTACTGATCCACTGAACCGTGAATATTCTGCCCATCAAATTACAGTGTAGTCTAATAAAGGGTTTAACTTTCTGATCATCTGGCACTGCTTTTCAGCTACTGCTTTAAACCTTTGCTTTTACATTCTGCTAACACTGATGCCGTTATAGCCACAAATAAATTAAGCTGATTTACTCCTTCTGAATTATGTTATGTTTATTGATGCTTGTATAATTTAATTTCACACAAATTCCATTAAAGATTATGCCCTCTATCACAAAATGCTTCCAGTGGGGAAATATAATCAGGTTATAATAGATTTGTGTGTTGCATTAGAGTGGACCTACTTTACTGTCATCTTAATAATAAAACTGAACACAAACAAGGGGAAAAAATCAATGCCACATAAGAACTACTGTATAACTGGATGCTTTAATAATCATTGCTTAAATATAAGAATGTGCAATACATACTTTTGGAAGCGACTATTTTCCAAATGAAGGCTATTTCTCAATTTTTCATAATCAGAAAAGATGGCTGAAGTGAATGTGTTATTAGACTATATATAAACAAATAAAAGAAAGGAATTGTCCAAATGAAAGGATTCCTCTCAAGTGCAAGATGCTACCCTGGCTTTTAAAAATATTCTAAAGGTTTTGAGTAAAAATATGCTAAATTCCTTTACTCTGTTTCTCTGCCTCTCATTGCACAGTTAGTTTAGGGTTTATGAAAGAGAATGGGGATATATTTTGTAAATAAAATAGGCCTCTGTAGCCAGTCTTTACAGCAACACCATAATGCATCTGCTGACAACTATGAGTTGAAGCTCCATTTTAATTAACTGGCATGGATATATAATTGACATATTAGGATGTAAGCAAGGTGGGAAACTTTTTGGTCTGCCTAGCAAAGGGGATGTAGCCCACAAACATGTGTCCCGATTTAGGAAACACAATTTGGCCTTAACATATGGACCTGTTCTACAGAATGTGCAAGCCCTACTGCACTTAACGTTGGGAAGAAGAATGCATTCAGAAGTCAAATAAAAAAGTAACACTTGACATTATAAGTGATCAAAAAGTTAAACCTTGTAAAGTCAAAATAATGTTAGAGGAGGGAGATGGCACCACTTATCAGTAGTCTATGGTAGATTTCATTCAAATTGCTGGAGCTTGCTTAGCTGGTATAGCACGGAGAATGGTTAAGCCAGAGAGGTCCCCAGTTTAAGTCTTTGAACTCACTAGGTGCATGAACTCAGTGGGTGCCTCAAACAACCCCCTATCAATCTCTGTATTATGGGATTAAAATACTAGAATATTTTATATGCTTGTTCAAGTACAGGTTCATGAAATGATCTATGTGAAATGATCTGAGTGTATAGCAAAAACATCAACAAATAAAAATAATTTATATCTCATTTTCCCACTTTTGTGATTTTCAAACATCAGATCTATGCAGAAAGTATATGAAGTAATAACTAAGCCTGAAGACTGTTAGTTCAGCGGTTGATAAAATCCTAAACAGAAGTCCTGGAGAGGCTTATAGATGAAGGAACTACATTTTTAAAGGATTTTTTAAAAACCGACTTTTCAACAAAATAAGACATCACACCTTGGCTTCAGACACTTAATGATTACTCTCAGCAACTTCTGCCAATGGAAAATAGCAAGCAAATAAAACGGCAGGCAGGGCTAGATAGCTAAGAGAAGAAAATGAGGATGAAGCAGTGTCAGCATTTCAAATGACAAGCTCCATTCAGATCACACTCCATTAGCCATATGACAGACACATTCACATGGGGGGCATCCTGCTTGTCTCATTCTCTTCCTGCATCTACTGGCAGACAGTAACAGGATGAAGTAGCAACATCAGGCATGAGGGCCCTTGAGCCAAGGATGCTAAGCTTGAGGCCTACTTTCAGGTGAGCAGCAGAGAATTGTTGGGCTGGTGGGAGAGTGCATGGCTTACTGAACATCTTCAGGTCAGCTCAATGCTAGATATTATTATAGGTTTCAATAAAAAAATGGCTGCATCTTTAAGTCAGCCTAGCAGTAGCAATTGGCAGGGTGGTGCTTACAAGACCTCTCATCACCGGCATCGCTATGACTTACGGGGAGGGAGAGCAGGAGGAGGCAGTGAGATCAACAGTATTAGCACTTTTTTCAGAGTACACTATTTTATTTTATTTTAACTCTATAGTAGGGTCTGAGACTGTATTACAGTAACAGTAAGAAAAGTAAGGGGAAAGCACTAAATACCTGAGAATAGGAATTGATAATATGATTCTGAATTTCATCCATTGTATCTGTTCCATATGATACAGTGCCTAGATGAAGGCGCTTAAATACCATCTCATTCTGGGTCAGTGTACCTGTAATATAATAATATGCAGATCAAATATTAATTTAATAATTGATTTCTTGATGGGAGCTTTTTACAGCCCTAATGATTCTCCAGTTTTATTGTTTTATATGTGTCTCTGTAAAAGTGCAATCTTATACCCACTTACCAGGAAGTAAGTTTCACTGAACTCTGTGTAGATATGTATTAGGACTGCACAGTCTGACATTTAGGTGAACTATATATACCAGCTGCATAAACAGAGCCTGAAGGTTGCTATGGAATTAGGCTCAGTTTTACAGTATAATTGTCAAGCTCCAGTATTCTCAAGATATTGGACAGAAGATACCTCTACCAGGACCATAAATTGAATATGGGTTCTATAGTAAGACCCAAGAGCACTACTTAAATCATATACTAGCACACTATAAATCTCAAGACCCATCAAATCTGGTCAATACAGCCTTATATCCAGTTTCATTCTGTACGCTATTCCTGTTGTTTTAACAATGTGACCAGATAAAAAATCCTGTACCCCCCTGTGATGTCATTCACATGCTTAACATCAAAAGGTCTGATTAAACCATGAAACACATGGTTCCCAACAACCGCAAGGCTCCTTCCTGCCCCCAAAGAGTAGCTCCCCCAACTTGTATCACAAGTTTTTTTAAGCAGTCTGGAAAATTAAAAAACAAAATGGTATACCATTGCTCCTATGTGTATATCATTGCTCCTGTTTGAATGTATCTTTTTTCACTTGAACTATTATTCAAATAAACATTGTTTCAACAACAACTTTATTTAAGAGGCTATTGCATCTATGCTCAAAGTTCTCTCCAGAGGGCACAATACAGTCCAGTTTTCCCCTCCCCACCTTCGTGCACAAGCACTCATCATCTTGTTGTGGAGAATGGGGGTCCAGCTACAGTTTACCTATCTCTGTCCAGCCCTTCCCCATCTATTTATCAAAGAATGTCAGTGGATGCACAAGGATATAGAAAGTGTCCCCAGGACCCATATTCCCCATAATAGCCTGGCGAGGGCTGAGTGCCTGTGTGTGCACATATCAAGAGGGGGGGAAATGGGTCACAATATGTCTTATAGTGATCTTACATGGACACCTGCTGAACTGACAATTAACTACCTTTAAAAAAATTATATCAGGAAATGATCTAAGATTGCATCACATTTGCCGATGCATGTAAAGCAGCTAGATGAAAAACATTATTTAATTTGGACATACAAACACACACACACACACACTTTAATAGTTTCATTACCACACCACAGAAGAAAGTATACAATTGTTTTAATCAATATTTTATCTACAGCACTGAGCATTTGAAATTATTCAGACAAAAAGGCATTCCAGTATACTTTCAACATATTGCCATAGGATTTAAGTATGCTTAGTGTGGTGTAGTGGTTAAGGTGTTCGACTATGACCTGGGAGACCGGGGTTCGAATCCCCACACAGCCATGAAGCTCACTGGGTGACCTTGGGCCAGTCACTGCCTCTCAGCCTCAGAGGAAGGCCATGGTAAACCCCCTCTGAATACCGCTTACCATGAAAAACCTAGGGTCGCCATAAGTCGGAATCGACTTGAAGGCAGTCCATTTCCATTTCCATGTATCTCATGTTATACAGCACTTACAGATAGTTAAGATGCCAACATTAATCAAGAACTGCAGAAAAAAAGTTTTTGATAAAAAGAAATGTGAAATACGTTTCTCCACAATAACTACTTGGTAACATGTGTGGAAAATACTGTATGGCAACCCCCCATATACCATGTTGACTTAAACAGGTCACTGGGAATTATCACCACTTCCCATTTCAAGAAGTTTAGCCTGTAATCAGTACTAAACCTTGAATTTCAGAATCAACATAAATAGTATGCTTTTAGAGATCACTTCCGATCTGTAAGAAACTACAGGGTGTCAGTCAAGGAGTGACATTATGCTCACCACTGTCAACAGTGACAAGCTTGATTCCAAGAAAGCTTTAATTGAAGGGTGGGTGATGCAGGGTGCGATGATGAAGCAGAGGCCAGAAGTCATCACTGGACAGGTTCATCTGCTAATTCAGTCAAGGAAGTTTGTATACCATGTTATTTAAGCCTCAGTACAGGGTGAATGATTCCATTATTTGAACTGTGGTGAAACTGAAGTTACTTTTGTCATTTAGTAATTCCCCAGGATGTGTTATTAATTAACCTCCCCCCTTCTATTTTTAAGTGTGCCAACGTAATGGTACTGAAAGGTATGGAATAATAAGTGCTATTTCTAAAAATTCTTTTAATACAAGTATGGCTGAAGTTTACCAACATAACATATGGCTCAAAACCCTTTCAGAGAACAGAAAATATTCTTTTCTGTAGACTGAAGTCTTAGTTTGATCTCATGCCCTCTCTCAGTATTTCAACTAAACACAGCATCATAAGAAAAAGAAAGCTAAAGCATTGGCTACACTATAATTACTGTTCTGAGATTGGATATTGTTTAGACAGAACATCCAGCTTTTGCATCCGAAAGGGAACACCTCTATTTGTGCTCTTGAGGTATGTTCATGGTTGTCTGATTTAGATTTTTCTTTCCAACTGCATATGGCACAGATTCAATTCCCCCTTCCCTTGATTTTTAAAATATTCATGACTTACTCTTGATCATACAATTATAAGACCAAATCAGTTTGAAACATATCTTCAGAGAAGTAACTTTTTTCTTTTTCACACATGGACATATTTATAATAAATAAAAGTGCATGTTTAGTGTTCAGTCCAGAACCATGATAATCAATGGAATTTCTGCCATTTCCTTCAAGCGAGACACCGATCATTGTGTGTTGTGATCCTGCATCCAATTGTGTGCACATAATCCAACAGAAATTAATGAGTACAAGCATATGCAGCATGTTTATCAGCCTTCCAAATATGCCAGGATCAAACACTAGAAGTTATGTTCATGGGGTTCATTCTATAACATTGCGAGGCCATCACTGAAACACCCTGAAAATCCAGCCTCATTAAAGGATGATATGCAAAACAGCCTTTCCTCAGCTGATTTAATAGACACAGATAAACAGAGCATTATTTTATGCAGTATGCAAAGCCCAGAACATAGACAGCTTTACAGGTTTGAAACTAGTATCTTCAGTTGGGCCAGGAAGCAAACATAATAGATATTAGATATTATTATGTAATAGATGTTATTATTAGAGATGAGCTGAATTTCAGAGGGTGGCAACTTTCACAACCTTTGCATCAAAACTATTTAAAACTGAAGTAGACCTTCTTACTGAATCAATAGGCAAGTTATGTCAGTTTAGGTTCATGGTGGTTTGATTACAATACTGTGCATTAAAACATTCAGATATTGCTGCCTCTGAACATAAAGGTTTCATTTATCTATCACTGGTAATATTTATCTGTCCCCTTCTCTTCCATGAATTTGTCCAACTTCCTTTTAAAGTAATTTTAGCCACTGGGTCATCATATACTTCTTAGGCCCTTGCCACACATGCATAATCAGCCCTGAGGTAAGACTAATGGGCTTGGTTCCAATAGTTCATGTGTTCTTCATTCTTGGATTAAATAATCTAAATAGCCTCTAAATTGCCAGTTTGGACATCGGATTAGCACAATAGGGTGGAAATGAACAAATCTAATGAAGGCACAAAGATGCGGGAAATGTGCATAGAGTCTCAAAGGCCATCGAATAAGAGGCTTGAAAAGCCCGCTATTGGAGAAAAACACAGAAGTGGGAGGCATGGCTTCTGCACACTTGTTCAGTGAATGTTAGCAGCGAGTGCACAGATTAACTATGTACTTCTCTTCAAAACAAAGAAGGTGGTGATTCTGACTATCAGTGGTGGAGCATTTGCAGCTCTTCTTAAATGATCTGCTGCATCATAAGTGCACAGAAAAGATGAGAGAAAGAAAAAAAAACACTGATAAAAACAAACCAGAGATAAAATTGAAAAGAAAATAGGGAAATATTTTAAATAATAAGGGAAGAACATTATGAAGCTGGCAAAGGAGCAAAATCTCCTTAGAGGTTCATGACAGAGGTTCAAGAAAGAGAATGGAGGAAGAGATTAGGCATGTGGGTTATACAGCAAAATGGAAAACATTAACTGAAACTTCTATTTCAGATGATACATGGAAATACATCTGGGGTAATATAAATATACAAGGTATTTAATTTTGATAGGTAGCTCAATAAATGTGATATTTGGACTATCTAGGAAATATGGGTATGGCAAGCATTGGAAATATGGCATCACCAAAGTCAGTTTTCTCTATTGTTCGTGGTCTAGTTCCAAGACACAAAAGTACTGGCAGGAAATTGTATAGAATATAAGGAAAGAATGGAGATATCCAATTCAGCTAGACGCTAATGATGCAGTTCCTAAAGACAGAGAAACTGCTCTTTACATTATTTTAGCAGCAAAGATACTTTATGCACAGTACTGGAAAAGGAAAGAAATTGCTGGTACATCCAGTTAAGGGATTTTGTTAGTTTAAGTAAAAATGCTTGGATACTATGGGTGCAACAAAGCAGGTAGAATTTTTAATAGATTTCAACAAGAATAGGCTTGGTTTAAGCCTTTTTTGAACAGTAAACAGAATATTACTGGTTATAACCCTTTATATGTGTGTGATTTGTTTGTCTTCCTCAAACCAATCAGCTACCTGAAGCTTTGTATAATTTTCAAGATTTTATGTGAACTTGTCTCCTTTCCATTGTTATTTATTTCTTGTTGTAATTTTCCATTATTGCTTTTGTAGCTTTATTTGGTAGAGTCAATATAAATCAGTTATTTATGATTATTTATTTCTATACAACTAGCCCAGTATATGGCATAAATATACAGGGTTATACATGTGAAAGTTTTCTTCTGTATTTTGTATTTTCAAATTTAAATAAAGCATATTATAATGAAGAGAAGAAAAAAGAGAGACCAGAGCAGAATGGAACTACTCTCCTCCATGCAGTGTACGAGGGGGTTACCCCACCAGAGCTGACAGGTTGCAGGTATCAGTTTGTAGGCTCCTGAATCCTGATCTACATAGGAGTAGAATCCATGTGTCCCTGCACAGAGACTGTGAAGCAGAAGAAAGCATTACAACTTAATTTTCTTCTTAACTTTGAAAATGGGGGAGGAATCCACTGGTGCACAAACAGACTATCGCTCACACAACAGGGCTTCCTTTTTCTCCTCCTCCCTGCAACCGCCTGTGCATTGCCAGAATCTACTCTGGAAGGCCCCCCAATCCTCCAAAGCAGATTCTGAGAGTGCTGGGAATGTTGCAAGGAGGAAGAAAGTAAGATCAAGTCTCACTGTTCAAGCATAAATCCATTCCTGTTGGAAAGAACCCTAGGTTTTACTAAAATTTTAATTGTAGACAGTTTATAGTAAATGGTAAATTACAGAACCTTTAATAGGCCTGCTAGTTTGAACATTTGGAAGACACAGACACCATGTGGGTACAACCGCTGTAAAGTGATTCAAAGGCTATCACATAAGGAAAGCATAAACAACAAGTTTCTGCTAAAGCGAAATTTTGTATGCTCTTCAATGAAGCAAAGAGTTTTGGCTATGATAGTATCATTAAACACAGAGGAATGCAGGCAAAGAAGAAATTAATTTCTAAAGAAAAAGTCCTGCAGGCATCATTCCATGGGTGACAACAGATGTGGTTCACAACAGAATACTAAGGAAATTTTATTTAAGCAGAAGCAGAGATCTCTGATTAAATATTACTAGATACTAATTTGGCCTAATATCAAAATTCTAATAAAGCCACAATGAAACAAGCAAATACTGCTTAGATAATGATAAGAAATGTTGCTAGGAGTTGCAAGATAATAACATCTCATATTATGTACTTACGCAACTTACAGTTGCTTAATTGCTGTGATGTTTTCCAGAACATATAACACATAGGCATCAAACTCAAATGGGTTGCAGGACCGAAATATCTCCCAAACTCCACCCAAAATTGCTAGTTTTAATGGTTAACCAGTGACAGACCAGTGATGAACTTATAAAAATACACACATACTCCACAACACCAGCCACTCTCAATTCACACCTTTTTTAATAACTTGCTCTAAAAATCCCAGTTTCCATATTCCTACCATCTAAGCCCTCTTTCTAGATGCCACTGCTTGCTCTAAAAATAAAATGGAAAAAAAAAAGCATCAGCTTTCCAAAGCCTCTTTAAAAGCCCCAAGGTCTTGGAACGAGTGGTTGTAGGCCAGCTCCAGACACTCTTGGATGTGACCGATTATCTGGATCCATTTCAGTCGGGTTTCAGGCCTGGTTTTGGCACAGAAACACCCTTGGTCGCCCTGTATGATGACCTTTGTCGGGAGAGACAGGGGGAGTGTGACTCTGCTGATTCTCCTTGATCTCTCAGCAGCTTTCGATACCATCGACCATGGTATCCTTCTGGGGAGACTAGCTGAGTTGGGAGTGGGAGGTACTGCATTGCAGTGGTTCCACTCCTACTTGGCAGGTCGCCTCCAGAAGGTGGTGCTTGGGGAACATTACTCGGCACCCTGGACTCTCCAGTGTGGGGTTCCGCAGGGGTCAGTTCTGTCCCCCATGCTTTTCAACATCTACATGAAACCGTTGGGTGCGGTCATCCGGAGCTTTGGGGTGCATTGCCATCAGTATGCTGATGATACGCAGCTCTATTTCTCCTTTTCATCTTCTTCAGGTGAGGCTGTCAATGTGCTGAACCGAGGCCTGGCTGTGACAATGGACTGGATGAGGGCTAATAAACTGAGGCTCAATCCAGACAAGACTGAGATGCTGCTAGTGGGTGGTTCTTCTGACCAGATGGTGGATGTCCAACCTGTTCTGGATGGGGTTGCACTCCCCCTGAAGAAGCAGGTTCGTAGCTTGGGGGTTCTCCTAGAACCATCTCTGTCACTTGAGGCTCAGGTAGCCTCGGTGGCACAGAGTGCCTTCTACCAACTTCGGTTGGTGGCCCAACTACGTCCCTATCTGGACAGGGATAACCTGGCTTCAGTTGTCCATGGTCTGGTAACCACCAAATTAGATTACTGCAATGCACTCTACGTGGGGCTGCCTTTGAAGACGGTTCGGAAACTGCAGCTTGTGCAAAATGCAGCGGCCAGATTGGTAACAGGGACCAGACGGTCCGAACATACAAAACCGATTCTGGCCAGCTTGAATTGGTTGCCTGTATGTTTCCGAGCTCGATTCAAGGTGCTGGTTTTGACCTATAAAGCCTTATACAGCTTGGGACCACAATACCTGATGGAACACCTCTCCCGATACGAACCCACCCGTACACTATGTTCAAGATCAAAGACCCTCCTCCGGGTCCCTACTCTGAGGGAAGCTGGGAGGGTGGCATCAAGGGAGAGGGCCTTCTCAGTGGTGGCCCCAAAATTATGGAATGATCTTATTGATGAGGTGCACCTGGAGCCAACACTGTTATCTTTTTGGCGCCAGGTCAAGACTTTCCTCTTCTCCCAGGCATTTTAGCATGTGTTTTTAAATTGTTTTTATATTGTTTTGAATTTTAAAATTGTGTTTTAAATTGTTTTTAAAATATGTTTTTAAATTGTGTATTTGTTTTAATGTTTTTGATTGCTGTAAACCGCCCAGAGAGCTTTGGCTATGGGGCGGTATACAAGTGCAATAAATAAATAAATAAAAAGTGTGAGAGCTCTACATTAACAGCAATGATGTTGCTCCTTATCTAGCCCAAAGAAGAAAGTAGTTCTTCCAGGAGAGCAAGAAAGAGGGCAGGGTAACTATAAAAAACATTTACTAAATATCTAAATAAAAGTTTGGGAACGTGGGGTGCTCAGATGTTACTGACTATAACGCTGATCATTACTAACCATGCTGGCTAGGACTGATGCGAGTGGAAATCCAATGGAAGGCCAGAAGTTCCCCATCTGTTACTGTGAAGCTCAGTTCAACTGGAATTGTGCATGTGCCCCAAGACAGTGTGTATTTATTCACTCTCAGTAAAAAGCATAGCACTAGTGTAAGTAAATCAGAGGAAGTTCAAGCCAAAGTAACTACTATGCATAACGAGTTACCTATGTGTAAATCCAATTAATCCCCCAAACCCAATGCCACATCTAATGTAGGAAATGCCTCTAATCCTATCATTAATTATCCCTTGTGAGTGATGGCTTCCCTTTAGTAAGCATATTCTGCTCTAATTAAAAGTAAGCATCCTCTTTTGCATTTACTGGGAAATCCAAGCTCAGCATCTGCTGTGGGCACAAGGATACATTATTTGGTTAAGATGTCCATGTCACTCTACTGTAAATCTGTAGTGGGAAACTTAATTGCTGTGCCTCCTAATGACTCAATTTAATGTTACCATGGTCCTTCTTGGACATCAGTGAAAGCCCCTTTACAAATTCAAGTCACAATCTGATGATAAGCCCCTTCCCTATAACTAAACCTATCTCACATCCCCAAGTTGATCAGTTTTTTGGGATACATCAAGAAGGCTGCTCCATGTCTTCAAGATATTCAAACCCAATGCTGCAGGAGCTGGCTCTCTAGCTTTAGCCATCATCCTTCCCTTCCCTCTGATCTCCATTCCCTTGCCTATGATTTGTGTTTGTTACTTTCTTTGGAACTACTCAGGGCACCTCAGAGGGAGGATCTGGGTAGTGTCTTTCCAGAAAAGACATTTTTCTACATTTGATACTACAAGGAGGGTTCTAAAGAACCCCAAAAGATAGGTTTAGCACTGGGGTTTAGGGATGGGAGAGAAATTTGATCCAGTTTGCATTTAAAGCCAAATTTATCAGACTGGCACTTTCCAGAACTGTATGAGAACCAAAGCACAGTCCGCCTTCAAAATTTGCACTTATCCGAATTTACGATGCAGTTCTCCAGCCAACCAATGTTTACAAAAATGCATATATTAGGGGAAAGTGTGCACAAAATGAATATACTGATGAAAATAACATACAAAAATGCATTACATTAGGATGAATTGCATGCAAAAGATGTCTACATTAGTCAAAACTGCATACAAAAAATATTACGAGAAATTCACACTAAAATACTGAAGAACATTCATGAGAATTTTTTTTAAATTGCAAGTTGCTGCAGAAATGTTGAGAATGAATTTAAGATAGCAAAATGAGAAACCAAGAGGACCAAAACTGACAAATCATTCCACCCTTTCTAGGGTTGATGTGCTGTCTGCCCTTTATGAGGAGGAAAAAGTAGGGCCCTGTTGAATCCTCCAAACCTAGCCCTGATAATGTCACAACATGTTGCGATGAAATCGACTTCGCTGCTTTTCTGTATTCATCCTATGTCAGGATTGGTAACCACTGTATGCCAATCCTCTCATGTCTTTTTGCTTTTTCCATTTTATTCTACTTTTCCCATTTCATGGATCTTGCTTACTTATACCTCTTCTGAAAGCTAAATTCCAGCTATCTGCAAGTGAAAACCTTTGGGGTTTTTTTGGTGCTGCTGGGTTTAAACACCCACTGCAAATATCCATATAAAGCAAAGCTATGCCTATCTCTATAGATCCATTGGGGGCTGCTGAAGTGTTATAGTCCAGGCAATGTGGGGTGAGTAGCATCTGTAGTTTTTAATCACTAATCATTTTACTCTTTTATATTTTGTACTGGTGCTTCAAGTCATAAAGCTATTTTACTTTCTGTCTGCCTTTTTGAGCAAATAAATATTCTACATGATAAAAACTCC